>NC_080797.1:47402567-47706697 GCF_028018385.1 Neofelis nebulosa
CAGAAGAGTCCTCTCCACGGTAACAGCACCAGGCAACAGCTGTACAGGAAAGCTGCCTTTCCCTCCCTGGGGCCAAAGGCTCTACAATGCACATGTAGACAGAGTCCCCTCCCTCCAGAGACCTGGAAACAGGAAGCCAAAGCCCAGAACTAGATTCCCTTGGAGATATTTTTTGAGGGGAGGGAAAAAAGGTGTTTTTAATTGGGCAGAGAGTTCAACCCACCCTGGGCCCCCAACTCCTCCTTACCTGCAGATTCTCCTCCTCTTTCACTAGTTCCTTGGGGGGAAACAGATCCTTGGCTTGGATGTACTCCAGGCTGGGGGGCCCTTCCTCACCCTGTGGGGAAGGCCTCAGCCCTAAGTCACCAGGCTCCATTTGGCCCATTAGGTCTCATTCTGCTCCCCTCCCCTCAACAAACCGGGATACACCCCATACACACTTATAAAGGTTCTGGTCACCAGAGGAGAGAAAAGAGGCCTGGCTTGGTTGGGACAGGGGGGTACTCAAGCCTATTAAGCCTAAGGGAAGAGTAAGGTCCAAAGAGGACCTGGGAATCTGCACTCCTCAAAAAGCAGCAGAACCAAATAGAACCAAAATTTCCCAAACGGAAGAAGAGAGAAAACTAAGGAAAAGACTAATGTGAGGGTAAGACAGAAGTAAGAATGGGAAGTGCTGCCCTGAGAAAAAGGAACCAGGTGTGGTTGCTGGTTTTAGAGATGAGAGGGAAAACAGGCACCTAAGACCACGACCTGTCAATCTGGTGGGTGAAGGAGACAAAGAGGAGTGGGTTGGGGGATTCAGTCCCAAGCCTCTAGAGGGCCTTCATGGTTGCTTTCAAAAGGAGGATGTCTTTTGGAGCTGAGCTTATCTTCCAGTTAGGCCCACACTGCTAAAGAGCCCCACCACCTGCCAAGCAACCTGCCCTGCCCCCTGATCAGAGGGGAATTCCTAAGGAATAACCACAGCAAGCAGAAGTAACTCCTCTCCCAACCACCAGGGAGGGGTGAAGAGGGGATCCACGCACCTGGGAGAAACCGGGAGACCCAAGGAAGGCCAGGGGAGAGAGAGAGGAGGCCTGGCAGCCACCCACGAGGGATGGGGGAGGGGGGTGGTGAGAGGGGAAGGGTGGGAACATCTGAGAGGACAGATGGGGGAAGCTGGGAAGGAGCATTAAGCCAAAGGGGGTGGGGGAGGACTGGGAATGATGCAGAGGTACAGAGCCCTGCAGAGGCAGGGAAGATGGAGAAGAGAGGCTGTCTGGGGGACAGTCAAGGAGAAAAGACTGGCGTGTCAGGTGAGGGATGGAGTGGTAGAAGGGGGAGGGGACTGGAGCCAGGGGAACAGCTCAGACATTCTGTGCTCCCCGACCTGCCCCTCTAACATCCCAGCCACATCCCACATCCCCATGCAAGGATGCAGCGGGTGGGACCAAGATGGAGAGGTGGAGGTAAAGGGATGTACCCCTGCAGGGCGGGGCCTGGAGATCTGCAGTCAAGGGCAGTGGCTCCGGGGCCAAGATGGGTCAAAGAATTTCCATCCCGTCCTTCCACATCCCCCGGCACCCGAAGATGAAAGCAAGTCCAAGAAAGAAAAGGGAACCACCCGCCGCCCCCCGCACCCCCCCCCCCGCCCCGCTCCCCTGCCCGGGGCCTAGGGAAGGGGGATGGGCGAAAATCCGGAATCTCAAGGGTTGGCCCTGGGCGGGGCTGGGGGTGCAGCATACATTAGGACCCCTGGGCCCCCGCAGGCGAGGCCAACACTTACGAAGCAGCTGAGCATAGAGCAGGAGACGCGGGCGGTCAGGCTCATGGTCGCGGGCGGTCTGGGCCAGCGCACATGTCCCCGGAGCCGCTGCGCTGCCCGCCAGTGCCGGGCGCCCGCCGCATCCCGGCTGCGGTGCCTGCCAGGGGCAGCCGCGGCGGCCAGGAGGCGAGCGCGCTGGTAGCGGGGCCTCCGCGCGACTCCCGCGCGCCTCTCCCCTACTCTCCACAATGGAGCGAGCCCGGCTCCGCCCTCCCGCACGAGCGCAGAAGGGAGGGGAGAGACCCAGGCAGTGAGAGGAGGGATGGGGCGGAACCTTGCGGCCCCGCCCACAGTTCCAAGGCTCCACCCTCCTCGGAGCCCCTCCGCAGCGTGCGAGGGCGTCCTCTGGGGAAGTCTAGGGGCTTTCGAAGTCTGGGGTGCGGGACTGCCCCCAGATCGCGTGAAAGGGTAAGGCAAGACCTCCTACATCTTTTCATTTCCCATATTCCCAGGTGAGCCACCCCACACCCCCCTTTTCCCACTCCATCCCCATGCTCTCCCCACCTTGAGTTCCCTCAAAGCCTGTTCTGAATTCTCAAAATGGAGCTCGCCTACCTCCACCCAGTGACCTTTCCAGTTCCAAGGCTTCTTCCTTTCCCTCCCAAACCACCACCCACCATACCCCTGTCCATCAGTGTCCTCCCATCCCCTAACGTCACTAAATGCCGTTCCTTTTTTTTGCCTCTTAGAACGTACACTGATCTATGCCAGTTAGTCACTCCACACTCCTGAAAGGGAAGTTCTCTAAGTGTTTTATTCCAAGACCCCTGCCCAACCCTACTCTTTAAGCTCCACATCTCCCTTGTTTCACATCCTCTGACATCTGGCTAAGAAAGTCTTTCTTGGAAAAGAATTTTTTAGGCTGGGAAAGAGAAGACTGGAACTAAAGACCACAGAAGCATGCAGAATAAAACTTGAAACCCGAGAGTATGGAGGGAGTTGGGTAGAGGGCCAAGGAATAGAGAGCAGTGAAAGGCTCAAAGTGCCACCAGGAGTCACAGAAGGAGCTGGTCAGAATCCCACACTTTCCTGTGCCTGGTTACTTTCAGAAACCAGGGCTTTGGTTTGGATTTGAGGGCAAGGGAAGAATAGGAGAAAACCTGACATTGCATTAAGCATCTACTATGACCCATACATGTTCCAAATATTATCTCACTAAAACCTTTCAGCTCCCCAAGAATTAAGCCTTATCCTGTTTTACTGGTGAGACATCAGGCTTAAAAAGAAAGTATGCCATTTACCTAAGCTATTTAAGTGGTGGTGCTAGGATTCAAAATTAAATTAGGCTAACCCTGAAGCCAACAGTCTATTCAGGGTATTACAGAAAAGAAAAAGGAAAGGGGCTATCAGTTGGTGGGGACCAAGACCAGCAAGCTTTCTAAGATACCAGAACAGTACCGCACACACCACATACCCACATGCCTAGGGAGGGAAGGAGAGAGTCCTCTCACCAGCTGAATTCCCTAACATGTCCCTAAGTACAGAAGATACCTAAAGGAACTGAAAAGAGCAAGGGCCTGGTATGGGCCAGGGCCTACAATTCTCCACTCTCTTCTCATCTCACTGCTTCCTCTCCTAGTTCTCAGGGATAAAGTAAGGGGTTCCCTGAACTTGAGGTGAGACAAGGGCACTTAGAGTCAGTGGAAGAGTATACAGGATCATTACAACCCCCTTCCTAACCCACCCCCAGCACAGCCCAGTGATATTCTGGGCATCTTGAGGCTGCTGTCCTGCTGTATATCCAGTCAGCTATTGGCTGCAGTAGCTTAACAGACAGCAGCACCTTAGAGCTGGAGAAGCCCCAGTGTTTTGGTGGAGTCACTCCTGATACAGGACCTACAATATCCAAGGGGCCCACTAGGAAGTACAAGAATCTTGAGATAAAGGAGGCCTGGTTTTTCAGGCCAGAACAGAGAGAACAGAGAGCTTCCACCAGGGACCCAAGAAAAGCAAGAGAAGGGCCATTATAAAAGGCTAAGAGCGCCAGTGGTAGGTAGTATAGGGAACGCATGGCATAGCATGTGCAAAAAAAGACTTCTACAGGCTTCCTGTCCCAGGGCCATATACTGGCTGATGTTTTGCAATCTACAGAAACCCTAATTTATTTCCAGCACAGATGAACCCGTTTAGGAGCTGAACAGAGTAGCCTGGAGCTCAAGGTCCAGGAGGGGCAGGGCAGCTTCATGGAGAAAGACAGGATTACAGAAAACACAACGATCTGAGGAAAGGGAGAGTACTCACCATTCTACTGTGGTGAGGGTCCTGGCTGCCTGCTTCTTACTGTAAGAAGACAGAGAAACATAGGATTCAAGAGCACCATTAATATTACCTTAGAATCAGCAAATGCCACACACCTACTCCGGACCTCTACAGAGAATCTCACAGAGAATCCAGCCTCTCCACAAGTCCCGCATTGCCAGACAGAGGCAATGCGAGCTACATGGGGAGAAAAGCAACAAGTGATTCTGCAGGGCATGAAGTCAGTTACAAAGTTCTGGAGCAGGAATGAGTGTCATCCAAAATTATTCAGCAAAATTCAAGAGTCCTGATTCTGAGACCCGAAGGAGAACACTCCAAACCCTATTCTTTTTGGGAGAGCAAAAGAACTTCCAACTCTGAAACGAGAAGCTGCACAACCAAGACTTACTTCAGGCCTTGGTAGGGATATGAATCCACAGGAATGCTCTGCCAGCCTCTAAGTCTGGAAGTAGCACCCACCTGACCTGTTTACTGGGGGCAGAGTCCAGAGCAGAGGACAAAAGGGAGGGGACCACAACCTGTGAGCAGAAGGCAGCGGCGTTGGATAGGTCCTGCTGAGTGTACTTGACACCAAGTGGGATGCAGGATTGTGGGAGGCCACACACAACAGGGACAGAATCAGGCCAGTTCAAGGCCTCCGAGTCAGTACCTGTCAAATGGGCCTAAGCAACAGAAATTCAGGATGGGCCTCCTTGGCCCACTTAGGGAGCCAGGCCCCGGTTTTACTGACACTTTCCTTCATGCCTGCTATCCGAGCTCAGAAGCAGTCCAGCAGTGCCCTGCGCAAGTCTGTGGGGATAAAAGCCTCCATCTGTGGTGTTGCCCGCCTCCCTGATCACAGCCCACCCTTCCTCACGGGGGAGCCAGCAAGCGGCAAGCCAGAGGTGCTGCCTCACCGCCCACTGGCACGCAGCCTCAGGGAAACGGAGGGAGGGAGGAAGGGAAGGACAAGGACCAGACCTGCGATGCCCAGGGCTCCCAGACCAAGGGGATCTGGCCCCGGGGCGAGGGGGAAGAGGGGGGGCGGGCCAGGCTGGCAGAAGAGCCCAGGTGTCCAGGTTCTAGGGGCGGAGCCTAAAGATTCGGAGGCGGGGCCCCGAATGACAGAGGGCGGGGCTCATGAAAAGCGGAGGGGCTGGGGCGGGGCGGGGCAAGACGCAGTCGTTGCGGTTCCCAGACTGGCAGTGCACGGGGCACGGTGACTCACCCAGGCGGCGTCCGCCCGACCCTCCGAGGCCGCGCTCTCACCACTTCCGTCTCCCCCAGCTGCTGAGGCCGCGCAGCTTCGACCCCACCACGGTGCCTCTTACCCCAACCAATCGTATCTCCGGTCTGTGCGCGCCCTGGCCAATAGCCACACCAAGTCCCGCCCTGCCCCCGCCACGCAGCCGCCGCCCTCACTCTTCACTCCGCTCATTGGTCAAGTAGGGCAGACGCCCTCCCAGCCTTTAGCCTATCGGGTGTCGGAAGACAAGACAGTACCTGGGAGGAGGAGGTGCGGCCCCGGAGAGGAGGCTCGACCAATGAGAAATCACAGCGCGTCCCTGCGGCAGCCAATGGGAGAGCAGTAAAAGGGGGGCTGCTGGCTTAGGCTCCAGGGGCCGGAAGTGGGGGGTGGCTGTCGCCTACTGGTAGCGCAATTGGAGGCGGGGCCTGGTAGTGGCCCTACAGCCACTTCCGGCAACGACCGTGCTTTGGGTGTAGTTCTCAAATAGATCCCCGGTGGCACCTCAGTTTATCCATTTCAGTTTTGGTTTCGCTGCGGTCATCGCGTCCCAAACCCAGAAAGGGAGAAAAGACCCCGCGGGCTAAGGGAGGAGGCAGGCCTAGGCTCGAGGCTTTGCCTCGGTCTTCTTCGACTGGAGGCGAAAGGGTTTCCTCTCTTCTGCATCTTGACGGGTTCCTCCAACCCTCATTTTGCATCGGTGAATCGACCCTGCCGTCCTTCGGGACCTGCATGGTGCCGTCAGTCCTGAGTAAAAATCTCTCACTTGTGAGAGATGAAATCTGGATCTCAGGTTGCCACTAGCTAGCTGCGACCTCCTGGTCTGTAAGGAGTGGGAACAGGACTCACCCAGCTCTTCGCTCCTCCCTTTCTCTCTCCCCGGCCCCGGGGAACCAGAGCAGGCAGCATGGCTGAAGGTGGCCGCTGGAGGTCGCCGTGGCCGTGCGACACCACCAACCTGGCCTAAATGGAGAACCGTTGATTCAGACTCTCGACCGATAGCTTCACTTTGGGAGTTGGCCTGAATGCTTTAATACTAGCCCCTGGGGACAAAACTGTCTTCACGTGTCTTTGTTTATAGAACATTGGAACTTTTACCACAGCTGGTAAATTCCAGCAAAACAGGAACCTTGCCCGTGTTCGCTTTAACTCCAGGATCTAGAACAGTGTCTGCAACCTAGCAGATGCTTAATATTTGTTAAATGACTACTGAACTCTTCCAGGACAACGATTGTACTCTACTCCTAGCACTTACTACAGTTTTTGAAGATCACAAGGGTTTCCGTATTTGTTCAGTGTTCTATCACAGGCTTCCTAGAATGCAGAGTTTAATTCTGTATATCCCTTTCCCCAAATCAGGGAAAAAAGGAAGTCAGGAGGCTGCATGCAGGTAATACCATGTTTTCCCAAGAGCAGATTTCAGATCCAAATCTTCTATAGAACTGAAACTACTGTATGTGGGAAAGATGAAGAGGGGATCAGGCCCTAGATAATAGAGCTGTGGTCAGTGTGATGGAGAGGCCAGATTGGATTCTAGGCAGGGGCTGAAACCTGTCATAGGAAAGGAAAGTTTTCCCTACTAAAAGCCAGAAACCAGCACCCTCCTTCAGCACCCTTTCAAAAGTGGGTCCTAGGATCTTTTTGGTCTCCAGGGGCTGGTAAAAATACAGACAGTGACACCATATGGCAGCCATAGATTTGTTAAACTTTATTTCCTCTGAGTCTCTGGGGAGGCAGCAGGGATGTAAGGCGAAGTGGCAGTAGCTGCAGGGGCCTGAGCAGAGCTGGTGCTGGGACGGGCCGGCCTGGGCAGGATGAAGAGGAGATTTAAATATCCAGGACTGAAAGCCAACTAATGGGTCTCCTTCATCTGTCTTTGGATTTTGTGCAGCATCTCCTGCATCCGCCGCAGCTGGAACAGGCACACGCATCAAAATGGGGCCTTTTAGAGAGTCCTATAGTGTTAACAAAGTGCCCCCAAGCTCTAATCCCTTGAGCCAGGGCCATGGAAGCCCAGAGGTGTGATGGAGATCCTGGGTAGAACCATTGAACCACAAGTCCAGGTGGTTTAATGGACCATTAAACCCAGATAGAAATACTGAGGTTTATAGTTAAGCAGGGACTGCCCCCAGGCTGTCAACCCCGACCACCCCACACTGCTCTCACCTCCTCATCTTTCTCTCGGATCAGCCTCTCAGTTTCTGGATCTGTCCCTGGTGGGACAGCAGGGATGGGGAAGTCGGTACCACTCTCTCGAGTCAGTTTGCTGAGGGGAAGGGGAAAGGAGGGTTGGTAAGGCTAGGGGGACCCCAGCACCTGCTTGGATTGAGCCCAGGGTCTGTAGAAGAACAAAGGAAGGGCTTGGTCTCACTCAAGGCTGTGCTTGGGATCCCCACCCTTGCCAGCTCTGTCCTGGCTTCTGGTCATACTTGCGATTCCTCTCTTTCACCACCAGGCGGGTCATGCTCTGGATGCACTGTGCCCGGTAGTTCTCATAATGTGTCTCCCGTGTCACATCCTTCAGGTCCTGCATGTGAGTACGCACCAGCATTGTCCTCAGCTTCACAAAGTCGCAGTGTCCTGGATTTTCCACTGCACAGCAAGGCTAGGGGTCAACCAGGAGCACTGGGAGAGCCACTGAGGGCAAGGAGATACCCAGGTCACCAGCTCAATGCTTTACCTTCCACGATGCCCCAGGGGTAGAGACGGCCCCGAACTCGCCGCCCTCTGGCCTCTACCACAGTGTTGCTGCCAATTACAGCAAATGGGATACTTTCCTGGAAGAAGTTAAGGGTGCCTGGTCAATACTCCCTATTCTCACCTGTTCTTTTTCACCTATATCTTTATCTTTTCTGCTTCAGTCTAGAAAACCAGCGTGCTCTCCCACCCCTTATATATAGAATTCCACTTCCCTCTTCTGCCCAGAAGAAACAAGATGGAAAGGGATGCCCTCACGTAGCCCCACCTTTAGGGCTTGGTCCTGTAATTTGAAGTCTTCATCCTCATCAGAGTCACAGTCCGGGAACTGATAGACCTTGATTCCAAAGCGCTCAATCTCCTCTCGGATCTGGCAAACACATGAGGGCCCACAGTTCTGGGGACCCCATCCTTTCCAGAAGCCCAGTTGCTACCCTCCCCCCACCGGCTTCCCTCACTTTGCGTTTCTTGCGCTCCACTTCAGGAGGGGTCAGTGTGTCCGCCTTAGCCAAGATAGGCACGATGTTGACCCGCTGATGCAGGGCCTTCATGAATTCAACATCCAATGGCCGGAGCCTGGGAGATAGGAATCTGTGACCACCTGCTAGTGGCAGCCCTGCCCTGGTGCTCCCAGCCTGTTCCCTTGGCAGCACCTGGTAGTGTTGGGAGCCTCAGGCTCAGACCATACCCGTGGCCGAAGGGTGAGATGAAGTACAGGCAGCAGTGCACCCTGTTGTCTTGAATGTTCTTGCGGTTCAGGCCACTCTCATCTCGGAAATACTGCTCAAACTGCTGATCGATGTATTCTGCCACAGGCTTCCAGCTGGAGCAGGGACAGACAAGCAGAGAAACTGTAGGAGTGGGGGCTGCCTCGTGAGCTTTGGGACTACAGAGTAGCCCACATCCTGAGCAGTGTTTTCAAGACTCTGCTATCCCCTGGCTTGCTTTACTACATCTTCAGGGAGGTCCCTGGGTGGGACAGGGGTGCATCTGACATGTCCCAATAGAAAATCAGACTAAGCACACAGGCAAAGTTCAATAAATGCTAGTTTGATGAGAGGAAAAAAGCCTAGGTGACCAAACAAACCAATAAGAATAAGGTGCCTGCAGGTGAACACCAATTGGAAGCCAGGACAGCCCTCAGTCAGGTTCACAGTCCAGCCTCAGAACCTTTATTTATGTGGTTCTACTCTAAACCCACCCTTCCATGAAGGCTCCTTCCAGTGTACATCTATGTACACTATTCTCCCCTTCTCTCCACCACACTGTAAATATATATGTATACATATACACACTTGGCCTTCTGACTCGTCTCTGTGTCTGCCACTACACTGTCTGACCTATTTACTAACTTAAGTTGATTGACACGTATGTTAGAGAACTGCTGCCCCCCCTTCCCATCCCCACTGCCACTAGACCATAAGCCTCTCAGTGACAAGGATGATTCATACTTGTGTCTGTATCCCTTAAAATGCCCAGCACTGGTTGGACACCTAGTATATGCTCAATAAACTCCTACTTGTTGATTAAAGTATATGTGGAGGTGCACTGTATACTGTGAAGTGCCAAGCAAATGAAATGATTATTCTTGTGGAAGGAAAGGAAAGGTACGTAGGTTGATTGAAGGAGAGGGTGATACTTGCTACAGTAGGAGCCAGGTGCTGGTTTGGGTACAGTTTCATGGCAAGCCCAGTGTACTGAGGCATATACCGAGAGTAAAAAGGGTAATGATGACACGGAGGCCACCTCGATCCATCAGGAATATTTACATCAGGAGACCATGTACCATGTGCCAGCACAGTGCTGTGGCAAGAATATAAGAAAAAATGGCCCTCCCCTCAAGACTAAGACACTGAAGCTGAAGATGAACCAGTGTGCCGAGCTGAAAATCACATGTTTTAATGATAAAGCATGTGCTGAGGATTCAGAGCACAGAAAGGTCTGTAAGAGTCTGATGAGTCTGTGAGGCAATTACCCAGGGTCAGCTTTCCGGGAGTGCAAACTGTGCAATCAACACCAGGTCCCGATCTCAGAAGGGCCTATGCTTGGTTTGCTTCTCTGCTGTGGCTGTCTTGAAATTCTTAATCATTCTAACCAAGGGGCCCTGCATTTACATTTTGCACTGGTGCTGCAATTATAATGGGTATAATGTAAACAACCCTTTACTTTAGGGTTTTTTTAATGTTTATTTGTTTTGAGAGAGAGAGAGAGCATGCACGTGAGCAGGGAAGGAGCAGAGAGAGAGAAAGGGAGAGAGAGAATCCCGAGCAGGTTCAACACTGTCAGCCCAGAGACCAACACAGGGCTCCATCTCATGAACCGTGAGATCATGACCTGAGCTGAAACCAAGAGTTGGACACTTAACCGACTGAGCCACCTGGACACCCTACTTTAGTTGCTAATACACATTCACATGCATCATTCTGGGTGATTTTCAGATCGACTGGATAAGATGGTAAGGGCCAGTATGTTTCAACTGAAGAAACAGGAATGCAGTCATTTGCTGAAGACCACGCAGTTACTATATGCTGACCCAAGATCTGAACTCTTGGGCTAGCCATCTTAACACTGCCTGCCTAACTTCTTCATCAAGGACACCACCTTTTCTCCTGTCTTTATCATTCATCCTCCTTCTCATCTACTCACTTAGGTCTGACCATTATCTAAGCATCCCTCCAGTTTCTGAAAAAATAAAGCCAAGGATGATGGGGTATGTGGCAAAGCCACCTCTTCTTCTGGAAGGTAGCCTAGAGGACGCCTGGAATTTAAACAAAGTTCAACCTATTTTTTTACCCTTTGCCTCCTCTTTCTCCTCCTCACCACTCCCTCAGTGCACTCTCATCCCTTTAATAAACTTTTTTGTGGCACCTAAAATGTTGCTGGTGAAAGAAAAGGAAGGAGGGGAGGTGGTGTTTATTGAGCCCCTACTAGATGTCTGGCCCTGTGCTACATGTTTCCACATGTGTTTGCTTTTTTTGAGGCTCTTCTTTCTTATCTTGTGTCTTCACCCCCATTACAGAAAGTACATTAGGTCAGAGTCAGAAAGTTCATTAAAGATCATCTATTCCCAGATAAAGAAGATGTGATACACACACACACACACACACACACACACACACACACACCACACACACACACAATGGAGTATTATTCAGCAATCAAAAAGAGTGAAATCTTGCCATTTGCAAGATGCTAAGTATTATGCTAAGTGAAATTAGTCAGTCAGAGAAAGACAAATATCATATGACTTCACTTGTATGTGGAATTTAAGATACAAAACAGACGAACATAAAGGAAGGGAAGCAAAAATAATATAAAAACAAGGAGGGGGTCAAAACATAAGAGACTCTTAAATACAGAGAACAAACTGAGGGTTGCTAGAGGGGTTGTGGGTGGGGGGGATGGGTTAAATGGGCAAGGGGCATTAAGGAAGACACTTGTTGGGATGAGCACTGGGTGTTATACATAGGGGATGAATCACTGGAATCTACTCCAGAAATCATAATTGCACTATATGCTAACTAAGTTGGATGTAAATTAAAAATAAATAAATAAATAGGAAAAAATAAACAAAAAAAGATCTATTCCCACTCTTTTCCTCTCACTTCAGCTGCCCTGTAAAGGGTGGTGGCATGCTCAAAGGCCATAAACTCCTGACAATTGTGGCTATGTCTGTGCTTATGTGTGCATCTGTGGATGTATGTGTGTGTGTAATGGGAAGGGGGCAGCTGGGGCTGTGCGTGGTCAGACATACCACTCTGTGTTGTTGACTGCATCCCCAAAACCCGGCGTGTCCACAATGGTGAGCCGTAGCCTCACACCCTTCTCTTCTATGTCCACTGCATGTTTAGTGATCTCCACAGTTTGCATGATCCGCTCTGCAGAAAAGGGAAACTGAGACCAGGGCAAGGGCAAGGACCTGCCCAGTCAGGACAAAGCGCCCACCCCAATCAGCTTTGCTGCCCAGAATGCCTCATCCACACTGCCCCCCTTCCCACCCCAGGCCGCCTGGGGGCCTGTTCTCTGGGAACCAGCAAGGAGCACATTTCCCAACACAGGAAATGCCGGTGGCTGTTGGCTCTGGCCCCAGCCTCTTCTCTGCTCCCGGCTCTTTTCTTGGATTCCTGGAATCCTTTGGGGGTCAGAGACTCACTCAGAGAGCAGGATTCTGGTCCCTGCCTGGCTTCAGCACCCAAATCTTTAGGGAGCTGGCTGGTGGGCTGCCAGGCTAGATAGGCCTATGGAGAGATGCCATCAAGGCCCTCTAGGAAGCCATGGTTTCCTGCATGCTGGGGAAGGCCCCAGCCCCCAGGCTGTGGCATGAGTTTGATTTCCCAGGTCAAGTCTGCATGCCAGTCTCCATGCCCCTCTCCTTGCTTTACCTTCAGCACTGAGGAGTTTCCGGTCCCGGTACAGATCAGTGAGGAAGAGGCTATTGATAAGAGTGGATTTCCCCAGTCCAGACTCTCCTGACAGGCGAGAGAGGACAGAAGATAAGATCTATAGCCAAAAGGCAACCCCACCAGAACAAGGTGTGTAGAGAGCTGCTTTTTCATCAAATTGGGAAGAGACCAACTGAACCATAGCATTTTAGAGCCAGAAGGAAGCAGAGAAAACGGCTTGTGTAGCCTTCTTATTTGAATGAGGCTCAGTGAGGATAAGAGGTTGCCCAAGGTCACACAGAACAAGGCAAATACTAGAAAATTGTTGGTCAGGTGTTCTTTGTACCATTTCAACCCCCCTCCCCCCAACACACACATACACACTTTTGGCCACCCATGGCTCCTGGCTACTTTGCAAAACTGCATGGCTGCTGACTGCTTTTTCCTCCTTACCCCTACCTCCTCCCCAAATACATACCAGCCCCACCTGAAACACCCCCTGCCTAGCCCAGCCCTTCCCCAGCTCTACCTGCCACCATGAGGGTAAAGTCAAAGCCTTTCTTCACAGACTTTCGGTGAACTTGATTGGGGAGGGTCGCAAAGCCCACATACTCCTTGTCATCCTAATGGACAGGAAGGCAAAGTGTGTCAGAGTGAGAGGCAGGAGGGGTCCCAGGACCCAACACCTTCTCCTTCCCTCCTAGGTCTTGGCCCCAGCCCTAGAGGAATGGTGTCAAACTCCCTTGAGGCCCCATCTGGGGCCACCAGCAGGGCTCCTGCCCCTGCTGATAGTCAGTTTCCAATGCACGTGGGGGCCAACACTGCAGAACTGGTGCTGACACTAGACAGGAGAGGCCCCAGCTCAACATGCATGCATGCATATGTGCACACCTATACACACACATGCACATACATGCACAGACACTCGGTATCTCTCTGCTCCCTCCCTGGGTCTTCCAGCACCAGCCCACTGAAAGGCAAAGACAGGGCTGGAGGCTCTACCTCAGAGGAGTCATAGGGATCAAGCTTGCCCCATGGGCTGCGGGGTCGGGCTGAGGGGCTGAGAGGGGCTGAGGCAGAGAAGTACTGCTGGCTGTCAGAGGGCTGGGGCCACGAGGGGCCTTTGAACTCCAGGTCATCCTGGTAGAGGTCCGGGGCCTGGGGCTTTGGCTCCAGAACTTGGGGCCTGGACACCCAGGTCTTGGCCTCTGGTTGGTGGCAGCTCTCACTTCCTGGGAAATCCTTCACGAACTTGTTCAGTTCTGCATCATCCGTGTCCTCCAGGAAGCGCTTGATCTGGGGGTTGGAGGGGAGGTGGTGGGAGGATGGGGGGAGTGGGTAGGTGGCATGAAGGGAAGAATGAAGGAGGAAGTCCAGAGAAGGTGAGAGGGAGAGAGAGGAAAGCGATTGTGGTTAGAAGGGAAAAGAAACTGCACTAGCAGCTAAGCCAGAGGAAGTGCTCACCATTCCTCCCTCACCTGCTCATGTGCCTCCCCAGCCGAGATGCCAGGAAAGACCCTGGAGTCCTGGAGCAGCCCTAGGCAGCCCCCAGTTGTTGCAGGCAGCAACTGTTCTTGGGATCAGAGAAGCTCCAGTCCTGATGTTCCCTCTTGACAGGGTGCCTGCTGCCCTGCCCTTCCTGGGGGGTCTGGCCAAGCCAGAGGCCAGTGAATGCCCTAAAGGCCAGGAAGTCAGACTGAATAAGGGGGAGCAACAGAGGCATTAGAACTGAGACGAGGATGTGGGCTCAGGATTCAAGGACAGTGCAGAGAGTCAGTCAGAACGGGACAGGGGCAGGAGGGAAGTAGGGAGGGGAGAAGGGACCTGCCAGCCCCAGGTAAATCAAGAGCCAGCAGGGGGCCCTGTGCCTCCTGTCACTGCAGGTCAGTGAGCTCTGGGAGGGAGATGCAGACTCTACTGGGGGTGCTCACTCTCCAGGGCTCACTGCCCGGAGCTCAGTACAGTTGATCTGACACCTCTGTCCCTTATTCCAGACACCGTGCCACACCAGAGCCTGAGGGTAGGCCCCAGGAGACTAGGGCAAACCCGCCAGTGGATGCTGAGTGCAGGGTAGAAGGGAGCTGGAAGGGACCCAGTGAGGGAGGATGGGAGGACAGTAGGCTGCTGACAGCCCCTACCTGTGAGGGACACATAGGAGACAGTACCCATCGGTTGTCTTTTGCCCCCTCTGCCTGGAGTAAGATTCAGCCAGCCACGCAGGAGGGGATCTGGCCCCAATGGTGAACCACAGTGGGGTGGACAAACAATGACTGGCTCTGTGTAGAGACCTGTTCCACCCCATCTCCCAACCTGGAAGAGAGGCCACTTCCCCCCACTCCTGACACCAACTCTAGACCCTAAAACTTCCTCTCTCCTTTGGGGGCCAGTCCCCTTTGTGGAGTGCCTGGCAGTGCTGGGCTCAGCTCTGCCTCACAATACCCACATGCCACCTCCAGACAATGGACAAGGGCTGGCTTCAGAGGCTGACTCACTCCCTGGGGATTGGCCAAGCCAGTGGGGGCTATCCCGGACCACTGTGGAGACCCGGCCAGGGTGGAGGGAGAGAAGATGGCCACAGTCTTCTGCAGGTCCCCTTTTTACAAAGGGAAGAATTTAAGGAGGCAGACATACACATTGCCAGGTTTATGCTAGAGGGAAGTGATTTAGAGGCTACAGGGAAAAGTCCCCAAAGAACTACTTCTAGGCTGTCACCTCTCAAGTCCCCACACCTGCTTATAGCCATCATCTCCAAGGCTTGCCTGGACAGAGGGGAGGAAAGAGGCCCTTTAGACTGAAACTGGAACCAGCATGTGGGGGCTTAGTGACCAAAAGAGGGTGTCCTGAAGCAAGCCTGACCTAACAGGCTTTTCTCAGCAAAAGTATTTATGGGATCCCATGGAGCAACTGTACATCTCAGTTTGTTTGTTGTTGCAGCATAATGATTAATTGTGCCCCTTTTCACTCTCAAAAGTGTCCCAGCTTGGACAATTAATTATATGCAACAGAGAAGAGATGGGACTGAGGAGGGTGGGGTCCCACAGGTCCTGTTTTCTGGCAGCTAGAGTCTGGGGAATTCCAGGAAATCCCGCCTCTCTGCATGACCCCACAGTGACCCAGCAGTTGGTCAGGGTGGAAGAAAGAAGACTGTGTTCCACCTGGTTTCCCCAGGAGCACTGAGCAGAGGGGCAGCAGTTAAAAAAGAAAGGAAGGCCCTGATTGGGACCCCTACCATCCAGTCTTCCAAAAGTCACCAGGAACCCAGCATCATTCTCCCTGCCAGTCCTGGCTACTTGTCAGCAGGAAGCGGCCCACAGAGGCCCTAGACAAGGCGTCAGGCACTAGGCTCCTCCTCACCTGCTGCCTGTCCTTCCCCACCCCCAGCTCCCAGGGTAGCACCTTACCCCAGCTTCAGTCCTGTCCTCAGGGACAGAATTACCTTGCCATCCCAGTGAATGGTCCATGTCCCTCCCACACTTCAGATACCCTGTCGGCAAGCTCTAGGTCTAATTTTATCCCCCAGGAAAAGTTGCTCACACACGGAAACAACCTGGTCTCAATGCTCTTGTAATCCAGCTTCCTGGCTTGCTCCTTTCCCTTTCTCTTTGGCCCCCCTCCCCCCTCCCTGTCTCTGTCAAGGGCCAAAACAGCTTGTGGAATGTCGTTCCCCACCCCATCCTCCTCCCTTTCCCTTGGCTCCCACCCTCCAAGGACAGCTCGGCTGCAGCAGGATCACTCTGTCTCTCTGCAGTCCCCTCCAACTCTGATTGGCTGTCTCATGACGCCTGCCCGCTGCCTACCCCGGTGGGCACAGCACCAGCCTCCCGAGTCTGTCTGCAGCACAGGCTCTTGATCCACCTGGCCTCTCCTGTTAACCCCCAAGGGCACCGAGGCCTGCCAGAGGGTCATGAGCTGTCCCCAAGGTGACCTGGCCCATCAGTACACGGGGACAGCCACCCAGGAGACTCCACTGTCAAAGGACTCCAATCTCTTTCACCTTAACTTTAAGCAGTGCTGAAGTAGGGTGGGATGTCCTATAATCCCCTAGAAATATGTTCTCATGAGAACAGCCCTGCTTTTCTTCCCAAACGTCCCTTTGTGTTTTCCAGCAGAGAACCCCAGTCTCTTCAGACATCTGGCCCTAGATTTCCCTGCAGAGTCCCAGCCACAAAAGGACTCCTCCCACCCTAGGATACCTGACCTCTGACTCATGGGGACCCATATCACTTCCATCACCCCACTGCTTCTAGAGAGTCAATGGAAGAGCTGCTAGTACTCGTTCTCTGAGAGACCAAAGGGAGGCTGGCATCCCAGAGGCTTCAGAGTTGCCAATTAGGTGGGAGACAAACTGAAGGGCTTGGCTGGAAGGGTGCAGATGGAGCACCTGACTGGGAATCAGGAGGCCAGTGTTTCTGGTTTGTCCAGAAACCTTTGTGATTTTGAATATTGCCTTAATTTCAGGCCTCTAATGTCCAGTTGTGAATGGCCCTTCCTTGCCTCCCAGGAAGGCTGGGGAGAGATAACTCAAGCTGTTTTGAAGCTGAGGAGAGACAGTGTACATCTCAAGTCACAGGACTGTTATTAATGTTGGCCTATCATTCTTTTCCCATGCAAACTAAAACCCCCTGGGGAGGTTTCCAGGGGAGGCTGGGGAGCTCTCCCCACTGTACCCACTGACCTCCATAGTGGCTGGGACACTGATCTCTTTTCACAGAGAGACCTCTTATAGAGAAGTCTGGCTTGACATGAATCAGTCAGCCTAAGAACTCGGCCTAAGAGGCCTAAAGCTGAGGACTGTGGTGATGGTGGGGATGTCTTTTAATTAGAGGGTGGCTTCAGCCAAGTTGAAAGCACCAAGACCTCAGCTGAACTGAACTTAGTGTGTGGCAGAAAAGCCCCTCTTGGTCCCTGCTGGGCTTGGCAATGGGGACAGTCAGTTTTCCCCAGGCTTCTATCACTGGAACAATCAGTGTGACGGTACCCATGTGGAGGGAAGTGGGGCAGGGATAAAGACCAGTACCACTTGGCCTCTCCCAGGAACCCCCTCTGGGGAAGGTCACAGAGTCACCAAGACTTCCTAGCCAAAGCTTGGGCCTCAGCCTGGACACAGCTTGAAAGACAAAAGCCCAAAAGGTTGGCCTTTCCAGACCTGGAAGCTTCTGATTCCATGGGGCCCAGGGAGTTCCCTTCTGGAGGCTGCCCACAGCCAACATCCTGCCCCACAGGCTGGTCATGGATCTCCTCCTATTGTAAACAGCCTGTGCCTCCTAATGCAGTGGGCAAATGTTGGGGGGCCTCCAACCTGGGAGGAGAGGCTGGCATGGGGCCTGGAGGCATTGACACCCAGCATAATGTGTTTGTGGCAGGCTCTGGCAAGGATGGCAGAAGAGCTGGCACCCTTACAGTCAGACATCAAAACTTCCTACCTGGGGGTATCCAGGAGGCTGACTGGGGTTAGTATCTCTCCTTCCAGTACAGGCAGGTGGCAGGAATGAGTTCCCCCACCCCCACCACTGCAGAGGGACCTGGTTTGGGGTAGTGTAGGATGCAGCAGGAGGAAGCTTCCCCATGGGTCCTGTCTCAGAGGCAGTGATGTATAGATGATCCCGAGGGTAGGATGGTAGGCTAGGCTTCCCTCTCTCAGGGGTCCCTGGGCAGAGGGCGCTGTGGCAAGAGCCAGGAGATGCCCTTTGCCAGGCTGCGGGAAGGAGGGCCCAAGCGTCTCACCATCCCTCTCCGGGAGGCAGGCAGTGTTTGTAGGCCTCCTCTGTGTGTTTTCCCAAGGAAGTTGGTGCTGCCCCTGAGCCCAGGGTAGGTGGCTGAGGAGGGGTCATCCAGGTAACAGCTGACTCAGGAAAGGGCGGGGGACCCTCACCTCCGCGTGTCGCTGACGCGCCTTCCCCAGCCTAACACGCGCGTCTCTGCCGGCGGGCCCCCCCACCTCCCGTCAGCACCGACCCACTCCCCGGTCCCAAAACGCGGACAGCACCCCAGCCCTCGGGGGCCGCTCCGCCGTTGCTCGGATCAGAGCGAGAAACTTGGAAGCGGCGACGCAACGCCGTCCACCACCAGCAGCCAGAGACAGCGCCTCCCGCCCGGCACAGCCGGGGCTGCTGCGCCGCTGGTCCCCACGGAGCCGCTGGGAGCAGCGGGCCCTGCGCGCCCCGGCCCTGCCCCGCGCCCGCGCGCCTTACCATGGCTGCAGCCCGGGCCGGGCCAGCTCCGCAGGGACAGCGTCCGAGCGACCCGCGGCCGGAGCTGCGAGCCGACCTCGAGGGACCGCCGGCCCCCGCCCGCAGCCCAGAGTGCGGACCGGCCGGGGGCGGGGCCGGGGGCGGGGCGAGTCGGCCCTGGGGCGGGGCCTGCCCTCTGAGGCGCGGGCGCCTGCAAAGCTGAAGGCGGCCGCGGGCGGCTGGCTGCGGGGAGAGGCGGGCCTTGCAGCCCGCGACCCCCCCGGATGAGCAGAGGCGCTCAGGACAGCGCAGCACTGCTCACCTGGCTCTTCCTTACTCAGCCCCTAAGAGTAGCCTCTTCAGGCAGCACATCACCGTGGGGGCTTGAGCAAATCCCCCAAGAAAAGGGAAAGGCCAACCTAGCATCCCCAGGAGAGGTCTTTCGAAGGACAGGGGTTTGCCCCACGAGTCGGGAGAGACTCCATTAGTTACCGAAGGTTTTCAGGAAATGAACCCAACTGATGTCCAAGTTAACTGATTGTCCCTACCCACTCTACACCTCCTAAGGTAGAATGTCAGACTTTCTCTACCTTTACCCAAGCTATGAAGAAGAGACAAAATGTTCCCTTCCTGCAGGACCCTAGATTAAAGATTAAAGAGGATTTGCTGCATAAATTATCCAGGGATCATCTGCTGGAAAGGTGGAAGGGAAGAGGCTGAGTGGCCTTTATGGGGCAGTAGAGTCTTGTCTGGGGCTGAGGGAAGTGGGAAGTGGCAGCCCAGGTGTGAGCCAGTCTATGCTGGGCAAGCAGGTGAGATGCTGTGGGGACAGATGCCTCAGCAGCTTTAGAAGCATTAGAGGCTCAGAAGGGTCAGAAGCAGCAAGGAAGAAGTAGATGCTTAGAGGGTGGGGGTTGGTGAGGATTTTCCGAGCTAATACAGGGCTGAGCTGGTCAGGCTTCTGTGAAAGTTTCCAGAAGCATGCCTCTTCCTGACTCCCACAAACTCTCCTCCAGGGCAGGCTGATTTGCCTGAATACACTTTGAATAAAACAGGTCCACAGACATGGCCCTCTCTATTGGTAGAACACCCAGAAGCCTGCCTATTCTATTTCAGTCTGATCTGTGACCAGTGGTCATGGTTGGGATCAAGTTAGAACTTAGCAGAGGGATGGAGGGGGGCCTAGGTATACAGATGAGAACACGTTCAGAAAACATGGGATGGCTATTGGAGACGTTATTAGATATTTGGCACTGGTGGACTGAAGGACGGAAGGAGTGCCATTGCTTAAAGAAATCAGGGGCATTCACGGGCTAGCAAGTTGAGGAGGAAACTTCCTAGCTGGGTGACCTTGGGCAACTCACTTTACCTCGCTGGACTTCAGTTCCCACACCAGAAAATGAGGGGATTAAACTAGGATATCGCCAGCAGCTTGGCTCAGATAAGAGGGAGCCTCCGAATGTATAGAGAGTTTCCTGGAAAAGGCCTGGGGTAGATGAAGAGATCTGAAGCTGTACTCAGGAAAACAAAGACATGAAAGAGTTTCTTTAGAGAGAAACCAATGGCTATTGGAAGGCTACAGAAGTAGCAGCAGCTGCTGCCGTCAGACCTGAACATCAAACTCACTACACAAAGCCCCACTGTTGGGAACTAGCTATAGGCCACTAACACTCACGTGTGCACTCATAAGACTACTTCTTGAGTGCTTCCACTGGCATTCTGCATGGCCTGGGCTGGGAGTGCTGGGCCGAGGGGAGAAAACTATGTCAAGGAAGACAGGCCCCATCACAAACAAACCCTTGTTTTCCGCAAGTGTACTTCCCTCCTCCCCCCAGTCCTGGTTGTAGTCCAAGTGGGGACACAGACACGTCTCAGAAGGCAGCCCAGCTAGCTCATCCTCAGCTGTGGCTGGAATCCCAACTCTGCTCTGGCACCAGCTGCCCAGGCCCCCAGCAAGCCCTGTGTGTCCTGAGGCATGTTGGTGCCAGCTTGTTTTGAGGGAAGTGAGCCCCAAAGAGAGGCCTGGGACTGTGGAACTCATCTCTACACCAAGACTCTTAGGGTCTTGATGCTCACCAGTGTCTTTGTAATCACTACATCAGCTGCCCAACATGAGGCATGTTGGATGAAGTAAAAGCTAAAGACAGACTTTGAGCCATTCCATCTACATAAATCTCGCATACTAACTCTGAAGCACTGTGAGTTTCTGAGAGAACTTGGCCTTGGCTTAGGACCCCATACCAGCTTTGGCAATTAGCTCACTGCCTGAATATCCCTTCTCCTTCATGGGCCTCTTTTTCCCCCACTGAGAGAGAACTGGACTCCCCCCAACTCCAGCTCTTGTGTTCTGTGATGGTTCAGGTAGCGTCTGACACCTGGTCAGAAGCAGGGCCAAAATATAGCTGCCCTTGTATGAGTCACTGACCATTGAGTGCTCCTCCCCATCTCCAGTTAGCATGTGGACTGGCCAACCTTGCCTCAGGTACCCCTCAGTCCTTAGAGTCTGACTCTTCCTTGAAATTCAACATCACACCAGGAATTGATATCCTTGACTAGAGTACAATTTCCCATGCACTGCTGGAGTGGGGATTTCAAGCCAAGGGTCTGGGGAATGAACACTTTGTTTGGCACAAGGGATGACTCTTCTGGGAAACTCAGATCAGCACACACCTCCAGTCTGCTATCAGGAGGTCCCTCTGCTTAGGTCAGGCTAGCATGGTCTATGTGGAAAAATTCCTGGCCCCCTCCATTGGATCTTTCCTGCCTACTCATGGGTGAAGGTTGTGTGGCACCAAACTAAATAAGGTTGCTGTACTTGGGCAAAGTCAAGGTCCAGGTTCAAAAGCCAAGAATAAAGAGTGATTATCACAGGAAATCAGGATTTCGGATCTGCATGACTAGCAAAGGCCACTTTTGCCTCTCAGTAGCAGAGTTTTCTTAAGTGGCACAAGAACTAATTGTATCTCCCTTCCCCCAGAGGTGATGAGTCACTGATGATATAGTCAGAGAGCTCTGGTAGGGGCAAAGAACTATTACCGGGTTGTGTCTTTCAAGGAAACCTTAGCCAGCCTGTCCAGAAAGTTCTGTGCAAAGGCAAGAAACCAAAATACCCTCAACCTCACTCCCACCCCTAATGTTCCCCAGTGTCTCATGATGCTGGATCAGGCATGAAATGTGGGTGGTAATGTCAGGGAGCACTGTTTCCTGGCACTTGTTGTCTAGCGGTGGTAAGAGGAAGTTCTGGAGCCAGTAGAGTGCCAGAGGCCTGCCAGAGGGCCTTTCCAACACCTTCTCTGCAGTAGGGCAGGGCACAGGAGCTGAGAGATGGAAGAGACTTACATATGCATTGGTGTGTGACCCCCTTCAAGAGCCCCCACCCTACATCCCATCTTCTTAAAAGTTTCCCACGACTAAAAACTGACTCTACTGCCATTCAATCTTTGGGCAGTGTGTTATCAAAGGTCTTCATTACCTGGAGTTGAAACCTGTGTGTACCTGGACTTTACCCTCCAAGTGCCTCCATGCTAGAAGCTTTGCTAACTCATTTCACTGGACTTTGTTTTGTTCTTTGATGTCCACACTCTTTCAAGTGACCCATCTATAGACTTTTCTCTTCCAAACTAACCATAAGCCCCTCAAGGACAGCGAGTATGACCTCTATTCACTTCAATTCAGTGAACATGTGATATAATGTCCTCCTGAATGACCAGGACTCTGCCCCCAGGAGGTGTCTGATCAATATGAATTGACTGAAAGGATTCATTGATTAGTCTTCCACTCTGATTTTGGAACACAGACAAGCCTTGAGGCTCTGGGCCTCACTGACCCTTCCATAACTTGCCCTTCATTCTGGCTGCTTGCCAGCTCATACTTCATCTCCCAGCCTTGTAATTTCCATGCAAAGACACAAATGTTACCCTCACTAAAACCTTTCCCTTCATATTTTGTGATATCTGAAGGTGCTGCTGAAATATTGATAAGTTACTTTCCAGGAAGATGTGGCTATGGAAGAAGGGTTTCTACACCACATATGAATCCCTGGGGCAGGGTGCTCCCTAAAATGCTCTCAGTCTTGAGGAGCCAGCTCTGCAAAATGGGGAGCAAAAGTTCACTTCATAAGGTTGCTGTGAAGATTCACTAAGGTAACACACTTAGAATGGTGCAGGCACTAAAATGAGTGGTAGCTACTATCTCAGCTAATGAGAAAATTATCAACACCATATCAGCAACTATCACTGTGACAATTTCAAATGCTTTCTCTACAAACAATTAGGAATGTGCATGTGTAATAGTGTAGAGGGATGGGAAAAGAGCCCTTGACTAAAGTGACATTGGAATGACCATGCTGCCACCAACTGTAGAGTCAGCTTCTCCAGCTGAACCCCACGCCATCTCTAGAAAACTAGTCTTGGTTTCAGACTTACTGAGCTGAATTCCCAAAAACAGCCATCATAGAGACTCTTGGAGCTAAATGACTTTGCCTATGGTGGGTGTGCCAAGGAAATGACTTTGGCCCTGCCCTCCCACCTTCAGCGTCAGAGCCTGAGCTTCTCTCAGGAGCTGCCTCACATTCTGTTCCCTTCCTTCAAGCGCGCACTTGGCCCCCAAGGTGCAGCTGTCTCTGGCCTCTCCCCTCATGGCAGCTGGGCCAAAGGCAGCTGAGCAGAAGAGGGTAAAGGGACATGGTCATTTCATCACTCAGGATAGCCTTCCTCTGGCTGAGCAGCTGTCAGGGTGGCTTCTGTGTTAGAGATTTTCTTCCTCGCCCAAGTATGCTTCCTTGCTCTCTGAGGCCAAGCTCTCTAATCTATCCAGGCCTGCTATTTCTCCTCTTACTTGAAAACCCCACCATTTCAAACACCACCAAACTTCTCTGATAGAAAGATAGAATGTTGGAGATGGGTTCCAAGCAGGGAACCAAGTAACTTCTGGAAATACACCAGAAAGTCCAAAATAAATGTGGCAGGTTCTTCCCTATGTGGTATCATTCTGAGAAGAACAAAAAACTAAAGGATTCTGGCCTTAGTTCTACCATCGACCACAAGGGAGGGGCATAGGATTTTCCTGCCCCCATTTTATAGTCAGAGGGAGCAATCTGCTCAGATCTCACAGTGAAGGCAGGACATCACCCCCCTGCACTGTGCTTCCAGTGGCTCTTGCTGAGGCATAATGCACTTTAGCCTGTCCTACGGTCACCATTTGTCCTAGTTTGCCCAGGACTGGTGGGGGTCCCAGGACACAGGATGCTAAAACCAGGAACATCCCAGGCAAATCCTGAGTTGGGTCAACCTAGCCTGTCCCCGGAATAGCAATGTGGGTCAGAGGTTACCAGCCTCCCATCCAGCTCTGGACTTTGCTGCCCATGGTAGCTGAAAATGAACAAGGTGCCATCTGACACGAAAAGAAGCTGGGTATCAAGGGTCAGGCTGCTATGAAAAGCCTCCCAAGGTGCCCTGCCCCATTTTTAGCAGCTCTGCTCCATTCTTTCAGTTCTCTCTCCTCTCAACTATAAGCCTTGGTACAAAGCAAGAGAAAATAAGGGGAGTGGGAAAGATGGTTCTAAGGTTCCTTTCAGACAGCCCATATCCTGGGATTCGGTTAACATTCCCATGAATGCAGAGACTCCCTGTGTTCCTCCTGGACTCTGGATTTTTCTCTGTCGAGGAAGTCTGAGCAAAACTTCCCTGAGACTCAACAGCCAACAGGAGGCTGGTCATACCATCCCCCAGGGGCCAAATGACAGGTCACTCTAAAGACACGGAAGTTTTCCTTAGGTATCACTGAGATGGCCTCCCCTGTTTCCTGGCCTATTTTCCAGAGTTGGTTTCTTGCATAATTGATAGAGATAGAAGGGAGTAAACCACCTTGTCTGCTGACAGCCTGAGAAGTCATTTGCAAGGGCAAGTAGGTTAGGTGCTTTGAGGACAAGGTTCTTAGGGCCAAGGCAGCTCCATCCATCGGAGCATTGAAGCCCCTCCCATCAAGAGCTGCTTTATTCCAAGGAATTCCCCAGGACCGTGTGGGAAGACAGCCCCAGCTGACACCATAGGGCACCCTCAAGACCTTCCTGTTGAGCTTCTGCTAGTCTTGATACAAAAAAACAAAATCATTAGGAATGATTCCCTCATTCCAGCATAACCTTCTCTGGGGAGATTCCAGCCCCTAAATTACCAATCCAAGGATGAGAAGCATCTGTAACCCCTGCTCCTTAGACAAAAGGGCCTTGAGGAGCCACTTGGGAGGAGACTGACACTTAAGAGAGAGAGAGAGAGAGAGAGAGATGGTTGAATCAGGCTCCATCCTCAACTATGGACCCAGAAGGGCCTGTGAAGTTCAACAACAAACATGCTGCTGTTCACAAGCCAGGAGCTGTGGCTGGCCACCAGAGAATTCCTGCCAGGAATGGAATCTGGTCAACCATTCCCAGATCGGAGGAACTAGAGGCCTTGGACACTAGCACCATCGTCTCTAATGTGGGACGGTCTGTTGGCCATTCAGCCTGGAGGACAGGCTGGGGAAAGCCTAGCACTCTCATGGTTTGTGAGGAGTCCCTAGCCCACCTCCATGACACCGCACTTCCAAACAGCCAGAGAACACCAGCAGGCCCAGCTGGTCTCTCCCCAGCTTCTTTTCCCAGCTTCTGGGGAGCAGCTCTGTCGCCGAACAGGGCTGGAGAGCTGCAATTATCCAGACAGGATAAGAGCTATTTTGGGAAGGAGCCGTTCTGCTGCCAAGGCTTTTGACTTTCTAAACTAAAACAAGATGCACAAAGAAAGGGGGTGAGGATGGGGGAGAAAAGGGAAGAACTTTCTCAGTCAAAACCGTCATATCCAGAATGAGGGAAAACACTAACCCCTTCCCAAAAGTAAGAGACTAGCTATTAAGATATCTCTAGCTTTGAGAAGGAGAGTGTAACCTGACCACCACCACCCCCACACACACACACATCCCCTAATGACTCCCTCTCTCCTAAGTTCCTCCAAGAGCACATATTCAGTCTGTTGCATTTATTTGGACATTTGAGCACAAACTATTTCATATTGTTGTTTAAATATTTCCTGTCCATGTCTTATCTCCCCAACCAGATGGTAAGTTTCTCATGGCCAAAGAATGTGTGTGCTCTGAGGCTTCAATGCTCTCTCCAGTAGTGCCTAGCACTCTGCTAGGCATCTGAATGAAGTTGTTTATGAAAGGAAGGGAGAGAGGGAGGAAGGAAGGAAGAGCAAAAGGAAAGAGGGAGAGAAGGATTTACTGTCTCTCATGGAGGTGATCTCTAAAGGTAGTTGTTCCCACCCACAGTTGAGCTCAGGGCATGGGGCTGAATAAGAAGCCATGGCAGAGGGAGTGGCAGCCACATTTTTGGTACCTCCCCTTCAGCTGTTCTATCATCTGAGCTCAGGCTGTCCTGCTCCACCTCCTTTATTTGTTTTCTATCTGTAATTAACTGTCCATCCTGGGCTAACCTATGGATGGGACCCATTAAAAGCCATGCTAGGCTCTAGGCAAGGGAGAGATAGGGTGAGAGAAAGAATGGAGGCAGGAAGAGCTCAGACTATCTTATCAAACATGGGCCAAGAAGAACTAAAGTAGTTACAGGAATAATGCACTCTGAAATCAGGACATTCTTTGCCAAATTCAGGACACAGGGCTGCTGAGAGCAGAGTTTACCTTGTGCCTTTCCAAGTTGAGGACTCAAATAGTGTGTAACCCAGAAAAGTGTTCCCTTTCTGGATTGCCCTAGGCTGAAGAGGGGAGAGCCAAGTGGGGGCTGATCCAATGTATGGTTTCCCAGACAGCTTTTAGATCACCTTTGTGCAAATCTCCTTCTGGGGAGATGCAGCTCCCCCCCCCCACCGCCAAGTGCACAGCATGGCAAGTAGAACACAGGCTAGATTTCAGCCCCCACTTGCCCTCTCTGCTAGGTACCCTTGTGCAGTGAACAACTTGCCCAACCATAGGGAGAGTTCTGTCTGTCTCCCTCCATTCCCACTTCCATGAGAGGTTAAGAGAGGGACCTGGATAAGGGGGAGCATGGGAAGACTGAAAGTAACTTCCCAGGGGTGTTCTTACCTCCTCATCTGTCATAATGGAGAAGTAGAAGTCAGGCATTCCCAAGGGACAGCAAATGGAATTCAGAGAGTACCAACAGGAAGGGAAAAAGAGAATTTTACTAAAGATCTCCAGTGGACTTTGGCATAACCTGGCCCAACATCCTTTCTAGTGAAAGTGGCCCAAATAGCAACAGCTAGTAAATTTACAGCAGTAAATACTGAGGACTCACTGTTACCAGGCACCTTGCTAAGTGCTATACATGTAGTAGCTTGGTTAGTCCTCTTATAAACCCTAGAGGTAGCCATTGTTCCCACTGACAGTTGGGGCAACTAACAATTGGAAAAATAAAATAACTTAACCAAGGTCACAGTGAAAAAATACTAGACACAGGACTCAAACCTAATACTATAACTCCAGAGTCCACACTACTAAACCTCAGCTTTATAGAGCTTTGCTCTCTCTGAGGGGCAGGGACGCCTTTCTCTGCTCTTTGCTGCCAATTACTTTGATAGTTCATGCGGTTGGGACTGGATTGCATTCACAGGACTCTCTCCTCCCTAGGGACTTCCTCATCCAGAGCCCTGGCCTCCCTCATGCTCACAGGAATAAAGCATATCTTGGGCCACAACATTCAAGGCAGGAACTCTTTGTTACTAATATTCACTATATGAGGGTTGGTCCCGTCTCTCTCCACCAGAGAGGTCAAGAGTACAAAGGGGGGGGGGAGGGTGTCACGAGGCCCTGGGGATACTTAAGGATTCTAGAGTTGGCTACAGGACCCACTGATGGCCTCAAGACAGAGGCCTGCACATCCCTGGAGATTGTGCCTGGGAAGCAGCCAATAAATACCTCCCAAGTCTGGGCAAGGGGGCTTGAGGAGAGTTCTGACACAAGACCCAAGAGGAGACCCATCAACCTACATTAGGGCGGGGTAAACCCTGAGTAAGACTGTGAAACGGGTAGTTTGTCTTGGTGACTTATTTTTTTTTGGGGGGGGGAAGGAGGGGGTTAAAAATCACATGAGAGGTAAGACTAGCTAAACTGAAAGGCATAGGCTTAAATTGTTCTCCATTTCAGAAATGACTACTTCCCATTGAAAGGAGGCTCTCAAAAATGAAAAAGTTTCCAAGTCCCAAAGGAATGACTCTAATAGTGGAATTATAGTCAACCCTCTAGTATGTGTGGTGCTAATAGACCTAGCTCTGTAGATACATAGCGGTCATCCTTCCACCTGTCCTCCTGCCTCCCAAACCCCGACAACGGACCCACAGGAGGGAAAAGCACAGACCTTTTAGCCACCAGATGACACGATTATACATTTCCTCAGACACATCTGAAAGTAACAGAAATTGTTGCTCTTTTTTACTGTGGGATGTATACCTCTCTCCCCACTACTTAACATTTCCCTTTTAGGCTCTACATTTCTCCATCCAAAGGTGCCCTCAGCCCTTGATCCTCTCCAAGAAGCCCCTGCAGTCTAGGACTAAATCCTGCCCCACCCTTTTCTCCACCCTCTGTGCCACTGTTAATGCCTTTCCCCTCTTGGAAGTCTAGGTCCTAGCATATCTGTGCTTCACCTTCTCCACTTTGTTGTCAGAATATTTACCTGAGAACCTTATTTTCTTTACTAGCCCTAACCAGCCCTAGTCCCAACTCAGTTCTTTATCTCCATTCTTGGGAAGCGCTTCCTACCCTGAAAACCACTCTCTATTACCTTCCATTGAAAGGTTAAGCAGCTTTGCCTGGAAGAATCAATGCCTGATGCCTGCCCAAGCATCGTCATTGATGTCATTAGCTTGGAGCTCAAAAAAGCTGGCAAGGAAGGAATGGGGCAACAGGCTCAAGGTTTAGCTTGAACACTGGCAGGAGAGCAGCTCTGAGGCCCAGAATGAAGAAGGGGACTGACTTTCCTACCCACCCCAATGTCCCACCTCACTAAATTGGGGCTGCACCTGGGCAGTCTGCTTCTTCACATACCCAAGAAGAAAGCACTAAACCTTTGAGTGGGTTGTTTGGAGGTCTGCTTGAGGGCTTGTGGCATTTCCCTCAATGGTGCCTGGTTTGGAGACTCCTTTGGTGGTGATAGTGGTGGTGGTGTTGCTGATGGTGGTGGTGATGGACTTGCCTTCTCTCTCTGGAACATCATTTCCTCACAGAAAGGACTTGAGTCCATTTCAAAAAAGGACAATAAAGGGTCTGGGGGAAGAGGGGACTTAGACTCAAAATCAGGTGTTGTTGGCCGGCTTTGGGATGTTTCAGCTTCAGGACTGAGTAAGGCCCACCATGAACAGTCAGGTCCATACCTAGGTAAGGACCGAGGGGGTAAGGGCCGAGGGGTCAGTTCCAGTTCTGCATGGACCGAGGGCTTTGGGGAGGGTTCTGGATACCTGAGTGCAGGTCCTGGGGACATGCAGACACTTTCTGAGGGTCTTTGGGTGTGATGCTTATAGCTGGGCTCTGGAGTGACAAACATAGATTTGTGGGGGTTCTCAGACACTGCTCGAGATGTCACACGGGGAGCTGAGTATAACTGTTCCGCTGAGGAGATGGTGACCCTGCGGCTGACCTCGCCATCTCCTCTAGTTGAGGACCTCAGGTTGGACTCTACTTCTGATGATATTAAGTTCTTTGGGGAGGTCTTGGTGTCAGTGTAGACAGACTGCTTAGGGATAGTCTCAGGATCTGAACGCCTAGAAACTCGGTGTCCACCACTCAAATCCTTTAGGATAGAGAGTCTGAGGGATGATTCCAAGTTCATATTCCTATGCAAAGTCTTGGGTTCTGTGTAAATTGGGCTGGGATGACTCATTTCACACTCTTGGCCAGGGATCTTTCTTTGGGCTGTCCGAGAGTCTGCATTGACTCGGCCACTGCTATGTTCTGGGCTAGAGGGTCTTCTTGGAGATCTGATCTCAGTAGCAGTCAAACCTTTTTGGATGGGTTCAGTTTGGACTGCTTCATCCTTTGGGTAAACCAAAGTCCTACGGGGAACTCTGACCCCTTGTGGGTACTGGACCTTGGAGGGTGGGTCTTCTTGCAAGATTTGTAAGTTATCCTTCTGGTCTACAAAACTCAACCGGCGAGAGGATTTGGCATCAGGGGTTAATGAGTAGCGATTACTGATGTCACGCCCTGGCTTGCTCTCACCCCCTCTTCGTGCTGATTCCTCTCTGGATGGGCTAACATTCCGTTGTGTCTGGACAGCATGGGAAGCTGATGTTTGAGTTTGCTGGATCTTTCGATGAATAGAGGGATGGCGGTATGATTCTGATTTTGATCGGGCCTCACTTCCTCGAGGGATGGGTGTTCCACTGGGCCCTGACTGGGGGGAGATAGAACGTGGATAGTCTGATGCTGAATGGAAAGAGGGGAGATGCCCAGCTTCTGATCTTCGATGGGGCAAAGGACTTAGGGGGGCTGCAGCGGTTCGTGAGCTCGAGGCAATAATATATCCTTGTTCCTGCTGAGGGGTTGTGTTAGTAACCTCAGACCCTTTCTGTGCTGAAACTGCTACCTTGGACCCAGTTTTATTTGTCTTGACCATCCGATAGACTGAGCTCCTCTGGGTAGATCCCATATTTTACTGGCTGGCTTGTATTGAGGATCCTAATGAAGTCTGAATGTTTTTACCCTTGGTTTTAAAAGCTGCTGCTCTTGTACTCCCACAAAAGTGGCTGTTATTCTAAGAGTGTCTCATATAGTCCCCTTAGCTACCTGCCTGGTGATGTCATAAAGGAAGGAGCTTCCTACTAAACATCCTAGCATACTGCCACAGTTCTTCAGAGAATCTCAAGCAGTAACTGCAAGGAAACTGCGACTTGTCTTTGGAGTTGACACCACCAGATCTTTGGTCAAGTTCTTAGTAAAACCAGTTTTCCCTAGTACACAGGGAAGGCTCCAGACTCTCCGTTACTCTCCACAGATTCTAGGAATTCCCAGACTCATCTAGAGAAGGAATCAGTCTGAATATCCTGCTAAGGCAAGGCTACTCAACTCAATCACTCTGTGTTAGTACCAATTTTAATAAGATGCAAGTACAAAGTTGTCCCCAATTTAGTTGTATAGAAGTAAAAAAATAGAGCTCCATACTTTTCCAGGTATCAGAAGTGGTTTGGTTGACCCTGGGGTAAAAATCCAGATTTCTCAAATCATAAAGTCTCACATTCTTGGCCTAGGAGTGAGTATAGGATTGTAGGAAAGATTTGGAATTAGTCATTGGTTTCAATCGTAAATGACTGTGCACCTTAGACAAGTTATTTGACTTGTCTGAGCCTTGGTTTCTTCATCTGGAAACCAACATCTGGTAGGTAAGTGTCACTCAAAAAATGTGAGTGTCTTTTCTCACAATCCTCTCCTCTCAGTTCTCCTAATTAGCTGGACTTTGGTTCTTTCTTGATTTGAAAAGTGCCTTTGAATCTTGGATACCATTTTGGATGAGAGACACTGTCATCTTTCTTTCCCTTTCACATGCTACTCTCTACCATATCCACATTCCACTATTGACTCTGAAGGGTCTTCATGGTTACAGGACAGTCAGATTCATTGTTTCTGGATCTTTAAAATCAGCTTTGATTAAAGACAAAGTTGAAACAAAAACCAACACGTTCTTAGGTAACAGGAATCTCAATAGGCCAAGAAACCTTGAGCTACTGACACGTCTTTAGAATATAAAACATTTGGCTAACCATTATATCTTGTTTTACAGAAAAGGATAAAAGTAGAATACAAGTCAGATATCTTGAAGACACTAAGGGTAAGCCAGGTTGAAATGAAGATGGTTCCTGTTTATACTTATTTGATATCTTGTTATAAAATTGAGACTGGCTGACTTAAAAAAGCTTTCCTAGGAGATTCTCCTTTCAATGCGGTGACTTGTTGATTTATAACCTTTAACCACGATGCTATAATGCTTATTTGTTTGTCTGGGAAGATTATATTTCTCTTTATAAATTTATTGAGTGAGTTTTAATTTCTCCATCAACATGTAACGTTAAGTCTGCTATCACTTTTTTGTTCTTATTAAAATCATCTCAGTACTGGTTTGAATAATTGTTTATATTCTCTTAATATTGGGGAAAATATTTTTTTCAGTGTTCAGTTTCAGTACAAGTAAACACAAAAGGGTGATTCTTGCAAAAATGGGCAAAACAAAAAACAGAATCTTGATATTTTCCTCATCATGAATAATCTAACTTGTATTAATCCATGCTTGAGTTACAAGTGGGTTCTTTCAGGGTAATCACACTCTCACTTCTCCTGCTCTTCCTACTGGTAGGGGTATGATGAAGATAAAATGTGATGAGATGTAAAAGCTATATTAAACTGTTTTATTTTGAATGGAAAGCATACAGCAAAGGACAGGATTGCCAGGAATTGCCACTTGGTTGATGGGATTTGTGGTAGCCAGTCTCCAAGATGGCCCCCAGTGATTCTCATCTGCTAGTATTCATGCCTTTGTGTAGGCCTCTCTCATTCTGAATCAGGGCTTGCCCTCTGTGACCAACAGTTTATAGCAGAAATGATGGTCTAGGACTTCTGAAGCTGATCATAATGGCACTGCACCTTTTGCCTTGGTGTAGGCAAAATCTCTTGGATTGCTCACTCTGGGGAAAACCAGTTGCCATGTGGTGAGGAAACTCAATGGGAGACCCAGGTGGAAAGAAACTGAGGTCCCTAGTCAATAGCCAAGACAAAATTGCCAGTCATATGAGTGAGTCAACTAGTAAATGCATTAAACTGCAACGTCAGGAGAAACCCTGCGCCACAACTGCCCACCTGAGTCACTTCCAAATTCCTGATATATAAAAACTGTTAAAGATAAATGGTTATTGCTATTTTAAGTCACTAAGTTTTGGAGGTAATTTCTTATGAAGTAATAGATTATGTAAATCTATTTCTCTAGTGTCAACTGTCATTAACCAAGCACAGAGACCAATATATAAACCAGAATAACAACCCACTAATATACTTTGAGAAACACACTATTGAACTGATTGGAAGCCAGGTCATTCTTTCCCTATAGACACACCAACTTCAAGAGGAAGAAAAGTTGCTTGGTGAACATGAAACTGGATCAAGAAGTCAGTATGATATTCCACAAGAGGGCAATACCTGTCACAGAGCACTAGGCATACCTAGTGCACTCCCCATCCACTCATCCATACAGCTTTAGCTGAGCATCCATCCCCATGTCTGGCACCTAAAACTTCCTTTTCTTATGCTTTACACTAACCATTCCTTTCTATTAAGCAGTTTTCCTTCAAATGAGTTCTAATAAAATTGACTAAGTTTATAGTTACTTAACTATGACATTATAGTTCTGCCTCCCACTGATTTAAGTATTCCTAAACCTTCTATTCTCCAAACAGAAAACAGCTAAAAGAATTATGAAAAGTTGAAAGGACTATTTTACTACTTTAATAAGCATCTTTCCTGAAAGGACTATTTTACTACTTTAATAAGCATCTTTCCAGATATCTATGCATTTATCAAATGTAGACATTTATGTATAAATTTTCATGGGGTCATATTATACCTACTAGCATGAGTCCATAATATGTCCTGGACACCTTTCTACTTAGTCCACTTATGTTTTTCCATAATTAAAAAAATTATTGTGGTAAAACACACATAACATTTACCATCTTAACTATTCTGAAGTGTACAGTTCAGTGGTATTAAATACATTTACATTGTCATGCAACCATCATCACCATCCATCCCCATAACTCTTCTCATCTTGTAAATTTACTGTTCTAGCCATTTTTAAATGCACAATGCATTGGCATTAAGTACATTAACAATGTTGTGCAGTCATCACCACTCACTATCCATTTCAAGAACTTTCTCAGCATCCCAAATAAAAACTCCATACCTATTAAACAGTAACTCCCAATGCCCCCTTACCCCAGCCTTGACAACCACTATACTTTCTGTCCTTATGATTTGGACTACTGTAAGTAACTCATGTAAGTGGAATCATACATTATTTTCTTTTTGTGATTGGCTTCTTTCACTTAGCATAATGTCCTCAAGGTTCATCTATGTTGTAGCATATTGCAGAATTTCTTTCCCTTTTAAAGTTCAACAATATTCCATCATATTTACCACAGTTTGTTTATCCCTTCATCTATTTATGGACACTGATGTTTCCACATTTGAGCTATAATGCTGCTATGAACATTGGTGCAGAACTATCTGTTGGAGACTCTACTCACAAGTGGAATATATTGCTGGGTCATATGATAATTCTATTTTTAATTTGTTGAGGAACCACCATACTGCTTTCCATAATGACTGTGCCATCTTACATTCACACCAACAGTGCACAGAGGTTCTAATTTAAAAACATTCTTGCCAACACTTGTTTTGTATTTTTCATAGTAACCATCTTAAAGAATGTGAGGTGGTTTTGCATGGTAGTTTTGATTTGCATTTCCCTAATAATTAGTCATGTTGAACATCTTTTCATGTGCTTATTTTGACCATTCATATAACTTCTTTGGAAAAATGTCTATTCAAGTCCTGTGCCCAATCTTGAATTGTTTTTTGTTGTTGAATTTAGGAGTTCTCTGTATATTCTGGCTATTAATCCCTTATCAGATATATGATTTGCAAGTTATTTCTCTCATTCTAGGGGTTTGCTTTTTTACTCTGTGGATAGTGAAGTTTTAAATTTTCATGAAGTTCAATATATCTATTTTTTTTATTTTGTTGCCTGTACCTTTTTTTAAAAAAATTTTTTTAATGTTTATTTATTTTTGAGACAGAGAGAGACAGAGCATGAACGGGAGAGGGTCAGAGAGAGGGAGACACAGAATCTGAAACAGGCTCCAGGCTCCGAGCTGTCAGCACAGAGCCCGACGTGGGGCTCGAACTCACAGACCGCGAGATCATGACCTGAGCCGAAGTCGGCCGCTCAACCGACTGAGCCACCCATGTTGCCTGTACCTTTGATGTCATGTCCAAGAAATCATTGCCAAATCCAATACTGTTAAGCTTTTGTCCTATGTTTTCTTCTAAGAGTTTTATTGTTTTTGGCCTTAGATTTAGGTACTTGATCAATTTTGAATTAATTTTTGTATACGGTGTTAGATAAATGTGAGGTAAGAATTTCACTCTTTTGCTTGATCAATTTTGAATTAATTTTTGTATACGGTGTTAGATAAATGTGAGGTAAGAATTTCACTCTTTTGCATGTGGATATCCAGTTTTCCCGCACCATTTGTTGAAGAGACTGTCCTTTCCCCATGGTCTTGGCATCCTTGTCAGAAATCATTTGAACACATTTGCAAAGTTTTATGTCTAGGCTCTCTATTCTATTCCATGGATCTATATGTCTATATGCCAATACCACATTATGTTGGTTAGTGTAGCTTTGTAAGTTTTGAAATCAGGAAGTGTGAGCCCTTCAATTCTGTTGTTCTTTTGAAAAATTGCTTTGGTTATTTGGAGATTTCATATGAATTTTAGGATGGGTTTTTCTATTTCTGCAAAGAACATCATTGGGGTTTTGATAGGTATTGCATGGAATCTATAAATGGCTCTGGGTAGTATTGACATTTTAACAATATAGTGTTTTCCATTACATGAACATAGGATGTGCTCCCATTTATCTATGTCTTCTTTAATTTCTTTCAGCACTGTTTTGTAGTTTTCATAGTACAAGTGTTTCACCTCCCTGGTTAATTCTTAAGTATTTTATTCTTTTTGATGCTACTGTAAGTGGAATTGTTTTTGTAATTTCCCTTTCACATTCTTCCTTGGTCATGTATGGAAATGCAATGGAATCTTGTGTGTTGCCTTTGTATCCTGCCACTTTGCTGAATTCATTTATTAGTTCCAACAGTTTTCTTGGTTATGTCTTTTTTTTTAAATTTTTTTTAATGTTTATTTATTTTTGAGAGAGAGAGAGACAGAGACAGAGCATGAGTGGGGGAAGGGCAGAGAGAGAGGGAGACACAGAATCTGAAGCAGGCTCCAGGCTCTGAGCCATCAGCCCAGAGCCCGACGCGGGCCTCGAACTCACAGACCGTGAGATCGTGACCTGAGCTGAAGTCAGACGCTTAACCAACTGAGCCACCCAGGCACCCCTCTTGGTTATGTCTTTAGAGTTTTCTACATATAAGTTCATATCATCTGCAAACAGAGATTACTATTTGAGATTACTATTACTATTTGAGATTACTATTTCCTTTCCAATTAGGATACCTTTTATTTATTTTTCTTGCCTAAATGCTCTGGCCAGAACTTCTACTACTATGTTAAATAGAAGTGGTGAAAGCAGGCATCCTTCTCTAGTGTCTGATCTTAGAGGAAAACCTTTCAGTCTTTCCATACCATTGAGTATGATGTTTGCCAGGAGCTTTTCACATGTGGCTTTAATCATATTGAGAGAGTTTCCTTCTACTCCCAGTTTGTTGAGTGTTTGTCATGAAAAGGTGTTGATTTTGTCAAATGCTTTTTCTGCATCAAGTTGAAATGATGAGGCTTTTCCCCCTCTTTATTCTATTGATGTGGCATATCACATATTACATTGTTGCATAACAGTACATATTATGATTTTCATGTATTGAGCTATACTTGCATTCCAGGAATAAATCTCATTTGATCGTAGTGTATAATCTTTTCAATATGCTTAATTTTGTTTGCTGGTGTTGAGGATTTTTGCATCAATGTTCCTAAGGGATCTGATCTGTAGTTTTCTTGCGAGTGTCTTTGTCTAGCTTTGGTATGAGGGTAGTGCTGGCCTCAGAATGATTTAGAAAGTGTCTTCTCTTCAATTTTTTGGAAAAGTTTGAGAAGGATTGGTATTAGTCCCTAAGATGTTTGGTAGAATTCATCAGTGAAGCCATCAAGTGCAGGGCTTTTCTTTATTGGGAAGATTTTGATTACTGATTCAATCTCCTTACTAGTTATAGGTCTATTCAGATTTTCTCTTCATGATTTAGTCTTGCAGGTTTTGTGTTTCTAGGAAATTGTCCATTTCATCTGTTATCCAATTTGTTGGCATACAATTGTTCATAGTACTCCCGTATAATCCTTTTTATTTCTGTAGAATAAGTAGTAATGTCCCCACTTTAATTTATGATTTTGGTCATTTGAGTCTTCCCTTTTCTTAGTCTATCTAGCTAAAGTTTGTCAATTTTGTCGATCTTTTTGAAGAATTAGCCTTTGGTTTCATTTCTCTATTTTTCTATCTCTGCTCTAATCTCTATTATACCTTCCTTCTGCTAGTTTGGATTTAGTTTGTTCTTTTTCTAGTTCCTTAAGTTGTAAAGTTACATTGTTGATTTCAGATTTTTTTAAATGTATTTATAACTTATAAGTTTCCCTCTTAGCACAGTTTTTGCTGCATCCCATAAGTTTTGATGTTACTTTTGTTTTCCTGCATCTCAAAGTATTTTCTAATTTCCTTGTAATTTCTTTTATCCATTGGTCATTTTAAAAGTGTTAACTTCCACAATTTTATGAATTTTCCATGTTTCCTTCCTTTTGTTATTAATTTATAATTTCATCCTGTTGTGGTCAGAGAAGATACTTTATCATATCTATCTTTTAACATCTGTTGAGACTTAAGTGGCCTACAATATGGCCTATCCTAAAACATGTCCCATGTGTGCTTGAGAAGAATGTGTATTTTTTTGTTGTTGGCTAGCGTGTTCTATATATATATATATCTGTAAGATCTAGTTGGTTTGTTAACTCCTCTGTTTCCTTACTTATCTTCTGTCTGGTTGTTCTAACCATTATTGTGAGTTTTTGAAGTCTCCAATTATTGTTACAGAATCGTCTATTCTCTCCCTTCAATTCCATCAGTTTTGCTTCATATATTTTGGTGGTCTGTCATTAGGTATATAACTGTAATATATTCTTTCCCTATTGAACCTTTTGTATATAATGTCCTGGTCTCTTGTAACCTTTTTTGATTTAAAGTTTACTTTGTCTGATATTAGTATAGCCACCCCTGCTCTTCTGTTTACTATTTGCATGGAATATCTTTTTGATCTTTTCACTTTCAATCTATTTATGGCTTTGAATGTCTCTTATAGATAGCATATAGTTAGATTATGTCTTTTTATCCATTTCCAATCTCTGTCTTTTGATTGGAGAGTTTGATTCATTTATGTTTAAAAAATTTTTTAGTGTTATTTTTGAGAGAGAGAGTGAGTGGGGGAGGGGCAGAGAGAGAGGGAGACACAGAATCTGAAACAGGTTCCAGGCTCGGAGCTGTCAGCACAGAGCCTGATGTGGGGCTGGAACTCATGAACCACAAGATCATGACCTGAGCCAAAGTTGGGACGCTTAACCGACTGAACCACCCAGGCGCCCCTGATTCATTTATGTTTAACCTAATTACTGATGAGATCGTCTGTCATTACGCTATTTGTTTTTTGTCCCACATTTCTTGCATTACTGTCTCCTTTTGTATTTAGTTGATTTTCTGTAGTGAAATGTTTAAATTATTTTCTCTTTTCCTTTTGTGTATATTCCATAGCTATTTTCTTTGTGGTGACCATGAAGATTACATTTTGCATCCTAAATGTGTAACACTCTAATTTGAGTTTATACCAGCTGAACTTCAATAACAATAAAAAACTCTCTTCCTTTACAGCTTCATCCTACCCCTATTAATTGTTGATGTGACAGAGTTATATTCTTGTGTATAGTGTGCCCCTAAATATAAACTAATGATTCTTTTATATACAGAAACTCTGAAAGACAGAAGACAGTAGGCCAATATATTCAAAGTGCTAAAAATAAAAAATAAAAACCCTTGTCAACCAAGAATCCTATATCCAGAAAAGCTGTCCTTCAAATGTGAGGGGTAAATTAAGACATTCCCAGAAAAACTAAAGCTGAGGGAGTTTGTAAGCACTAGATCTACCCTACAAGAAATGTTCAAGAAATGCTTCAAGTTGAAATAAAAGGACACTTCATAGTAACTCAAAGCCATATGGAGCAATAAAAGATCTCAATAAAGGTAAGTACATGGGCAATTATAAAAACCAGTATTAGTTTTTATACTAATTTTGGTTACAACCATTACAATGGTTTGTAACTGCACTTTTTGTTTTCTCCATGATTTAGGAGATCAATACATTTAAAGCAAGAAAACAGCAGTAATTAGTATAAAAGTTAGTGTTACTGTAACTTTGACTTATAACTCCAAATCCTGGTTTATTTTTTACATAATTTAAGAGAGTAATGCATTAAAAATATTATTAGCTTTTATTTTTGGCCACACTTTACATAAAGATGTAATTTCATGACAACAACTGAAAGGGGTGGAGATGGAACTAAAGGATCAGGTTTCCATTCTGATGTCAATACCATATTCTGTTAATTATTGCAGCCTTATGCTATGCTTTCACATCTGGTAGGACACATCCCTCCTCCTTACTCTATTTTTTCAATATTATTTCCAAATATCTGTTAAGTCACACATTTATAGAAGGTCCTTTAATTTTACTCCACTATACAATTAATCATATTCAGTGGGACACTGGATTTTTACTTATATAACTCCCAGAGGACCAACTTATTTCTAAGTTCTTGGGAGGCACATCTCTAAAATCCAATTCTTTTTTTTGTTTTTTAAGTTTATTTATTTAAGTAATCTCTACACCAAACATAGGGCTTGAACATAGGGCATGAGATCAAGTTACATGCTCCTCTGAGTGAGGCAGCCAGGCACAACTAAAACACCCTTCTAATAGCAACCTGTAAAACAGTACTATTAGCATCCAGAAAAGGGCCAAAAGCTACATATTTGAAAACAATAACAACAACAACAACAGCAACAACAACATCAACTAAAATCTAATCTGGAAATTTCTAATAATCAAATTTTCCAAGGGGAAAATTCCATTCAATAGTGAGCCAACAATAATTTATTAGCCATCTACTATGTGTCTAGAACCGTTTATGTATTTATTATGTTTCCACATATTGAGGAAAAGTGAAGGACTCCGTATACTCCAAAAACTCAGCACCAAACCCACCAGACAGATGTGAGGATGGGGACTAAGTTCATAAAGGATATATCACCATCAGTTTTAACTTAAATTTGCTCTTGGTTCACTTCCAACAGTGCGCAGGGCACTCTTGAACTACAGCCTCAGGGAAAGCTACTCTGTTTTACTGTGAAGTATACACACATGTTTGCTCCAGTATGGTCTTGGGCAGATCATGGAACCCTGGCACCTAACAGTTACTCCATAACCAATAAACATTATCTACCAACATTATTATTGTTAATGTTGGCCAATATTAGTGATTATAAACCACATCAGTGAGAGTTTATGTAGGACTTGTAGCCTTTATGAATACTAATAGATAATGCTGTAATATCACAACTCACTATTTAACATGATATGTCTATCACTCCATACATTTTTTTTCCTGTGGGTCCTGGACACAAAGTCCTTACATTTTTATGTATGTTGGTTTTGTTGCACCAATTAAACGTTTTTGAGAGGAAGGACTATGTATTACAAGTCTCCGTATCCCCCCAAGTTTCTTATACACAGTATTATTTGTAAAGTAATTTGCTTTGGTTTTGCTCTGGTTACAATGGCAAGCAAATGTTTCCTTGTTTCAAAGTAGTCAAATAGATTTGTACCTTCCTATTTTATTTGTGCAGGATAGAATTCTGGGATGCTAATAAAAACTGTATGATATGACCATCCTCAACAAGAACTATCCAGTTTTCACAAACAAAAGACCTATCATTCACTTGCTAAGAATAAAATGTTAGCTGGTAGCTGGCTAGTACTGCACAACAGCACATAACTTCTAAGAAAAGGTTTTTATTCACATGTAAAAGCTCCAAACTTGAGGCAGATGAAGGTATATCAATCCTCTAAATACCATGCCAGACACATGTATGCATCTGCCCAGGAGTCACTAAAGGCTAAATTAGAGAACACGTTGTGATCTTCATCTTCCCACAATTACACTCCTCTAAGACACAAATGATGTGAGGTATACAATCCAAAATACTCATAAATGATGTTTATTCACTTTAAAGGGTTCAAAATATCTTGGACTTTTACTCCGACCTGTACTTTCATCATGTAAGTAAATTCTAGCTGGAATGGGAATATGGCAATCCTGGCCAAGAGGAGGGCATTATTTCTGTTCTAAAATATGGATGACTGGTGCCGGCTTATATGAGAGGTGGTAGCAGTCATTGCTTATCTGTCAAACTTTATAACAGATATTGAAGCCTCTTTGGGTGGCAGTTCCTCTCCCAATAACTAAAACACAGAAATATCTTACACAGCTAAAACCTAAATGGTATTAAAAGTAAACATTTTATTATATAACAGGAATTAAAGTTTTCAAAAATCTGTACCAACAAAACCAAAACCAAAGCCATTCTGGGAACAATGAGAAAATTTTACAATAAAAACTACCTTTCACTTTTCAGAAATCTGAACTGAAAACAGATGGTTAACTGCGGTGCAGACAGGGCCAGCCATTCTGTCTATTGTGGCAGTTGAACAAAGTATGAGCTACAGAATCACTGCCCTGATGGTGACTGAAGCAGATGAGGAGAGACGGGAGCTCACAAGCAGGATGCTCAAACTCAGGCCAGGAGTTCATGTACGATCCAACTCCCATCAGTCTGACAAGTCACTCTGATCCAGCACGATTATCCTGTGTATTTTTTAAACACACACAAAAAAAGAGTTTCAAGTGAGTATCTATGTTTTTAAAGACACAAACAACAGTTTCCTTCTATTCAACTGAGTTCAAGGGAAGGGATTTTGATCTTTATAGTCAAGGGGGATAATCAATTAGTATGTCATGGGAACGTACAATGACTACAAAGCAAATGATAGCATCATCCTGTCCTCCCTCTGTCCAAAACTGTTCTTGTGCTGACTCTACTGATGACTTAATCAAATCTGGCATTAATTTCACCTTGTATTTTAATTAGCTGTAAATATTAACACATAAAAAACTGAGCAACTTTGAATTAATTATCAAACAACTTTATCAATAACTTTAACATTAATGTTTATTTACATGCTGATAAATGTTTAAAGCCTGTTCATGTGGTCTATAGACAGTGAACTTGGACCTACAAACATATGCCAACTCATTACCTGGATGGTTCAGACCAACCCAGTCGCTTCCAAAAACAGGGTTTTAGTTCCTCTTGGTGAAATATAGAAAGAAGAAAACACAACCAGGTTACTTTCTGGGTCTAAAGGTGCCAGTATCCAGAAATTGCTTTAGTGCTCTCTCTCAAGTTTAGGGTGGACTGTTTTACTGGTAATAGTTGTTTTCTGCTAGAGACAGAATCTTTCCAAAAATAGTTAATGGGCTTCCCCACCTAACATTCTGCAGCTCCCTGTCACAGCAATGGATACTAATGATGTTAATTCACAAAGTCTCTGCATTATGTTCTCAGTGAATTCGTGTTGAATTCGTGTAGCTAAATGCTTACACACTCTGGGTCCTGTGCCAGTCCAGGGTCCCAGAGGAAAAAGAATACACTCTCAGGCCCTTTAATGAAGTGACCACTTACATAGGTATAGTCAGAGTTAAGGGAGCAAACAAAGGATGGCAAGGCACCCAGTGACTAGCAGCAGTGGGAAGCCATTATCAATGCTAAGTCAAAAGGGACTAGGGTGGAGCTAGGGCAGAACAGTTACTGGAACCCAGTGAGAGCTGGAACTGAGGACAGGCTGCCTTACAGAAGCTGTGCTGGTGAAGGGACACCACTTCTATCCAGAGATAAGGTGCTGAAGTAGGCAGATAGGGGAAGTAATACCCAACCACTCCTCTGCCCTCTTCCCACTGGCCAACAGGAAGCCTGCTGGCCAGAAAGCCCAGGAGATAGTTCACAAAGCACAAAATAGGGCAGAGAAAGGAGAATGAGAATGAATTGGTGAAGGAATGAAAGGGATACCAGGTGTTCTGAAAAAATCAGTATCTCTAACTTCTTAAGTAGGAGGAACTTAAATATAGGAGGGTGTCATTTGTGAATGGTGCCTAAAGCTCTATCAAAATAGTTTTGAAATTAAGATCAATTTACACCTTTCACATTACTTGTAGATTCCACTTAAATTCCACAGTTTATAATTCCTTCTCAGATTCTGCAGCCTCTGTGTGAGCTAAATTTAGAACTCTTTTGAAGACATTAGACAATTAGAAGCAAAACATCTTTCTAGACAATGTGCAAGACGAGATGATGAGATTGGCCAAAGGCTTGCTTTAGAAATTGTTTTGTGATTAAGGTATAACTGGCAATTAACAGAAAACCTGGGCTGAACTACAGGAAAGCATAGAAGTTTTATGTATAGCATCTGGGAAATATTTCTAAATAACTCTGATGCTCATCATAGCCCAAGGACTCCAGGTTACATTATAAACAACCATTCATTCATACCTTCTTCAGAATTGCCTAAAAAGCTGTCTGATTTCCTTCTCTCTGACTTGAAGCTTTCTTCCCCTTTTCTCTTCTTTTCACCAACTTCTTGATCCTTGGTATTTGCCTCCCTTCAAAGACAATGATTTGGGGCATCAAACCATATGCACAATGGCCAGGGTAACAGGACTACTCCAAAGGAAACATAATAGCTATCACTAATGGCCAGGCATTGGCACATGTGCTATAATGTACAGTAAGCCATTTAATTCTTATCACAACTATATAGTTACCATTACCATTCCCAGCAAGTAATAAGGAAACTGAGGTACACAGAAGTTATGTGCCTCAGGAGTCCTGGATCTGGGATCTGACCCAGGCAGTCTGATTCAGACTCTATCAACCTCTAGGCTATATTATCTACCTCCCCTCCCAACAAAAGCATTTCACTTATGTTGTAATTGGTGCCCTTTTTTGTAACCACCATTTATTACCTTACTTCATTTCCTGAAACTCTCAAGTATCTCTGATTGAAGTATCTAACAATTTAAGACCATATTTGCCAAACTAGTAAGCAGAAATCATCTCCCCTGCTCAAGTGTAAGCTCCTGAAGGGCAGAGACATCCCACTCCTCTGCTCCTGCAGCACAGCACTTGGTTGTCAGCACTCAACAGATGCTGGCTGAACCAATTTGACACTGTACAGGGATTTTTATTCTTTTTTCATTTACTAAATATTCAAAACAAAATATGTAAAACAAGAGAGAAAATAAAGCCACCTAAAGCAAAAACGATTTTTTTCCCCTCCTAACCTCTAATAGAATCATAGGTTCTAGAATTGGAGGAAGCCTTCAGGTTCTCTTCCACCTCTGTCCAAATGCCCAGAACCAGAGTTGTCTAGCCTGTGCTTGAGTGGGAGGAGCTGTTGATAAACTGTAAAGGCACCTGCTTTTTCTATCAGATAGCAATAGCTATTAAAAAGCATGTGCTTTACTGGATAAAATCTCTAACTGCAGTTTCTAGTCACTAGCTCTGCCCTTTGGGGCAGAAGAGAGTAAGCTGACTCTCTTAACTTTACATTTCAGGTATTTGAGGGTAACTATCAAATATTCTCCACTCCACCTGCACTTCTCCAGCTGAGCCTCCCTAACTCCTTCAGCTATTCTCACATGATATGGTTTTCAGACCTCTGACTATTCGATGGCCACCCTCTTCTGTTTGTCAACATCGCTTTTAAAATATGGCACCCAGGGGCACCTGAGTGGCTCAGTCAATTAAGCATCTGACTCTTGATTTCGGCTCAGGTCATGATCTCACAGTTCGTGAGCTTGAGCACATCTGGCTCTGTGCTGACAGTGTGGAGCCTGCTTGAGATTCTCTTTCTGCCCTTCCCCTGCTCTCTCTTTCTCAAAATAGATACACTTTAAAAAAACAAGCCTATATCTTTAAAATAAAACAAACAAAAAATAAAATAAAACAAACAAAAAATAAAATAAAATAATAAAATAAAATAAAAATAAATAAAATAAAATAAAATAAATAAAATAAAATAAATAGAATAAATAAAATAAAATAAATAAAATAAAATAAAATAAATAAAATAAAAAATAAAATAAAATAAAATAAAATAAAATAAAATAAAATAAAATAAAATAAAATATTGCACCCAGACTCTGCACTGACAGTGCAAAGCCTGCTTGGGATATTCTCTTTCTCTCTCTCTCTCTCTCTCTCTGCCCCTCTCCCTCACTCTCTCTCAAAATAAATAAATAAATAATTTTAAAAAGTAATAAAATATTGTGCCCAGAAAGTAACCCCACACTGTGTCCTATGAGTCCTCTCTTTAGCATGAGACATCACCTTGGCCTGGGCAAGACGCTGTTGTTTGTTCAGCATTAATGCTGCATTGACCACTTTAGCAACTGCATCAATGAGGCTTCATGGAGTCACTATTTATGCCTTCTTCAAGAAAAATTTTTTGAATTCTTACCATGTCTCAAAATGCATGCTAAGTGCTGAGCATATAAAAATAAAACGACATACTTCCTACCTTCAATAAAACCAGTGAGAAGGAGATTCCAGTCAAAAATTCTCCATTAGGTCAGATCCCTTGCATTCTACACATCTGAATGCTCACTTTCATCTTTTAGAAGCATTTAACATTTCCACTTGTCAAGACCATTTTGAATCCAGTCTATCACCTATCACATTAGTATTCATTCTTAGATTTGTGTTACCTAAAAATTTGATAAGCATGCCTTTTCTGATTTAATTCAAATGGCTGATGAAAATGTTGAAGGTGACAAGGCCAAGGTATAGCAATCTTAGAGGCCTCTCTGTATACTGATATCAATCTGCTAATCAGTATCTTGAGCACTGTGTGTGGAGGAAGAGGGGCAGACAGGAGTCAAGGCTGGCTTATCTACAAACACTCATTCTCCAAAGAGTCAAGGTATTTTTTTTTTTAAAGACTAAAATCTAGTCCTCCTTCTTGACAAAAAAGAAAATGACCCCCTGATGGAAAACAATAACCTTGTAGAGCCTCCGGGGAGATCCTGTAGCTCCGTGCTGTCCTCAGGTGGCTGTAGCCATCTTTCTAGGTCCTCATCAAGAGTAGAGTGAGCTCTGTCCAAGGACAAGTGAAGAGAACTGAGACAATTCTTATCCCATGACAAGGAGGTACAGTGTTTTAGAGTGGGAAAGGACCTTAAAATGTGTGTTTTCACTGTACAGATAAGAAAATGATAGCTAGGTGAGATTGTATTTACAGTTGCAGAGGTCACTTACATACAATTTAGATGCACACCAAAAACTCTTCTTTAGCTTCTTAATAAAAAGCTTCAGCACCCATGAGAATAGCCACCTCCCAAAGTCCAATGCCAGACTCAGTCTCCATTCTAGGCCATTAAGTTAATTTCCACCCTGGGCTAGAACTGTACACTCATTCCTATAAGTTTTTTGAATGAAGAACTGCCTCTGAAGCTAAAGGATGCACAGTGTTTTCAGAAGGCCTGAAAAGTCCCACTCTGGGCATCTATCTATGTCCAGCACAGCCAGCCCTTTTGGAAAATAATAATAGTAGCTAACTTTTGATCACATGTAAAGTACTTTATACAACCAAGTTTAACTCAGCCTTCTTGAGCTAATCTTCCTTGGCTTGAATAATGATGTAGATTTTTACTGAAGGTGTTTTGAGGAGATGAGAGGACTGGAGTTACATCATACATTATAGATAAAAAGATTTTTTTTTTAATTTTTTTTAACGTTTATTTATTTTTGAGACAGAGAGAGACAGAGCATGAACGGGGGAGGGTCAGAGAGAGGGAGACACAGAATCTGAAACAGGCTCCAGGCTCTGAGCTGTCAGCACAGAGCCCAACGCGGGGCTCGAACTCACGGATCGCGAGATCATGACCTGAGCCGAAGTCGGCCGCTTAACCGACTGAGCCACCCAGGCGCCCCTAGATAAAAAGATTTCTAAAACTTTTAAAATGTATTTCTCTTCCTCTCCTTTTGCCCTTGTCTTTTCTGTCTCCCCAGGACCTTCCTTGCAGGTCCCAGGGCTCATCTCCTCTTCCACCTCCCAAACTTTCCCTTCCAGGTCTCTTTCTTTTTCTTCCTCATAGAGAATAATTTAGCCTTTAAAGAGTGGGACAGGAACTAGATTCACTACCTAAAAGTTATTCGTAGCACTCTTCTTCCTTCCCTTCCTCTTCTATAGCAGCTGAAAAGCTAAAAACTCAATTTCTAGTCTCCCTTGCAAATGAGGGTGGTCATGCATCACATTTGGCCAGTGTAATATAAGTGGGCATCTGCTTTCCAGATAAAAAAAGGGGCAGAGTCAGAATATTCCTTTTCCCCACCTGCCTGGTGTGTAGATAGCAGCGATCCTGAAACCAGGAGGTGACAAGTCTGAAAATAAAAGCCAACATAGTAAGGTAGCAGAGCAGGAATATCCAAAGAGTCTAAGTCCCTGGTGGCATCACTGAGCTGCTACACCAGGCATGACCTGACAACCTGTGGGACTGCCTCCTGTGTGAGACAAACTCATTTAAGCATGAAGGTAAAGTTATCCATCATTTGCAGTTGAAAGAATTCTGCAGGGCTACCCTAAGGATCCACAGGACCAGGATTAGGATAAGGCAAGTGTTGCAAGGACAAGTTCAGATCCTCTTTTTCTTGAACAAAATTTAGATACTTTGCTCATCTTTGATTTCTTGGCATCAGTTTTTATTTTTTAAAATAATGTATTCAAACAATTTATCTTGACTCTGAATTTTTTGGTGTCTCCTTTAATTTTGTGCCCAAGGAATGTCTCACTCGCTTCATGCCAGTCCTGGCCCTGAATGATGGTTAGGGCAAGGTAAGAGAAGTCAGGAGGCACAGGAGGTGAGTCGAAGTGAATCGGGAACAGAATCAGGTTTCTCGAGGCAACCTTGTGTTTTTAGACTGAATTGTCTGGATGGCTGCCCCCATTTTCTCTTATCTGGCCACAAAGATCTAAAACTTCTCTTCCAAGTCCTTTAATTAAAATGTTTGGGGGCACCTGGGTAGCTCAGTCAGTTAAGCGTTGGACTCTTGATTTTGGTTCAGGTCATGATCTCATGGTTGGTGGGATCAAGCCCAGTGTCAGCCTCATCTGCACTGTGAGCACAGAGCCTGCTTGGTATTCTCTCTCTGCCCCTCCCCCACTCATGCTCACTCACTCTCTCACACACACATACACTCTCTCTCTCTCTTTCTCTCTCAAAATAAATATAAAAATACTTTTAGGGGTGGCTGGGTGGTTCAGTTGGTTAAGCCTCCAACTTTAGCTCAGGTCGTGATTTCACGGTTTGTGAGTTCCAGCCCCACATCAGGCTCTGTGCTGACAGTGCAGAGCCTGCTTGGGATTCTCTCTCTGCCCCTCCCCCACTCACTCTGTATCTCTCAAAAATAAATAAATAAATAATTTAAAAATATTTTTAAAAAATTAAAAAAACAATAAAACGTCTTGAAAGAAGCTGAAGCCTGTATCTGCCTTACAAAATGAAAAACAAAAACAAAAAACAACTTGGCAAAAAAAAAAACATTAAAAAATGGGTAAAGGACTTGAATAGTTACTTCTCCAGAGAAAATATAAAAATGGCCATGGATACCTGGAGAACTGGTGGTTCAGTGGTAGAATTCTTGCCTGCCAAATGGCCATGGAGGCATATGAAAAGATGCTCAACATCACTCTTAATTAGGGAAATGCAAATCAAAACCACAATGAGATATCACCTCATACTTGTTCCATTAGAATGGGTACTATCAAAAAAAACAGAAAATAACAAGTACTGGCAAGGATGTAAAGAAATCGGAGCCCTTGTGCACTGTTGGTAGGAATGTAAAATGGTGCAGCTGCTGTGGAAAACAGTATGGTATTTCCTCAAAAAATTAAAAATAGATTTACCATATGATCCAGCATTACGACATCAGGTTACATATCCAAAATAAATGAAAGCAGGATGTCCAGGAGAAATATTGTATACCCATATTCTAGCAGTATTATTCACAGTAGGCAAAAAGGTAAAAGCAACCCAGTGTCTACCAATAAATGAACAGATAAACAAAATTTGATACACACACACACAGACACACACACGCACACACACACTGTAATTCAGCCTTAAAAAAGAAGGAAATTCTCAGGGTGCCTGGGTGGCTCAGTTGGTTGAGTGTCTGACTTCAGCTCAGGTCATGATCTCAGTTTGTGAGTTCAAGCCCCACATTAGGCTCCGTGCTGACAGCTCAGAGCCTGGAGCCTGCTTCGGATTCTGTGTCTCCGGCTATCTCTCTGCCTCTCCCTGCTCACACACACACACACACACACACGCAATCTCTCTCTCTCTCTCTCTCAAATATAAATAAAGAAGGAAATTCTGTTGGCTGCAGCAACTTCTTACTCAACACATCTCCAGAGGCAAGGGAAACAAAAGCAAAATGAACTATTGGGACCTCATCAAAATAAAAAGCTTCTGCACAGCGAAGGAAACAATCAGCAAAACTAAAAGGCAACTGATGGAATGGGAGAAGATATTTGCAAACGAAATATCAGATAAAGGGCTAGTATCCAAAATCTATAAAGAATTTCTCAAACTCCACACCCAAAAAACAAATAATCCAGTGAAGAAATGGGCAAAAGACATGAATAGATACTTCTCCAAAGAAGACATCCAGATGGCAAACCAACACATGAAAAAGTGCTCAACATCACTCATCAGGGAAATACAAATCAAAACCACAATGAGATACCACCTCACACCTGTCAGAATGGTTAACATTAACAACTCAGGCAAGGATGTGGAGAAAGAGGATCTCTTTTGCACTGCTGGTGGAAATGCAAACTGGTGCAGCCACTCTGGAAAACAGTATGGAGTTTCCTCAAAAAATTAAAAACAGAACTGTCCTACAACCCAGCAATTGCACTACTAGGTATTTATCCAAGGGATACAGGTATGCTGTCTCAAAGGGGCACATGCACCCCAATGTGTATAGCAGCACTATCAACAATAGGCAAAGTATGGAAAGAGCCCAAATGTCCATCAACTGATGAATAGAAAAAGAAGATGTGGTATATCTGTACAATGGAGTATTACTTGGCAATCAAAAAGAATGAAATCTTGCCATTTGCAACTACGTGGATGGAACTAGAGGGTATTATGCTAAGTGAAATTAGTCAGTCAAAGACAAATATCATATGACTTCACTCATATGAGGACTTTAAGACACAGAACAGATGAACATAAGGGAAAGGAAGCAACAATAATATAAAACAGGGAGGGGAACAAAACGTAAGAGACTCTTAAATGTGGAGAACAAACAGAGGACTAATGGAGGGGTTGTGGGAGGGGGGATGGGCTAAATGGGCATTAAGGAATCTAGTCCTGAAATCACTGTTGCACTATATGCTAACTAACTTGGATGTAAATTTAAAACACTAAATTTAAAAAGAAGGAAATTCTGACCATGTTGCATGGATGAACCCTGAGGACAGTATGTTAAGTGAAGTAAACCAGCTACAAAAAGTCAAATACTGTATGATTTCACTTATGTGAGGTATCAAGAGTAGTCAGAAAGCAGAATAGTGGTTGCTAGGAACTGAGGAAAGGGAGCAGTTGGTTTTTAATGGGCACAGAATTTCAGTATTGTAAGATGAAAAAGTTCAGGAGATCAGTTGCACAACAATGTTAATATACTTAACACTAGTGAACTGTACACTTGAAAATTTTATGTTTATGTGTATTTTATCACAATTACAATTAAAAACAAAAAACCTTTAGGAATAGGGGCTATTAGGCTAGTATGAAGAAAGACCTTTTTTCCCCATTCTTATTTGTCAATATCGGAAGAAAAATGAACACACTAATACAGTTTATTAACTTTTAGAAGCCCAGCTTTTTCTGTTACCTCTCTGTGTCCTCTTCTAGATCCTGAGTTTCTTTGGTCCAGAGCATACTGCTATCTTCTTTTTTACTGTTAGTTTCTTGTTCTTCTAAGTGCCTTTGATCTAAAAATGGTTGAAAGACTTAACTTTATTAGAACAACAACAAATTGAGGAAGCCTGCCTTAAAATGGAGTGCAAAAAATTAAAGCTAATCAGTGGTCCCTGAAGTATATATTGCACTACTTCTTCCCAGGAGAGCAGGGGCCAAGTGGCAGTCTGCAGGGTGCCTGCATTCACAGAAGCTGCTTCTGGGGTCTTGGGAGCTCTCTGGTGCCAGATGAAGCAATAGGAAACCTTACCTGTGCCAAGACTCAAGAGAGACAGAAAAAGCAGAGGAAAGAGAGGGCACATAAAAGAGGAGCCAAGACATCCTGAAAACAAATTGCACTGATTCACTTTGGGTGACCACCCTATTCTCACCTGTAAATGTTTCTAGGTTGGAGCCCCGAGGAAAGAATTTGGGTGGGGAAAGGTAGTTAGTACCCTTTAATGTATGCCAGGCAGGGGCGCCTGGGTGGCGCAGTCGGTTAAGCGTCCGACTTCAGTCAGGTCACGATCTCGCGGTCCGTGAGTTCGAGCCCCGCGTCAGGCTCTGGGCTGATGGCTCGGAGCCTGGAGCCTGTTTCCGATTCTGTGTCTCCCTCTCTCTCTGCCCCTCCCCCATTCATGCTCTGTCTCTCTCTGTCCCAAAAAAAAAAAAAAAAAAAAAAAATGATGAACGATTTTAATGTATGCCAGGCATTTTACAATACTGTCTCATTTCATCCTGCCAATGGTCCTATGAAGGGAAAGTTTGTTCAGTATCTTACAATGTACCAGACACTGTTCATAGAGCTATTGTGTAAACCAGGAGGTAAGAATTATCATCCCCATTTTATAGATGAGGATGACAGAGGCTCGGAGACATTAAACAGCTTAATGAGGTGGAATTGTGCCTGACCTCAATGCCCACAGTGTCCCACATGTACCATTGTGCTGCCAAGGGCAGTGTTATAGCAAGGACCTGATGAAAAGGGTCTGGGCAGCTGGCTTACCATTTACAGTGACACCCAGATAACTTGCTGTGTTCTCCCGCAACACTGTGGATGAGGCCTGCTGTCGCTTCAAGTGCTCTGTCACAATAATACAAAAGCAAAAGACAACTTATTTCTTCCTTCAGATGTCATACCATTCTCTAGGGCAGTGGTTCTCAAAGGGTTGTCCTTGGATCAGCAGCCTCAGTATACTCAGTACTTAGATATGCAAAGTCTTAGACCTCATCCCTGACCTACTGAGGCAGAAACTCTGGGGGTGGGGCCCATCAATCATATTTTATAAGCCCTCCTGGTGATTCTGACAGCTGATAACCTTTGAGAACCACTGGTCTAGAGCATTCAATTCTATCCAACACTAAAAATAAAAATAATAATGATAACAATGATAGGTAACACTTGCAAAACCCTAGATGGCAGTTACTGTGTTTAACTTACACACATTCATTCAAGATTCATGTTCACAATCTTCATAACAACCTTACAAGACTCATCGTGTGATTGTCATTCCTGTTGAGCAGATGAGGAAATGAAGGTAAAGAAAGGTTGAGGACCTAGCCTGGAATCACACACAGAGTAAGAAGCAGAGATAGGATTTGAACCCAGGATGTCCAGCTCTAAGATTTATGCTGTTAATCTTTATTTTATACTCTGTCAAGTTTGTAACACATCAAAGGAGGTTCCAATTTTCCCCATCTCTGTGGCCTATATTTCCTTTTTTACTTAGTTTATGAAAAGATAGAAGGCAAAGAAAATAATTTCCATTTCCTAAAGAACTGACCATTACACCAAGACAAGCATCTGCCAAACTGCATACTGCTTTGCATTTGTGGCTGCACAGTATCCTTCAAGTGCTCCCCACAGCAGAGCAGTGAGACAGCTGCGAGGCGGCACACACAGGGACCCTGAACTCCCTGGTGCAGCCCTGTTGTGTGCAGGCACAGGGGTCTCTCTTCCTGCAAGTCAGGAAGCAGGCCTTTCCTGGCAGCTCTTGGGCATCAAGGGGCCCCCATTTGATCACTTGAAATAACTTGAAATAAAAAATTCATTTTTATCCTTGTTAAAGATAGTCCTTTATTAATCTTAAAAGATCACCTATATCCTAGAGTTCGAGAGGATCCTCCCTGTTAGGCCCTTGTCAGAAGCCTAGAGCTGTGGATGTGGGCCCTCCAAAAGAGCACAGGTGTCGGCACCAGGTCACTCTCCAAAGCTCTCTTGAGATGAAACAACGGAATGATGATTTATAATAATCAGGTGGGAGTGCCCATTATTAGAAGAAACTACCCAAGTGACCTCTCAATTTTGTCTTTCTGGGAAATTACTGACCTGTGTCAAAGTACAGACATCACCTAGAAACCTGGTCCAGATAATTCCCATGAGTAAAATGAGAAAAGGTTTCTGCAGAGTGTGTTGGGGTACAGCTGTGCCATGAGGCTGGAACCTAGGAGGAAGGCTTCTAACAGCTGCTGAAATGGGGGAATCTATATGGTGACTAAGAGAGAAGACAGCAGGATCCAGAAGAAAAGTATCACTAAGGTCAAACTGCAAAGGAGCCTACAAATACTGCCTTAAGTCATGACAAAAGAAAAATGACACTGAGAATCTATCTGAGCTGGACATGTGTGGGTGACCTCTACTCTCATAAGCAGCAGTTCTATTACTGTACTAAGGAAAACAACTGGAGAGAAAGAATTTGCAAGGACTCCTTGGGGCATTCTAGAGAAGGAAAGCCCTAAGGGGTAGGCACCCTAAGAGCCTGACCCAACAACCCTATGACCCTGTGGCTTTGGGGAGGAGGTGTGATGAGGTGAAGGGGCCTATGAGTACAGAAAAAGAAAAAAGGAAGGTCTGGCAGCTCTGACTGGCTCCACCCTAGTTCATCAGACCAATAATCAGGGGCTGGGGGTTGTGATAGCCTAGATGGCAGCTGTCCATTGAGTCAGACCACATAAGTCCTCATTTACCTCCTTCTTCCTGATGAGACACAAAACCTCAGAGACCCTGAAAAACAACTGGTGCATATCGGGAAATTCTCTAGAGGCCCCATACCAAGAACTGGACTGTAAGAGGTCTGCCAAGATGCATTCTTTCAGAGTTAGAAGCTGGTCAACCAGGCTGTCAAGGAGAGAACAATCACGTCTCTTCTCACTCTTCAAGTGAGAAACCACCTGGCCCAATGCTTCCATGTACTTTCAGCATTGGCTCAGCTGGGCAGGGCCAGCCAATCCAGCTACAACTAAAATTGAGCAGGTATAGCTGGGTCTCTGTCTGAGATGGAAAATTCTGGTCTCATTACGTCTTGTGCCACTGACATCTCTGCCCCTGAGAAGGTGATTCATCCATGATGCCAATACCTCTAATACCTCCTGCTAATGGCAAAACTGAAAGTACAGGATGTCTCAACCTTAGTAGCCAGACTTCAGGCCTCCAAGGTATAGCTGGTTTGGTTCAAAAAGGAGGTGAAATATTCCTTTAATAAAACAATTTCATCATAGTAAACCACTTAAATAGTGTTATTCCTCTGAGAATCATTACCATAGGCCCTTTAAAGTAACAAAATGACAACAGACACAGGCTAATATCCTGGCCAGGTTTCAGTAGTAATGTGAGGCCCACTTTATTGGAAAACTGCTCCTTCCTGAATTGTTCATTCAGTTAGACCTTCTTATTAGGGCCATTTGTACTCGTACCTACACCTGAGACAAAGAACTATATTGTGGTCAGTGACCATAACTAATAGGGCCATGGAGTACATTCTGTATTGAACATCCCTTACCAATTTCGTCAAGCAGCTCCTGAGATGGTGGTGGTAGCTCATCAACATGATGCTGTGAAATGGCTTCTACTAATGCTTAAAAAACATAAAGAGAAAAATGGCTTAACACCTTTCTGACCCTGAACTGGATTTTCCAGGCTTCCACATGGATTTGACTTAGGACTTCTCAGCAATGAAACAAACTGAGGCAGGAAGACAGCTTCTTACATTAGCAGTTCTAGTTGAGACCTCCTAACATGTGAATGGATTTACTCCCCTTTTTACTCCAAATCCTTTCCTGCTTTACCCCTTATCCCAGTATTTCTTGATCTGTGTCCCTCCCTCCCAAAGATATTTAGGGTAGGGGAAGTATAAATTCTTACTAAGAGGCTGGGGGCCTAATCTGGCACAGGGCTCCTGGAGGGATACAGTCTGGGCCAGTCAAAATGAATAAAAAATAAAATGGAAGGTCTTTTATAGGTTATCAGGCCAGGGGATATAAGAACAACCACTCTTTGGGCCTTCCCCTCCTTATAACCTTAAATAAAACCCCTCAGCTTAATTCACAAAATCCAAGAATTGTACCAAAACATAAGACATTAAAATTAACATAGCAAAGGCAATATGCCTCAAGAGTTGTTAACATTCTCATATCCTTTGATCTGAAAACCATCTCCTAAGAATCTATCCTAAAAAAGGGATCAGAGGTACAAAGATTTTTATACAAAGAACAAAAATTAGAAAACAATATAAATCTTCACCATAATGGCATAGTTAAGCAATATATGTAGAACGGACTATTATGAAGCCATTACATATATTTAACAAATAATTTTCACTAAGGGGAGATCCTCAAAACATAGCATCAAAAGAAAAAAAATAGGCCAGAGATAATACACAATATGATCTCAACTATGCTAAAAATACATACATTTTTGTACATTTCTAGAAATATGAAAGAGAGAGTGCCTGGCTGGCTCAGTAGGCAGAGCCTGAATCTCTTGGTCTCAGGGTTGTGAGTTCGAGCCCTACATTGGGCACAGTTTACTTTAAAAAAATGGGGGCACCTGGGTGGCTCAGTTGGTTGAGCATCAGATTCTTGATTTCAGCTCAGGTCATGATCCCACGGTCGTGGGATCAAGCCCGTCATCAGGCTCCACACTGCTTAAGATTCTCTTTCTCTCCCCCTCTCCTCCTCTCCCCCACTTGCATGCTCTCTCTCTCTAAAAATAAAAATTTTTTTTTTAATTTTAAAAAGAAAAACTATGTACTGAATAGTACAAGAGGTTAAAAAATGGTGGTAGAATTAAATGATAGTTTTCTTTTAAAGCTGTTTTTATTCTCCAAGTTTAATGAGTATATTTTACTTTTATAGTCAGATGGAAAATAGCATTTTTGTTTGAATTTAATGTAGCATCAACGATGAGACTAAAGTTCCCTTAAATTGGCTTACTATTATTTTGTAATTTGGTTGTATTTTCATATTAAACACAGGGTACCTTTCTGCAGGCTCCTTCTCTGGGTGGCATGGGATGATGTGTCAGGTGACTTAGCAATGCTGGAGGAACCGGCCCCAGTAAATGCAGGCAATCTTTTCTATAAGTAAGATGTAAACATGGTAATTGACACATGTACTGAGCTCAAAAGGCAAATGCAGTTCAATCATTTCCAAGATTAAGCCTGTGTTTCATTGATGGAATCAAAGCCACTTGTTTTGTTGATTGAGTCAAACTCTTTCAAATGTCCCCTCCTCTGGGATCCCTTCTCACCCAGTCTTTGCCTCCATAGCACCCAGTACTTACCTCTGTATTGTGTTAGCCAGCCTTTCTCACTAGGTGGGGAGCTCCTCTGGGGCAGGGACTAGGTTTATCTTATTCACATTTGGTGCCTAGAAGAGGGCTTGGCAGGGTACCTGGCACTTAAAACCTGCCCAGTTAACAATTTATTGAATGAAAGCATAAAACTCTATCTCCCTACTTTAGAGTGAATCTTTTGTTAGTCAAATGCCCAAAGAATATAACAATTGATTTTTTTTTTTCAACATTTATTTATTTTTGGGACAGAGAGAGACAGAGTATGAACGGGGGAGGGGCAGAGAGAGAGGGAGACACAGAATCAGAAACAGGCTCCAGGCTCTGAGCCATCAGCCCAGAGCCTGACGCGGGGCTCGAACCCACGGACCACGAGATCGTGACCTGGCTGAAGTCGGACGCCCAACCGACTGCGCCACCCAGGCGCCCCTATAACAATTGATTTTTAATTGAGGGCCAAAGCAAGTAATCAGTCTGCCCATAGAATGGTCAACATTTTTAATGAACAGTGCCAAGTAAGGAATTTGTAGTTTTCTTGAAGAGTCTACACATATGGAATATAAGGGAGAGAGAAGAGAAGAAGAAAGAAGGACGGCAGGGGGAGAAGGAGGAGGGGAGGAAAAGGTAGCACACAATTATGTGTTTTTATTGCAGACTGTTAGTTCAGGAGTTCAGAGAAGGTAGAGAGCAATCAAACCTCTCAGGGAACTAAGCAGAGGAGGCATCAAAGAGGAAGCAGAACCCAAGCCTCCTCAAGTAAGTAGGATGTGGGTAGACAGAGAGTACAATGCAGGTGAAGGCAGCATCCTAAGCTATGGCAATTTGGCTCTTTGGAGAAATTGCCAGATGTTATCTCTGGGGCAAAAAAAGGCACAAAAACCTAGGATCTATCCTACAATACAGACTCAGAAAGATACCTCAGGGAAGCCCAGAGAAGATCCAACTTATTTCTTGCTTTCTTTGTATAATGGATTTGGAGAAATCTTAGCACTTTGGATCCCTGAGGCCTTTGGGCTGACTCCATGAGTGTGGAAAGCAGAATCAGTTTACTTACGAGATCGGTCAGTCTTGAAGGGGCAGTTTCAGAGGAAGTAAGAAAGGAATCTAGGCTCTTTGCTTTCTCTCGAACAGTTGTAAATCTATCAGATGAAGTTTGAATGGATTCCTGACTGTTCCAGCATGAGGTAGAACCTGTTTTAATCTGAAATGTGATACTTTCAAGGCAGTCTTTATACCGACTGGCAGCTGAAGAACTTGACCCTGTTGTAGAAAAGAGGGCAATTAGTTTCCGAATCCTCTACATTATTTAAAAACAAAACCACAAAACTATGTATCTATACCAGGGATTCTCCAAGTTGTTAATAACTAAAATAATCACAGATATGAGATATAGCTTCTCAAAGTATAAAAACAATGACAGTCTCTAAATTTGGCCATCCAAAGAAAGGGAGATTATTTGAACCACAAATATACTGGAACTAAGGACACCAGAGAGAGGCTATGTGATGCTGGCCATTGAGGTTGCAAGACTCAAAACTATGTGTGTTTACTCATATGTGGAACTTGAGAAACTCAGCAGAAGACCATGAGGGAAGGGAAGGAGAAAAACTAGTTTCAAACAGAGAGGGAGGCAAACCATAAGAGACTCTTAAATACAACAAACTGAGGGTTGATGGGGGGTGGGGAAGGGGGGAAATGGGTGATGAGCATTTAGGAGGACACTTGTGGGATGAGCACTGGGTGTTGTATGTAAGTGATGAATCATAGGAATCTACCTGAAAAACCAAGAGCACACTGTATATACACTGTATGTTAGCTAACTTGACAGTAAATTACATATTTAAAAAATTTAAAAATAAGAAGTGTTTCATAAAAAAAAACAACTGTGTGTTTAAGCACAAGATAGGTTTTAAGTAGTGCTAGAGTACAAAGTACAGTTTGCATTTGCCTGTCTCTACCACTAAAGTAAAAAAAACTCCTTAGAGCTGCTTATAACCAGCACCACCAACCCCTTCCTGGCCCCCCATGGGGGGCCTTCAACTCTGGTGCTAAGGAGACACCTCTACACTGAGGAAACACCTGGCAGTCTTTTCTCACAGCCTGGCTTCCCAAAGCCAATGGGGCAGGGGCTGTTAGTTCTTCTCCCCAAACACTTCTCCCGCAGTGATTACCTGGGCTGAGTGGAGTGCTGACACTTGTAGGTGCATGGTTTATTTTGGGTGTTTTGCATGAGACTTCCTTAAAGGAACCATCTCGTTCATAGGAAATACTAGACAGGTCTTGAATGTCTGTCAGTGATCTAAGAAATTTAAAGTACAAAGTAATTAGGAGAAGATGTTTAGAAAAATCAAACAATATTTTCCTGAGGGGTGCTTTTTAAGGATGCTCTTGACAACAATCTTTACTTGGCAGCAGACCAGAATTAGAGACTATCTTAGAATATCTTATGTATCTTAAAGAGAATCTCAGAGAATATCCTAAAAAGAGTACTAACTTTAAACATATCTCAGCAGCTAAAACTATTTCCATAGATGAAGGTATATTACATGGAAAACAGATTTCATTTACCTCCAGTATAAACTTATTAATATCATCATCATCATCATTATATTTCCTTGATTGTAAGATGTTATTAATTTAGATCATATTGTTAACAGCTTTTTGGTGAAAGAAGAAACACGCTCACATTAAATGTATGAATAAAAACGGGAGGAATATATTTTCCCACAAATAAGGAAATTCCTCATTTTCCCCTAAAACCAAGACTTTACACAGCATCCTTAGGCAACCCTTTGGTGGCCCTACATGTCTTTCTCTTTCGGCTCCTTTGGTGATTCCTTTAATGTCTCCTCTTGTTCACCTTCAGTACTGTAGGAGAGAAAATGAGAAAATTATATGAATCCCCGGTCAGCAGAGTGCACTAACCTGGTACGATGGACCAGTTTGTCAGCCCAGTGTAAGAAGCAGCAGAAAGGGCGCTAAATCAAAAATAGAAAGTTGGTGGGAATGCAAGCTGGTACAGCCACTCTGGAAAACAGTATGGAGGTTCCTCAAAAAACTAAAAACAACTACCCTACGACCCAGCAATTGCACTACTAGGTATTTATCCTAGTAGTAAATACTAGGCGGATACAGGTGTGCTGTTTCGAAGGGACATAAGCACCCCCATGTTTATAGCAGCACTATCAACAATAGCCAAAGTATGGAAAGAGGCCAAATGTCCATCGATGGATGAATGGATAAAGAAGGTGTGGTATATATATACAATGAAGTATTACTCGACAATCAAAAAGAATGAAATCTTGCCATTTGCAGCTACATGGATAGAACTGGAGGGTATTATGCTAAGTGAAATTAGTCAGAAAAAGACAAAAATCATATGATTTCACTTGTATGAGGACTTTAAGAGACAAAACAGATAAACATAAGGGAAGGGAAACAAAAATAATATAAAAACAGGGAGGGGGACAAAACAGAAGAGACTCATAAATATGAAGAACAAACAGGGTTACTGGAGGGGTTGTGGGAGGGCAGATGGGCTAAATGGGTAAGAGGCACTAAGGAATCTACTCCTGAAATCATTGTTGCACTATATGCTAACTAATTTGGATGTAAATTTTTAAAAATAAAAAATAAAATAAAAAAAAAAAGTAGGAAGTTGGTTCTGGTCCTGGCTCTGCTACTGATTAGCCATATGTTTTCAGGCATGTCTGGGCCTTACTCTGGGCCTCAGTCTCCTTTCAGCCCATCTGAAATCAGCTGATGATACTACATGACAGTGAGCAAGTTCCTGAGGAAATCAATGGATCACAGGAAATTTGCTGGGGATGGAGGCTGGAGCAAAGGGCACAGTGGTGGGGCCTTACCAGCTGTGAGACAGCGTCCTACATGGAACATCAGGTGGGGCCAAGAAAGACTTATGCCAAAAAATGGCCAGAAAAGAATACTGAAGACAAACTTGACCTTTTTCTACTTTAACTAATAGGTAGGATTCAATTTCAATATCCACTAAATATAAACTATAAGTCAGCTCCCATGCGAAATCCTTCCATATGTTTTCATATTTTTAATCTTTGCAACAATCCTGAGACCAAAGGTACAAAGGAAAGAACATGGGTTCAATCCGGAGACCAAAGGTACAAAGGAAAGAACATGGGTTTTGGATTGAGTTATGACTTTATTAATTCTGTTCACTAGAGTATTTGTTTCTCCTTTTAAGTATACAAGTACAACAACACTTTTTGGCCCTCCTAATTTATATAAATGGCTACCTCACTTGTTTTAACCAGTGAAGTATAAGCAAAAGTGATGTGAGTCACTTTGGGCAGAAACCTTAAGGATAGTGCACAACTCATGTTCCCTTTCCTGCCTCAGCAATCAAGGAAGTACAAGGATGGAGTCTCCCTAAGCCTGGATCTTGGATAGAAGGTAATAGAGCACTGCACACTCCTGGCCAACCCATGGTGGACTTGGAGCATGAGCAAAAAATAAATGTTTGCTGTTTTTAGCCATGAAAATCTGGAGGTTGTTTGTTATATAGCATAATCTAGCCTATCCTGACCACTTACTAACCATTTGCTAACTTACAGTTAGCCACTTACTAACTGCGACCTTAGAAAAAATACTTAAAACTCTCAGAACTTTGCTTTCCTTATTTGCAAAATGGAGATGCCAGTATGTGCCTCACAGGGCTGAATATGGTAGTTACTTAGGAAACACTAGCTGTAATTATTGTAGGTAAGGAAATTGAGACCTAGAGAGAGGGAAAGTAAAATGAATGTTGTTGTGTCAGGTACTTTACCTCTATTATTAGTGTTTTTAATTAATTAAACTTTTTATTTTGAGGTAACTGAATATTCACATGACGTTTAAAGAAACACACTTGACCCAAGTTTCCCTGAATGGTAGTATCTTGCAAATCTACAGAACAACCAAGATATCAACACTGATACAGTCAAGATACAGAACATTTCTACCACCACAGGGATCCCCTTAGGCTGCCCCTTTTATAGGCATGTCTACTTCCCTCCTACTCCTTACCTCTTCCCTATCCCCTGGAAACCACTCATTTGTTCTTTATTTCTGTAATCTTATCATTTCAAGAATGCTATATAAGTGGAATCATATAGTAAATAACTGAGGGATTGTGCTTTCCATCCAGCACAATTCTCTGGAGATTTATCCAGGTTGTTGAAGGTATCAATAGTTCATTCTTTTTTACTGCTGAGAAGTATTCCATAGTATGGATGTACCAGTCTGTTAAATCATTCACTTGTTAGACAATGTTTGGGTTTCCAGTTTTTGGCTATTACAAATAAAGTTGCTATAAACATTCATGTATGTGGTTTTTTTTTTTTAATTTTCAAATGTTTATTTATTTTTGAGAGACCAAGACAGAGCTCAAGTCAGGAAGGCGCAGAGAGAGAGAGGGAGACACAGTATTTGAAACAGGCTCCAGGCTCTGAGCTGTCAGCACAGAGCCCCACGTGGGGCTCGAATTCTGGAATGGTGAGATCATGACCTAGGCTGAAGTCGGAAGCTCAACGGACTAAACCACCCAGGCGCCCCTCATGTATATGTTTTTATGTGAACATAAGTCTTCATTCCTCTGCAATGAATGCCAGGAGTTATAAGGATTCTTATTCCTAATTTTATAAATGGGGAAATAGAAGAGAGGAGTTTAGAAACTTAACCAAGGTCATAGGGATAGGAAAGGCAGAGTCAGGATCTGAATACAGATAATGACTCCTTTTCACGATCCCTCACAATCCTGCTGAAAAAGTCCTAAGAAAGTTAAATTCCCCCAAAGCAAATGTTTATAATGTGGTGACAAATATATTTGAAGACAAGCAATATATAAATATGGGACATTATCAACATTTAACGTTACTTCTGTGAGTCTGAAACTGTGACTAAAATACTAGCACATACGTTCGTATAGGTTGGAATTGAGACCTGGTCAAAATCTCAGCATTCCTTCCAAGGCTTTTTCTCATTTGGAACTTTTCTTCGCCTGAAAGAATAAAGTAAATGCATCTTTTTTACTGAATTTTTACCAACCCAAATTATTGTTTTCATTCTCTAGAATTTCCCTTGGTCTGGTTCAGAATGAGAAATAATCTGGATAAACAAAGTACTTCCTAATTGGGTTTGGATTGAGTGCTACAGGAGAGGTTTTTGCTCTGAAAGTTTATTTTCCTTGCTCAGAGGGAGTAACTATATTCTGACACTCAAAATACAATCAAGCCATTTACTGGCCTTTCAGTTATAACAGCACAGTTATTTCTGGAGACAAATGTTGTTTTGTCTTTTCAGGAAGGCAAACTGACCTGGTTCCTGTCAACAGACACCAGGGGGCGTTGAAACCAAGAACTGTTTGTTCACTAAAGATTCCAAATAGAAAAGACCATTAGCTGGGCATTCCCAGAGTGCTGAGCCTCTTGGCCATCATACTCCACTTAAAGAATGGGGGTGGGGGGCTTGAGTACTAAGGAGCTAATTCAACTATCTTCCGTTCTTTTTTTTAAGTTTATTTATTTTGAGAGAGAGAGAGAGAGAGACAGTGTGAGTGAGGGAGGGGCAGAGAGAGAGAGACAGACAGAAAATCCCAAGCAGGCACGGCACTGACAGCACGGAGCAGCCCAACATGGGGCTTGAACTCATGAAACTGTGAGATCATGCCCTGAGCTGAAACCAAGAGTCAGATGCCTAACTGGCTGAGCCACCCAGGTGCACCTCTTCTGTTCTTCTTGATATCAAGTATCCAAAGTTACTCCCCACCAGTTCTCAGGTTAGATACTATGCAGACCTCTGGGCAGACAGGGCCACTATTCATCATTCTTCCCACCAGTGTACTGCTTTGTTTATAGAGAAGGGGACAGGCAGAGCAGCCTGCCCTCTCGGCAAATGCTCATGATCCCAAGACCATTTCTTAGAGCAAGTAGTATGGTGGATGATGGGGAGGCTCACCAAAACAGTGTCACCTTTAGCAGGTACCAAGGAGGTCTGAAACGTCAGTAGAGAAACATGAGGGCTCTTCTTCCTGTGACCCTCTTTCAAATACCTAGGAGGCATAAAGCCCTAGAAAGCATTAAGGAATTCCTAATAAGCACCATTACAGCTGGAAAAAAACTTAAGAGATTTTGCAGTCTGACCCTCTCCTTTACTTTATACAAAGAGAGAATGGAGCCCTGGGGTGAAATGATCATGCATGAAAAAAAAAAAAAATCAGTGGCAAAACTGGGCTTGGAACCTGGCATGTGTCCAATTTTTACCTGTGGCATCGCCTGGTGTGGAAGGGGTATATGTCAGAGCCCTAGTGGAAAAGGAGGAAGAGAAGGGTGAAAGCGGGACATGAGTGGAAATCAGAGGTTTCTTCATGTACTTCAGATGTCTGTATCAAAGTAGCCCTGGATTTCTGACCTACCTGCCCCACAACTTCTCTATCCCACTCAACCTTCTTCTAAACAGAAGTGAAATGGCTATGTGCAGGTCAGGCTCACACAGAAAGTAACTGCGGGCAAAGGCCACATGAAAGAAGTGGATGACCCAAGATCCAGGTCTGGAGACTTTTAATACACGTTGTCCTGAGAATTTAACTGTTCATCTAAAAGCCTACTGCTTCTTAAGATGCTGTCAACTGTGACAGGGGCATGAATCAGGTTAGAGATAGAAACCAGAGTATATAGCAGGAGGAAGGCAGTAAGTTCAGAATCCAAGCCCACCTTCTCTGGGTTCAGAATGTTGACACATGACTGAAAATAGCTACATGGCTCAATAGATAGGTAACTCTGACTTTAAAATAGACAGTTGTAGGGATGTCTGGGTGGTTCAGTCGGTTGAATGACCGACTTCGGCTCAGGTCATGATCTCACGGCTTGTGAGTTCGAGCCCCACGTCAGGCTCTGTGTTAACAGCCCAGAGCCTGGAGCCTGCTTCTGATTCTGTGTCTCCCTCTCTCTCCGCCCCTCCCCCACTCATGCTCTGTCTCTCTCTGTCTCAGGAATAAATAAACATTAAAAACAATTTTTTTTAAATAGACAGTTGTAGGGGCACCTGGGTGGCTCAGTGGGTTAAGCATCCGACTCTTCATTTCGACTCAGGTCATGATCTCACAGTTCATGGGTTCAGGCCCCACGCTGGGCTCTGTGCTGACAGTATGGAGCCTGCTTGGAATTCTCTCTCTCTCCCTTGTTCTCTGCACCCCCCCCCCACTTGTGCTCTCTCTCTCCCTCTCTCCAAATAAATGAACTTTAAAATAGACAGTTGTATACCTTAAAAGAGTAAAAGTACACAGTTTTTTAAATGTCTGTATCAGAATCAGTGGTTGACTTCTATCTTATCTTGTGCCACACCCGGGTTGCTGATTCAAGGTTAACTTCCCATGTAATGGAAAGCAGTTGCTGAGTTATACAGAACGCAAGGCCTCCCGAGGGAAGGATGTTATGTTGACTATGCACTATTGGCTGTTATTAACTCTTTGCCAAGATTCTAAGCAAGCAAAGGAAAATGACAGTCAAACTCTGCCTCTTAGGGTGAAGGACATGAAAAGCTAGTTCTAGTTTTTGTTATATCAATAACCAGTTGTACAGCCTGGGTCAATCCCTCAGGTCAGCTCAGTGAATATAACCAAGCACCTGCTATGTGCCACAAAGGGGCCAGAAATCTAATGAAAGGCTGGGAAGGCGGGGGGAAGCAGCAGCAACCACTAAACATATGCCATAAGGAAGCAAGGGGAAGTACAGAAAACATGATATGCGGATGTTATGAGGCTGGTGAGGAGCAGGAGATTCATTCTAATGAGGAGAAATCACAAAGCCTAGGTTTCCTGATCTGTAAAATCAAAGGCCTGGAGGAGGTTATCTCTAAGGACTGTTCCAGCTTTAAAGATCTGTCATCCAACAGAAAGTAAAGGCAAGTGAAAACGAAATCTGCCTTAAGAGCTTATTACCAGAACCTCGAGGTTGGGCAAATGCATCTCGTATTCCTTCAAAGTCTTCTTCCATAGGACTTGAAGTCTACAAAAGAATAAAAGAGCAAAGAAAGAAGGGTCACTGGAGGCCGTCATATCATCAAAAGTAGAGGGAGAACTTCTTGATGTTCTTAAACCTTGAAAATCTTCCTAAGGTTCCTGCATCTTTTATAGAAAAAGAATAAACCTGCTTCGAAGACATTAAGTGCTCATTTGCACTTTATGTTCCTCCTCAACAAGCCCTCCCCAGCCCCCACTGTGAGGAAGAACTGTGTGACTTTTCCCTTCTTTATATTATCCCCTCCACTCCCTCAACCTTCCCACAAAGATGTTTTGATTCCTAGGACTTTTATCAGAAAAGCTAGAAAGTTGGAAAAATGGCCCAGACTGCAAAGCTACTTTCTGGGGGGTGAGAAGTCAGAACACTGGTTCCTTTGAGAGGTGACAGTGACTGGGAAGAAGCCCACAGGGGTCTTCTGGAGGACCCATAATGTTCTGCTTCTTGATCTGGGTGGTTACATGAATGTGTTCAAGTCTGGGAAAGTCAACAGGCTGTACACTTAAGAGCTGTGTACTTTCCTCTATGTTACACTTTATACGTATATGTATACATAATATGTGTATATGTACTGTATATCTTTTTATTAAAGATTTTCTTAACATGCCAGTCTGCTCACATTAAAAGCCAGAATAGCTGAAGGATTAACAATAGAAAACTGTTATCAGAAGTGCAGAAGAGTGGAAGTGATGCTTTTGTTGCATCACTGAATTCCTGCTAGTCAAATATTGTGTTTGAGACCTACAATCCTCCCTTTCCTCTATCCCACCTTCCATAGTGGTAAAAGGTCCAAAAAATGGTAGGTCAGTAGAAGGTGAGGTAGAAATTATATAAATAAATAAATAAATAAATAAACAAATACGTAAGAAAATGTAAGGAGCTTCATTTTATAAATGAAAATACTCTGTACAAATAGATGTTTGCAAAAGTTGGGCAGGTTCCCAAGAAAGCCCCATGCACTGCACAGCTCCACATTCATGCTGAGCCCTGGCCTCTAATCCTGGCTCTCTTGCCACTAAAGCTTGGCAGGCCAGGGCGAATTCCCTACATCTGTGGATCACCACTTCTTCACACAGAGGAATAACAGCAGGCCTTCTTCTCTTCCCCACAGGAAGGATATGTGAATTAGGTAACATGAAGAAAAGTGTTTTTAAAAAAAGTACAAAGTGCTGTACAAATACAGGAACCACAGTTTTGGGAGAAACTGCATATGACTTTCCATTCTCACAAATCTTATTTTTCAGATGTCTTTTCAAAACACATGAAAACACTAAGTCGAAATTAGACGCTTTTATGTGTAAGCTATTTTTCTCAATAAAAATAATTTAAAAGAAATAAGGCAATAGAGAAAGCTGAAAAGTACTTTACCCTAAACTGTGGTTTTTACCTCTAGAGCTAAGTTTTCTTGAGCAGTTGAAGAATGAAAATATTCATAGTCTGGAGTTAAAAATTCATCTGTTACATCCTCAGAAGACTCTGGTGAACAAGTTGATTGCATGGACTGATCCTATTAATAATGTAGGAAATCACTTTTAGGTCGGTGTTCATTGTAAACAAATCCCTTTATAGTTGGATGCAGTGTTAATAACGGGGTTATCTAAAATCACTTGGGCCGCCCCCCCCCCCACCTGTTTGCACCACCTGCCTCTGCCTTCCTTCCCCACAGCAAGCTGTGAACCCTTGCAGCAAGTGAGGCAAATGAAAATCCTGGGACTCATCATCCTCATCTGTACAATGGAGGTGGAGGGAGTTAGGTGACCTTTATGCTCTGAAATTCTAAGAAGAAAGGCCCTAGACAACTCAAGCTGGCACTGAGTTTGAACACCCACAGACGCAGTCCGTGTGTTGGCATCGTCTTCCAGATGAGGAAGCTGAGGCCGCTCAAAAATAAAGAGTCCCCTGGGCACTACAGTTTAAAAGTGAAGGAGTATGATGTTAAAAATAGCAATGCAATCTCGATAATAAAAATAAAACTTGAAGATTCAAAAGTAACAGCTATTTCTTCACCATCTCCATTCCACCCCTTCCTTTTCTGCTTATTTCTCCATGTTCAGGCCCTGATCACCACACGCACAGGCAACTAACTAGCTTCTTTCCACACCTTCAATGATCCCTTTGCAGAGGTTTTATGATTTATTTCCTTGGATGCTGCTTTTGCCACATGCTTCCTCTTCCTGCACACTTGGCAGCTGCTCCCCTTCACCTCTTGTATCAAATTGAAACTTCTCAGACAAGCCTGGCCTCACATACCTTCCCTGTTTCCCTGACAGACCTGCTTCTCCAGCCAAGCCAGTATGCTTAACATGGCCTATCCTTCCAGCCCCCATGTGAGAAAAAGAATAAACTGTCCTAAATTGTCCTGTGGGTGGTTTGTGTGCCGTGATTAAATATAATAGTATGTTCTTTGAAAGATCTCAAATGTTATCACAATTGTATTTTTATATTATTTCATTTTCAGTTGCTGTTTATATTCTTTAAGTGACTGTGTCCTCCTATCACAACGATAACACACTCTGGTTCCTTAGCCTGGCTGGACTGTGGCCCAATTACATACCTCAAGGATGTGTTAAACCCCTGACGCAGGGCTGCAGCCTCAATGCACAGATCCTGCTGAGGTGCAGTTGCCAGGCAGAAACACATTCCTTCTACTGAGAGCTGAATTTGGGTCTCAGAGGACACTCTAGGTGAAGAAGGACCTCTCATCACAACCCTGGCCTTGCTCTTCCTACTCCAATTGGACCTCAGTCACCTGCTGGGCCATGAGCTTTGATACCTGACCTCACACTGTGATTCCAGAGTTGGTCTCATCATCTACGCAGCTAGAAAGAAAGCTCAAGAGTTTCCAGAATCTGACACTTGTCTGTGTTCCACCCAAGCCCCAAGATACACAATGCTTTGAGTTGAACTGACTCAAACAGTATTTAGGCAGGGAGAAAATACTTTTCCATTCATGTGAAGCACATACTCCAACAAAAAAGAACTACTATAGGTATTATTTCAATGTCATAATATATAACAACAACTCAGTTCTACTTTATTAGGTCCTTGGGTTCAACCTGGCTCTGCAGGCCATATTACTTACACTGTAAGATTTCTCAATGACCACAGATGCGTCAGAACTTGCTTGAAAGACTTCACTATGCTCTGGATACACATTTTTGCTGGGAGACAGGTGCCTGATACCTAATGATTATAACACAACCAGGGCCATAGTCATTCCATGATATTCAGATGGCATGGAAGGGAAGAGGAGTGGCAGGAGAGAAGAGATCTGTGAATATTCTGCCAAGGATGGCCATGTCCCATATGTCAGGTTCAGTCCAGAAAGTGGAGACTGTAAGTTTGGCCTGGCCCCAACATGTGGTCCTGTATCATCAATCCTTTGGCCCACCCATTCAAGGGGGATGGTTGATAAGGAACAGATTCTAAATACTAAAAGACCTCAAGCCAGTAGGTTTTCTACCTAACATAAATGAAAATTTTAGATGTACCTTTCTTTGATTTGTAAACAACTGTGAAATAATATTCCATGCCCTGATTGCATGCAAATTACCAGGTAGAAATGCATAGCCTTCAGTTTTAACCTGCAAATCTACAAAGTGATGACAGTCAATGCCATTTGTCTCTAGATTCCTCTATCACAGAATCTCTAGGAGCCAGTGAAGTTTTTCTGGCTGAAAATGCAAAGAAATGGGCAGTAGGGAATGGCCATCTACTACTGTACTCAGGTAAAAAAAAAAAAAAAAAAAAAAAAGGTTCAACTCCTTGCCAGGTTAGAGCTAACAACAGGGTCATGGTATACAGATTATTTTTCTCCCTTTGAGCAAATGGTCTGCTCCAGTAACAGAAAAACTCACGAATTTCTGGATTTTCTTTACCTACAGGAAGGACAATGGAATCAAAAGGGTATGCTGTTTTCCCCTGGAATTCAGGGATCCCAGATATATGGGAAAGGGGAGAAGACCAAGCAAAGGAAATATTCCAGGATGCTTACTTATATTTGAGAGCTAATAACTTGATAGAGCTCAACCATCCCAATTCCTCCAACTGCACTTACTGTTGAAGCTTTGAGGTCCAGGCTGTTTGCCATGCTGGTCACTGTCATAGTCACTGTTACCCATTTTGTTACATTTGCCATTTTCTCTTGACTCATTATTTTCCCTGGGATACTCTAGAGTGCACTGCCAACCCACTTTCTCAGGGTCCCCAAGCGGGGGCTGCAGCAGGGAATCAGGCTCATCTTTAACTTCATCCTCTAAAGTCGCACTACTCTGAGGATGCCATGGTGGTACTGCCAGCTGCCCGGTGGCTGCTCTCTCTGCCATTTCTTTCACCTCCACTGGACAGAGAAAAAGTAGCATTTAAAACAGAACTGTGAACATTGGAGACAAAAGCTTTTGCTTCTTGAAGAGCTACAAAATACTTTTAAAGTTCATATTATCACAGTAATTGCCTTTTTAGAACTGCATCATCCTTAGCTTGCCCTTTTTGGTTCGAAGGGGAGGAGAGAAAAGAAGTGATAACACGGAAGGACAGAATTTCAGTTAATTTCTGAATTCTGGAGTAGAAGGTAGCAGAAAACTTGTAGACAGACCTTCCTGCTATGAAGATTTTACAAGAAAATAACATCTGCAGCCTGTAGAAACTAGTGGAAAGGATTCTATTTGAGTTTGTCTATCCTCTCTGGACTATGCTGAGTTCATATTTTGGGAGTGTGTATATATGTGTGTGCTTATGTGCATGTGTCTTCATTCTAAATGTTCTATACTTTTGCTAATGTCATTTAACATTAGTATTAAAATACATAGACATCGTACCCTTTTAAATTTAAAAAAAAATTTTTTTTAACGTTTATTTATTTTTGAGACAGAGAGAGACAGAGCATGAACGGGGGAGGGGCAGAGAGAGAGAGGGAGACACAGAATCGGAAGCAGGCTCCAGGCTCTGAGCCATCGGCCCAGAGCCTGACGCGGGGCTCGAACTCACAGACTGTGAGATCGTGACCTGAGCTGAAGTCGGACGCTTAACCGACTGAGCCACCCAGGCGCCCCCATCGTATCCTTTTAAAGATAAAACTGATACGAAAGGAAAATGCCCACAAGGTATATCCAAGTGACACTGAATGTTCTTTAATAATGAATGTTATATATTAAATTTCTATATCGTGTACTGTTTTTGCTATAGTTGTTATGTAATATGCATCAGTATATATACATATGTATATATATTAGTATTGTAATCATCAGTATTATATACTGATATATATAGTATATACTATATATATATATAGTGATATATATATATAGTATGTGTGTATATATATATATATATTTATATATATATATAAAATGGAAATATTCCTATAAAGTCTAGAAATGAAAAAAGTTTTTTCCAGAAAAAAAAAAACACTGAACAAAACAGTATACACAGTGGTGGACTTGATAATCTCTTTTCTTTGGACTAATAACACAAAATATGTTCATTTAAACAATGTTAAAAGAGGGGCGCCTGGGTGGCGCAGTCGGTTAAGCGTCCGACTTCAGCCAGGTCACGATCTCGCGGTCCGTGAGTTCGAGCCCCGCGTCAGGCTCTGGGCTGATGGCTCGGAGCCTGGAGCCTGTTTCCGATTCTGTGTCTCCCTCTCTCTCTGCCCCTTCCCTGTTCATGCTCTGTCTCTCTCTCTGTCCCAAAAATAAATAAAAAACGTTGAAAAAAAATTTAAAAAAAAAATAAACAATGTTAAAAGACATAGGTTATCTTTCCTGACTAGATGGTAAAAAAAGAAAGAAGAAAGAAAAAAGCATTTCCCTTCTGTAATTTGTAGCCAGAAAGGCCTTGCTTTTATTTTTTTAATGTATTTTTTTAAGCTTATTTATTTTGAGAGAGAGAGAAAGAGAGAGAGAGGGAGAGAAGCAGAGAGAAAGGGAAAGAAAGAGTCCTAAGAAGTCAGCATGGAGCCTGACAGGGCTTGAACTCACAAGCCGTGAGATCATGACCTGAGCCCAAATCAAGAGTCAGACACTTAACCAACAGAGCCACCCAGGCACCCCAGAAAGCCTTGCTTTTAAACTGGAATGATCCAACAGTAGAAAAGAATGTGGGAGGCTGGTGCAATACTGGCTGTGTACTTAGAGATAACAAGCAGGTTAGAAATATACTTTAAATTTCATTTTGCCCAACAGAACTTAGGATGTTTTACTCACATTTCCATTTTAAGTGTACCTCTCCATCATCTTCGTTATTTCTTAACTTTGTATGACAGATTTCAGAAGACACAGATTCCACACTGATCCTAAATTAAATAAAGGGGTGGCGGTGGGGGGGGGGGGGACAGGGTAGACACAAATATAGTAGTTTGCTCAAGTTCCTGACACAACCCTGAGCCCTGCAGCTCCAGCCCACCCGGACCATCCTTTACTCTCAGAGCCATTCCTGGGGTTGCACTGACTCCTGCCTGCCACCAGAGAGTGTCAGACTCCCCAGCGTTCCGACAGCAAGACTCCTTACCTAGTAGAGGCCTGGCCAGGGCTGGATGACACCAGAGGTCCCTTCAGGTGGCTTGGCACAGGGAAAACTACACTATTAAGCTGAGTCAACTTGGTTCGGGCACTAGACTCTTTAGACCTTCCCTGGCTAGAAAATGAAAGGACTGGGCTAGAAGACCTCTGAGGTTTTTTCAGTTTCCAAATTCAGATTTCATGATTCTAAAAGTACTCTTGAAAATTTTTCAGAGGTAGAAGAAACCCCACAATTGAAACACAGTTTCAGTAGACAGACTTCTAGTCCCTGAGCTATTGCAGAGCCCCCGACCCCAACAATGCCACAGAACACAGGTGATGGTTCAGTAACTGTTCCTACCCTTTGTTCAGAATTCTTTTATAACAGGCCCACCTGCATATCAGTGATAGCACAATAACTAACATTTGTAAGCATGGTCTTAAGGCACCAGGGAACCTGAAGAACATTCAGAGATCTTCAGCTTAGTTTCACTGAGCTCCAGACCCTACCCACCACTAACTAGCTGCCTGCCTTTGGCACACTTTAATCTCTCTGTACAAAGGTTTCCTCATCTGAAAAACAAGGGAATCTCTTTTCCTCTACATATCCATGATTATATATGTATCTTATCATCTATTAAACTAACCCTTTGAAAATGTGTGACTTGTGGCATATATATGAATTCCTTGTTATCCTGAATGCCCTACTTCCCTGCTGGACCAGAAAGCAGAGAGACTGAATTAGAAAGGTCAAATCTGATTGGCTTCTTTAAAGAGCAATCTGACAGCAGCTATCAAGTTATCTTTAAAATGTTTAAACCCTTCACCTAGTAACTCTACTTCTGGCAATCCATCAAGGACATAATTCCAAAGTGCAGAAACAGTTGCACTGACAAGTCACTGTGGCCCTATTCAAAATGGACAAAAAAATAACACAACCTAAAATTCAACAATGGGGGAAATCCAACAATTATGAGTTCACAGAAGGTTTTCCAATAATGTGAGATAATGCTCTTGTTCTAATGTAAGGGGAAAAATCAGGATATAAAAGTACCTATATATGTTTACACGTCATTATAATTTTATATCTAAAAAAGATATAAAAAGACTAGGTGGATTGGCAGCAAAATGTCAAACTTTTCTTTGGTCTGTTTTTTTGTTTTTTGGGGGGAACACGGTGAATAGGGGCTTTGATTTACCACCTAATGCCTATACTGTCACCGCATCTGCTTCTCTCAATGATGTGAGCTCTAACCCCTTTGGTGCCAGTTAGTTGGTTCTCCAGTAATTCTCTTTGTAAAGGTAACATACACTGAACTAAGTCTGGGTATTCTCCTTGATACTCCCTTAGTGAACACATTTACCAACATGAAAGGAACAGCAAACTCTTGTTGCTAGTCTCAGTCAACACTGGAAGAGAAACAAAAAGTTACTTCTTTCCAGAACTGACTTCAAAACCATGGATTAAAATCATTTAACCACAGAAAAGAAAAACTGAAATTGATGGACTAGTCTATCTTGAAACACACTTATTGGCCCTTTAATAATCGCCCCTATGCAAAATAAAATGTTTTACATAAGTTCTTAAAAACTCACTGTACACATATGCTCTCCTTCCTGTGATATGTGCTGAAGCCAATTCATTTCATTGATTTGGCTGGAAATCAGAAGCTGCATGGTTAACAGTTGTATTGTTCAACCCTGCTCCGACGTCAGGGATGTTTATTTTGAACAACCCTGGTTTCCAAACAGTTTGGTTTCTGGAGCACTGGCAAATGGGGTACCTGGCATCTCTTTTTATAAGAAAAACAATTTTGGTAGCTTTGGAAAGGCAAGGTGCTTTGCTTTTGATAAATGATGAATTCTGATTAACCTGCAGGTCCTTTACCTTTGATGTTTTCTCCTACAAGTTCCCGTTACACAGCTCCTTCCACTCATTCAAAGGAGAAAACCTGCCAAGATCTGTTTCTGTGTTACTGTTTTTCATCACTCACAGTCTCTTTGTGACAAGACACATGAAGATCATTAAGTGGTTTTGGGGTCACATGAGAGTCTAAGAACAAAATGTTAACCCACCTGCTGGTATTTGGGCTCCTGTTTCTTTCCAAACTGTGCTTGGCTCCTTGAGAGGGCTGCGATTGTTCACTTGTGCCCTGTTTTCCAGGTCCACTAAAAGTTGGCAGCTTAAAAAGAGTAGACATGTTTCAGTGCTCTGATGAAGGAATTCCTCTTCTCTTCACTCTCACATTCTATTTTTCAAGCCATTCTTGCTAAATGTGCAGAAATAATTGAACCTACTAAGATGATTTCCCTTTTCATGTTTCATACCTAATAACTCATATATTGCATGGAGGTCTTTTACATAGAGAAGCTGGCCCCCAACAACCCAATCCAGACTGGGAGCAAGTGAAGAATAAGCAGACAAAACAGACATCAAAAATCCCAAAATTTTCCCCTATATTATTATTGAGGCAGCAATCTTTGTGGCAGGAAACCGGGACCCTGGGTTCTAGTCAAACCCTTACTCAGAATAACCTAAGAAAGTCTTGTGCTTCAGTTTCCTCATCCATAAAACTGGGATGTAGTATCTATCTGAGTCCACCAGTGAGGATGCTATGAAAATAAAGCACACTAAAATAAAAGCTACAATACTTTGGAAATAGAAGTAAATTAAATCACAGGCGCCTGTATGGCTCAGTCAGTTGAGTGTCCGACTCTTGATTTCAGCTCAAGTCATGATCCCAGGGTCGTGAGATCCAGCCCTGCCTCAGGCTCCACACGGAGCCTGCTTAAGATTCTCTGTGTCTGTCTCTCCCTCTGCCCTTCTCCCCCACTCATGTTATCTAAAAAAAAAAAAAAAAAAAAAAGTAAATTAAACACTGTATATTTTATCCCAAAGAGAGAATTTTGGATCTGCTCATTCCAAGTTTAACAAACTTAGTTCATTGTACTTCCTAACCTTCGGCAAATTGAGACAACAAATGTGGTATTTTGGGATGACATCAAGATGCCTAAAAGTGAGAGGATGCGCAAAAATGATCATAAGCTCCCTAAAGTATGAGCTCCAGAGGACTCTGTGTGGGGGAGAAGATTCCTTAGCAGGGGCTAAGGGCAACAACTTTATCATGGAGCATCAAGTAACAGATGTTCTGAAAAATGTCATGGTCACCAAGGAAAGATTAGAATATATTCAAAATAGGTATTTAGGATAATGGGAAGTTTGTAATGTTTTCATTTAGTATGATTAAAAATTTAAGAACTGATAAATTAATGGATTTCAATTAACTGAAAAATCCATTTAGATGGAAATGCCTTATTCCCTGATTATGCTAGAAAAGCAGGGTAAATTTTTTAAAGAAAAATTCAATATGGTACAATTGTTTTATCCATAGTCATATGTATTAGTAGATGGTTTTCAATGAGGCTTGCCATGAATTCCTTCCCTTGTTGTCCACACTGCCACAAGATAGCTGGAACCTATTTCCCTCCTCTTGAATCTGGGCTGGCCTTGCAGCTTTGACCAACAGAAAGTAGCAGCAGTAATACTGTCCTAGGGCTGGGACTAGTTTTTAAAGAGGCTTAGCAGTTTCAGCTTTCACTTGGGAAGGCAGCTGCCATGCTGTAGAGAAGCTTGGATGAGATTATTTATTGGATGATGAGAAGCCAAGTGCAGAGAGGGGCCGCTTGGAGGAGGCCAAGGCACCAGGCATGTCAATGAGGCCTTGAACCTTCTTGCCTATCCCAGCCTCCAGCTGAATACAGTCAAGAGAGTGATCCCAGCCCATGCCACACAGAGAGAATCACCAGGTAAGCCCTGTCATATTTCTGACCCACAGAATTGTGAGAAATAAATTATTGTTTTAAGCCACGAAGTTTGGGTTTTTGTTGCTGTTATTACATAGTGATAAATAACCAAAACATAACATACAAGGAACCTTTTTATTATTATTATTTGAGAGAGAGAGAGAGACAGAGAGAGAGAGATGGCTGGCAGGGGAGGTGGATGAGGGAGGGGGGGTAGGAGAGAGAAGGAGGGGAAGAGAGGAGAGAGGGAGTGAGAGAGTGAGAGTGAGAGAGAGAGAGAGAGAGAGAGAGAGAGAGAGAGAGCAAGAAGAGAATCTTAAGTAGGCTCCACACTCAGCATGGAGCCTGACAGAGGGCTCAATCCCATGACCCTGGGATCATGACCTGAGCCAAAACCAACAGTAGGATGCTCAACAAACTGAGCTACCCAGGCGCCCCAAGAAAACTTATTTCTAATAGTTTTCTAATAAATTTGAAATTTCAATATAAACAGAAATTAGAGTCTAAGTAAGTTCTTTGTGCCTTCTTTTTATACCAAAAAAAAAAATGCCAACACTTTTCCAAATGTTTTAAGTGAGGACTGAAGTCTGACATTCAGCAGGGCACAGTGAAAGAACACTAAACTAGGAGTGAAGAAATCTGCCCCTAATCAATTGTGAGCCTTGGCAGTAGTGTAGTAAGGTGGGAGGGGGGGGGGGTGGCGAGGGGAGCTGTCTGCCCTGTGCAGGCAATTAAAGGATGTACTACAGGTAGAGAATTTTTAAACTATAATAAAACCCACTAAAAGCTGGCCAGCTTTTTATCACTGCAGGCCAGCAATTCTAAATAATTTCAGTAAAAAGTCCTCCTTCTAAATGAGGCTGACCTCTCCTACCTCAACCCCACCTCTGTAACACCTGGACATTAGGAAGTTTAAGGAACTGAACTTGAGCTTCATACTCTGTAAAATGATGGGGTTGATCCATCTCTAAAATCCTGGTTCAAGAGGCAGCCAGCATTCCATGTGTGAACTTGTTCAGACTCATTCATTTATTCATTCCCTCAGTGACCATTTGCCAAGTACCTACTATGTGCCAGGCACCCTTGCTAGGACACAGAATGAGTAAGACACAGACCCTGTCCTTAAGGAGCTCATGGAAGAGCTACAACCTCACTAAGCCTCAAGCTACACCTGCCAAGCCAGCTCCCATGGTATCTTCTCACCTTCTTTGAGGTGTCTTCTTTGATGACCAGGTCCATCTGTCCCATACTGGGGCTACTCATAGGTAGAGTCTGTGGGTCATGCATCATCATATCCCAGAGTCTAATACATAGCCTCTGGCTCTATAAATGTTTATTGAATGAGTGAGTAAATGAATGACTAAACAATTTAGAATGGGGATTAATACCGGCCCAAGATACCGTATTTAGTAAGTTGAACCACGTATAATTGTCAATACTTGAATATTTTGACCTATAAGACAGCAATTTCAAATAGTTCAATCTGATGCATGGATTACAAAGAACATGGGCTGTATGTTGGGTTTGGAATGAGAGATGAAGAGTATCTACCTTGGAATTCCATCCTAGAGGCCTTATTTCCCAAAGCCAAGAGGACCCCACTATGAGTTGGTTGTATTTAGGTTAGTCCTTGCACATGGATTAGGGGCTATGCTGAATCACGTTCCAGATCCTGCTCACGCTGCCCTGCCTCCCACTTAGCTGTACCTGATGGCTCTTCTCTGGCTGATCCCCAGGGCTTTCTTCAGAGACTTGGATGACAGGTTTCCAGCCACAGTCACTTCTTTTCCTGGACCTTTTGCCAAAATGTCCTCCTTGAAAGTCTCTCACCATGGAAGATCTTGTCAGGGTTTGGCAATTGCCACTGGTGTCCAGCTGCTGGCCTCTTGGCAGCTGCATGACAGGTGGAACATAGGTGGAAGCTGGGGGGCCCAAGGCTGAAGGTGAGTCATAAATGTTTGTAAACTCTCTTGAAGAAGCCCACAAAGACCTGTACTCCTCCTGCCTCTTTTGTATCATCTCAAGTTTATCAATTTTCTGTTCAGTATTCCTCAGCAAATCGGCATTCTGGTACATTAATGTCTGTGAAATCTTCAGATTCAGCACACACTTACTGATGTACTCCTCGGTCATGCACCTATTGCTCCCATTGCCCTTGGCTTCTCTGGCTAGCTCAGGTAGGCTGGGTGAACTAAGAGAACCATTTTGCCAATCCCAGTCCTCAAAGGAGAGCTCTGTGTCAGCTTCTGAAGAGCTCTCACCATCATCATAAAAACAGCATGCTTCTCTCTCCATCTTTTCCAACTCTTCTTCCATGGACTTTAGTTCATCTGCTTGGCTTGGTCCAGCTCCCACAACAGATGAATCAGTTCCTGGGGGCTCCTCCTTCGTGTTATCTCCCCTGTCCAGGCAGCCTGAGTAGATTTCATTGATTTCAAAGCTGCAGAGGCTAGCCTGACCTGGACTGGGCCCCCTGGCGTCCTCTTCCATCACAGAGCAGGCAGGAGAAGCAGCATCTCGGTTCTGAGTCTCCTTGGCCATCAGACCTGGATCTAGGACCTGAGGATCTGGTGTTGCTTTCTCCGTGGGTGAATGAAGCCGACTGCCTGCTGGAAAGAGTGGCAACATGCAACGGATTAAAGTGATCACATGCAGCAACTTAGCAGCCTTAGCATGTTGCTCCAGTGATATGAGAATGGAGAAAGAAACTTTTTAGTTTCCCATTCCCTTCCCAGGTGTGGAAGACTACAAGATACACTCCCAGAAGGTGAGGGAGTATTTCTAAGAGATGAAAATTCCCATTTTGACATGAGTTGAGGTAGAAAATTGGGGAGGGGTCAAACCCTGGGGAAAATGTTCTAAGCTTAAGTTACAATGTGTTCAAAACATGCCTAACTATCAGGACATGCAAATTACAAGCCCCTGAATCTTAAAAACTAAATTCATAGCTTTCTTTACACGCACAGGAGTTTGAATATTCATGTCAGTTAAAGTTATGCTCTTGGCGAGCATCTGATAAAAGTAGCCAAGACACTGCCCGAGAAGCCACTACATAATAGGAAGAATAATTAATTCAAAAAATACCACTAGAACTGATCACCCATCACCTCTGGTTGATGGTATACAGCTCCCAGAGAATGGGATGGAGGAGCCAAAGTAATGAAAGCTTGTGGGAGGTCATTCTGGAGGCCTCCAGCCCTGTCCAAAGAGAGGCAGAAAGAATGGTCACTTGGCCTGGATTCCAGCTCTTTAGTAAGTTCTGGAATCCTGAGCAAGCCATAACCTCTCTCAACTTTAGTGTTCTCATCTGGAATATGAGGATATTAACCCAGATGACTGCAAGGTCCTTTTCAGCTCTGCATTCTAAGATTTCTTTTTTTTTTTTAACGTTTATTCATTTTTGAGAGACAGAACAGAGCACGAGTGGGGAAGAAGCAGAAAGAGAGGGGGACAGAATCCAAAAGCAGGTTCCAAGCTCTGAGCTGTCAGCACAGAGCCCAATGCGGGGCTCAAACTCACTGACTGCGAGATCATGACCTGAGCTGAAGTCAGACACTCAACCGACTGAGCCACCCAAGTGCCCCTAAGATTTCTAAATGTACGAACAAAGCTATAAAACTATATGAAAAGCTTGGAGGGAAACACCAAAATATTAACAAATTATTTCTAAGTGGCAGAATTAAAATAAGTAATTTTCTTCTTTGTATGATTTCAAGTTTTCTATAATGAACAGATAATAGTTTTAAATATAAAAATCACCATTTTGGGGGATGCCTGGCTGGCTCAGTCAGTTAAGCATCTGACTCTTGATTTTGGCTCAGGTCATAATCTCACAGTTCATAATATTGAGCCCTATGTCGGGCTCTGCCTGCTTGAGATTCTCTCTCTCCCTCTCTCTCAAAATGAAATTAACTTTTTAAAAAATCACCGTTTTTATTTGTGAAGCAATTAAATAAATTCCTAAGAATAATCATACTAGAAATAAACTGGCTGTTACTGCTTAGTTCTGGAGTCAAAAATATTTAACTTAGTAATTTCAAGGATCTTGATTTTTCTTGAAGGCATCAATCTTTTCCCAGTGTAAGTGATGTGTACAGTCTGGAGGAGTTGATTAGTTGTAGCCTGCAACTCCTGGAACCCATTCATGTCAATTAATGCTTAACCTGTGGGTTAAGGCCATACCCGTTTCCTTTAGCTCTTTTATTTCCAAGTTAGGGGTCTCTTTCAAATGTTCTGACATCAGTCCTAGACAAACATTGACATCAGGATGGAGTTCATATCTCTGCATCTTGGGGCTCTCAGTTGGCTGAGTTCTCTGGGCTCCGAGAAAATCCTATAATAAGGGAAATATCATCAAGGACATATTTGCAATTATTTGAATGTCACTAGTATTTTTTAAGCAGGTCTAGGTATCAAATAAACTTCTTCTTCCTGTTGGGTAGACTGACTGTAATCCAAATTGGCTAATTCATTGTTATTACCGATATATATTTTTTTAATTTTAGAGAGAGAGCATGAGCAGGAGTGAGGGGCAGAGGGTGAGACGGGGGGAGGAATCTTAATCTCCGTTCAGCTCTATCCCATGACCCTGGGATCATGACCTGAGCAAAATCAAGAGTCAGACATTCAACAAACTAAGCCACCCAGGCACCCCTAATATTTTTTAAATAATAACAATAGCTTCCAGTCACTGAATAGCATTATGTGCCTACAGGATACCTCTACTATGTGCCAACCTTCTCCAGCCCCCCTCATCAATTTCCTGCTGCCCTAACCAAGTGAAGCAGCTAGCAGCTCCTTTTCTTGGGAGCACAGAAAGGATATGATGAAATGAGGATTTCCAAAACTTCTTTCAACTAGCTTCTTCCTTGTCTCTAACCCCCTATGCCTCTGTGACGAGTAAGCAGAAATAAAGTCCTAACAGCTTCAGAGCTTACCTTTAAGTCATTCTTCAAAATGTACCGGATATCTTGAAGGTTCATAGTTCGGTCTTTCTGCTTGACCTGGATGCCTGACTTAACAATATCATAATAAGGTTTTGGAAGCCTTACATCAGCTTCTAAATAATTTCCCAAGACTATGGCTTCTTTAATAACTGAGCCATCTAAGCCATTCCAGGGTATGTTATCTGGTAAAGAAAAAGTCACAGGAAAAAGTAACATAAAGAAATCATGTTTTAAAAACAGAAGAAATCATGTAAAATTGGGTAACTGGGGTAACCTTAGTTAAGTCACTCAACCCCTTTAAACATTAATTTCTCTTTATAGAAAAAACTATCTGGATGACCAGTCATAGACAAGAAACCACTTTACCCATTTACCAGGGAAATTCCTGCTACGGAGACAGGAACAAGTACTGTCAGAATTATGTACATGTGGGCTCCCTGCTGGCAGACCTGGAGACCACAGGAAATGTTTCATGGCATCAGGATGGGCAGCTCAATGCACTCCTTTCATGGAAGGTGTGGTTTTGCCTCTCAGATTGTAAACACTGCTAAATGAAAGGGAACACTCACCTCCTCAGTGAATGTGGTTTTACTGTGTGTGTGTGTGTGTGTGTGTGTGTGTGTGTGCGCCCTCTCTTGAAAGATTCCTTCTATCTTCAGATATGTGATCACTTCCTTAGCATTAGGGTCTTGAAGGATTGAATGGCTTCCATATCTGTCAGGTGACACTGCTTATATACACATTGAACTCTAGGTGTGTTTGGTTTCATAGTTTATTTCTCAGAGGCCAGTCTTTTCCCCTCATTTACAAGTTCTTAAAGGGCACCTCACAGAGACCCCTAAGCACTGACAGCAATATTCAGTTTAAAAACTTTGTTTGGATTGGGGCACCCGGGTGGCTTAGTCGATTGAGCGCCTGACTTTGGCTCAGGTCATGATCTCACAGCTCGTGAGTCCAGGCCCATCAGGCTTGCTGCTGTCAGCGTGGAACCGACTTCGGATCCTCTGTCCCCCTTTCTCTCTGCTCCTCCCCTTCTCACGCGCTCTCTTTCTCAAAAATAAACATTAAAAAAAAAAAACAACTTTGCTTGGATTAAATGCATCACCACTAATAGGAGGATAGGTTGGCTTTGCTGAGTCTCAAAGAACAAGTCAAAAGAGATTTCTGGACAATCACCTCATATCTTCTATTAAGTACAAAGAAGTTTCCGTGAAGAAATCGCTTTTTCCTATGTTCTGAATTTTCATAAAAGTAACTCTTGTGGAAAAAAAAAAAAAAACCCAACCTAAGAGTAGAGACTCTGGTCATAGTGAATGTGCTCTTGGATCTACCTGTTAAAATCTCCTGTATGATCATAGAAAAGCTGTAGATGTCCGACTTCACTGTGGCTGCCTTCTCTAAGATCACCTCCGGGGCAGCCCAGTTGTACAGCTGGGTTGGGAGGGGCACTCGAGTCAGGTCCCTGTGTACACGTCCATCCTGGCTACAGAAGGAAACACAAGGTCAGGCTCATGTCTTAAAGGATCATCACGACCATCACACAGTACCTCTGTGAAACATCTACCTCTGAAGACTGGCAACCTCCTTGAGCTTCTAGAAACCCAGCTAGACCCTGAGCTAACCCTTGCTGCCTGCTGTTTCAACCTACCTGAGTGGGCCCTGCCCACCCTCCAACCTCATCTGGCTCTCTCTCACTCAAGTCACGGGGGCTCTCTTTGAGTTTCTCCAGCATGCCAAGTACATCACCATTTCAGGTCTTTGCACTGGAAACTGGCTTCTTCTGCATGCCATGCTCTGCCCAGAGATCCTAGCTTGACTGGCTGCTTCTTATAAGAAAGGTATTAGCTTGAAAATTACCTCTTCAGAAAGGCCTTCCCTGACCACCTGTAGTCCTGTTTTATTGGCTTCAGAGCACATATTATCTGAAGTTTTGTTCATTTACTTACTGTTTATTATCTGTCTCCCCTCTGCTAGAGTCAGCTCCATGAGAAGAGGCACCTTATCTGTCTTTTATATCATGTATCTCTAAACTTACATGAGGGTCTCAATGCCTACTTAAGACTCTGTCAAGACCCCCCTCAAGCTCCATCTGCTTTATCAAAGTCCCTTGTGGGACTCCTCCAATTCCTGTGATTGCTTCTCTTCTGAACTCTGCCCTCTTGGGAACAAGTCCTTTCAGTTCATCACTCAAAGGTTCACTGATGTGTTTGAAAAACTCAACTGGGTCCCAACTAGACTCCTTGAGAACTAAGTCATAGCATCCTCAATATCTGCTGAGCCAACAAGAGTCCTCAGGGTGAAGTTAGTGCCCACTTCCATCTACAGGTGTCATGAAAATCTAATGAGACCTTGCATGTGGAGAACACTCTGAGCCATAAAGCACTATGCAAGTAAGTTATTAATATGAATGTTATGGTAGGCATTTGGTAAAGACTGAGGACTGCTAAGTTAAGAATTAAGTTTTTGAGGCACCTGTGTGGCTCAGTCAGTTAAACATCCGACTTCGGCTCAGGTTATGATCTCACAGCTTATGAGTTCAAGCCCTGCATTGGGCTCTGTGCTGACAGCTCAGAGCCTGGAGCCTGCTTCGGATTCTGTGTCTCCGTCTTTCCCTGACCCTTCCCCCACTCATGCTCTGTCCCTCCCCCCACCTCAAAAATAAACATTAAAAAATTTTTTTTTAAAGCAAGTGACCAGAAGTTCTTTGCTGGTCTGGTGAAGGCCAGATTTGAGGATGGGATGGGCTTCTTGGACTTTGAGCAAACCTCCCTAAATAATATTTCTTCCAGCAGAGCTTTTGGTAGATGGCAGTGAGTTCAGGAAATCATGAAATGAAAGCTGGTATTGACTTTTTGGTTGTATTGCTAAATAGTTAGATGTGGCCTAGTATAATGTGAACAGCATACAAGCATGCCAATATCACAGGAAAAGCAATGGAGTGTTTTCCCACCAGAGATATACTCTGAAGACCTAGTATGTTTGGCTCTTCACTTCACAGGCTGATTCTCCAAGGGAAACACTCACTACATTCTCAGACCTCTTAGGCTTGTCTAAGGTTCAGATAAGGGTAAGTCACTTACAACCAGTATTTATATCCTTTCTCTTTTACTTCCACTCACCTTCTTCTCCTACAATCCTCCTTTCCTCTCTGTTAAAGCTAGTCGTAGGGGGGTGGGGGGTGACGCTTCTTTTCTGGCTATCATTCTGGGGCAGTTATTTTTCTAAGCTTCAGCTCTGACATCATTAAAATTACATTTGGCTACGGCTATGTGATACCACTTGCAAGGTCAATCCCAGCTCTAAAGATTCCATTAAGAAGGAGTTGAAGAATAAGAAAAACTGCTCTGTCATTTTCATACCATGAGATGGGAGTGTTACCCTTGACAATGACATTCAACAAATAAAATGTTTCCAAAAATAAATGTGGAATTGAAAGCTATTTTGGATTCTTGGATCCCAGCTCATGTTATCAGCTGTCAAAGAAGGATGTGCCGTTGTGGCTGTAACTGCTTGCTGACTGACATTTCTGCCTGAAATTCCATTCTGAGATCAGCAAACCCAAAAGGAAACACACACCTTCCTACTCAGTTATCTCCCAGCCCCTCATTTGACCAATTTGTGAACACCAGCTTCTCAATGCATCTCACATTTTTCACTTCTATTCTGATTCTGTAGTCACCACCACACCCTACACAGTGGCCTCCTAGTTGGGCTTCCTATCCTCAACCTCTGATCCATTCTCTCCTGATAGCCAGGAAACGTCCTCTACCACTTGGTTGTAGCCATAGCTGGGTAACTTCAGACCAGCTCTTCACCTCTCTGGGACTTGGTTTCCTCATCTGTAAAAGACAAGATTGGGCTGGGGCATCTCCAAAGTTCTAGTTCACTCTAGGATTCACATTTCTACAGAGAGCTCAGGCAGAAGAAACTGTTATACCTCCATGTAAACAACAGATGGTGCTCCATCACCAGCAAATAGATTGTATTCTTTCACAGGCTTCCTGAAAAGCCTTTGTTATGGAAGACAAAAATGTCCAAATGCCTTAGCTTTCACTGCTGCTGAGCACATAGCCAAAGTGACCAATCCCATTCTGAACAATTTCGAGTTTTCCCATCATCTACACTCATCTGTTCACTTAACCAACAAATACCGAGGACTTACTACATGACAGGCCCTGAGCTGAAAATGAACATGCACCCTTCCTGCCCTCTCAAAGGTCACCATCTGGTGGGACAGACACATAGCTGTAGAGGAAAGGAATATGCTAAGTACTCAGGGACCAGAACTTCAGTACAGGCTTCACGGGTGTGGTGAGAGACTGTGCCTGAGGAAAATTTAAAGGATAAACAGGCAAGTTATTCACTGAGAGGTGGCCTATACTGAAAGAGGCTTTGGAGGGCCAAGCAGGGAATGCGAAGTGAGAAGGTTGGCACTGTGGGTAGAGCCTCACGTTGGAAGGCTTCCACACCCTGCAAAGTGCCTGGACTTAAATCATGTAGGCAATGGGGAGACACTGAAAGGTTTTCACTGGAACTGAGAATGGACTTGATCCAAGGCTGTGCAGCTCAACTGGGGAGAGCTGTCTGGCCTCTACCAGTTCTCATGTGGACAAGTACTACAGTTACACCCTAACTGCTTCCCTGCCTCTCTCCTGTCTCCTCTCAGCCCCTTCTTCACATGTAGGAACGAGAAGGATCTTAGCCTGTCAATCATCCATGACACCATCCGCTAAATAAATAAATAAATAAATAAATAAATAAATAAAGCCCTTCAAGCATCCCAATGTTCTTAGGATAAAATAAAAACTCTTCACCAAGGTCCACAGAGCCAAACACAACCAATTCCCCCCTTAAAGGACTAAGGGCATGCGTGGTTTGGGAAGCAAGACTTTCTGTTTCATTCATTCAAAAAACATATGCGGAGTGCCCACCACATGAAGGCCTACTCTAGGCATTTGAGATACAGCAATGGATAAAATGGAAATCGCTGGAGCACCTGGGTGGCTCAGCGGGTTAAACTTCTGACTTCCGTTCAGGTCATGATCTCCTAGTTCGTGGGTCTGAGCCCTGCATTGGTTTCTGTACTGACAGTTTGAAGCCTGGAGCCTGCTTCAGGTTCTGTGTCTCCCTTTCTCTCTCTGCCCCTCCCCTGCTCATGCTCTGTCTCTCTCAAAAATAAACAAAACATTTAAAGAAAAAAACGGAAATCCCTGCCCTCATAGAGCTTTTCACATAGTGAGAAAAACATTAGAGGGTATGCAAGAAGGAATGACCAGCAGAGAGCCTCCGAAACAAAGCTTCAGTGATTGGTGGGTTGATGGGGGCAAGGATAAGCCAACATAGGCAGGTCTGATCATGAGCTCTGCCCAGTGGCTCAAGCTTCACAGCAGAGCAGAACCAACAACGGGCTGAGGCTCAGAAGGCAGAAGGCAGCACAGAAGCACAGGGGAGATCCTCTGCCTTCCAGAACCTAGGGGCAGGAGATGGCACATGCCCCCAACTCTCTGGAGGACTTTGACTCTTGCCAACAAGGAAATGAATGCCATCCACCAACCCTGAATGAGAGTGTTGGTTTGTCTCCACCTACCTCACTGTGCTTAGGCCCTTGAGGGCAGGGAATGGCCTTAGTGCCCACCTAGCCAAGCACCTGGCCCAGGAGTAGGAGGTGTGACCAATTGTGAGGCTCATCAGCACCCATCACCTTCTCTCTCCTTCCAAGATGCACAGCTATGGCACATTTCCCAGCCTCTCTGCAGTGCAGAGGTGACTGCAAAGTGGGAAGCCATGACTTAGCCAATTCAGACTGGACCTTAAACACCATGTGCCCCTCCATGTTCTCTCTTCACTGACCAGCAATGCAGAGGACACAGTGGGGGACTGAGACTTGGGGACAACTGAACCATGGATGGGAGGAACCTAGAACCCAATGGGTGCCCCAATACACACACTAGACTGCAATGTGAGTGAGAAACACACCTTGGTTTATTAAGCCACTTAAAATTTTGAGTTGAATAGTTAGGGCATTTACACATATTGGCTAATATGGGCTCCTTGCTTGTTAAATGTGCATTAAAATGATAATGTCCTGAGCAGAAGCAACTTCCCTAAAGTCCCTCTAACGTTGGCAGACAGGTCAAGGCATTTGGGAAACCTCTTTCCCCAAAAATGAAGAGTTCAGCCCACCAATGAGGAAGAGTCCTGTCCAGATCAGATTCTTTCTCTAGAGCACCCACCTTTCCATCATGTACTCCAGGTTGGTCAGCCTTGCTTCCCCAGCGGAGACAATGTGGATGGCGTAGGAGCTGAGGGAGCGGTGGATAAACCCCCGGGAATGCAAGTATCTCAGGGCGTCACAGATCTGGAGCAGCAGATGCACAATCACCTCCATGTGGAGCACGGGGAACTGGGACCGCTAGAAGCAAGGGATAAAACAGCAAGGAACAACGCTGGGCTCTGGACACTACAGAATGCTTTGCAGTTTCCAAAGTCTTTTCAACTGATCCTCACAGCTACCTAGGGCCCTCATTTTATAAACGGGGACCCAAAAGCTGAAGGTTAAATGACTGGCTTAAGGTCCCACTGACCCTGGCCCTCTGGCTCCAAGCCTAGACTCCTTTCTCTGAACTGAACTGTTTCACACCACAAAAACTGAAGAGACAGTTCTGAAAGCCTGGTACGTACATCCAGGGTGGGCTCACCACCACCACCAATGAGCCTGCCCTGCACCCATCTAAGCCTGTGCTGCTGAGAACTTGGAAGCTTAAAGGACCAGTCCAGCCCCTGCCCTGGGCAGATGACTGATCCTAAGGGGAAAGAAATTCACTCACACCAATGTAGCTGACTGATCAAAGTCATACTGGTCTCTCCTCAGAGAAATGGCATTCTTTTTTTTAAAAAAATTATTGAAATATGATTGACATATAATGTTATATTAATTTCAGGTGTACAACACAATATTTTAACAGTTCTATATGTTACATAATGCTCACCATGGTAAGTTTAGTCACCATACATTACTACGACATTGACTATATTCCCTACGCTATACCTTTCATCTCCATGACGTATTTTGGCTTGTTTTTGTTTTTGCTTTTTTGAGAGAGGGTGCAGGTGAGTGAGGAGCAGATAGGGAGGGTAAGAGAGAGAATCCCACTAGGGGTGAAGAGGGAAGGGGGTGGGGGGAGATAAGCGGGGCTCACCTGAAGCGGGGCTTGAGCTCACAAAACCGTGAGATCATGATCTGAGCCAAAGTCCAATGTTTAACTGACTGAGCCACCCAGGTGCCTCTCCATGATTTGTTTTGTAACTGTTAAGTTTGTACCTCTTAATCCTCTTCACCTATTTTTCCCACCCCCTACCTCTACCCCTCTGGCAACCACTAGTTTGTATTTATGAGTCTATTTCTGTTTGGTTGGTTGGTTGTTTAGTTTCCACACACAAGTGAAATGATATGACATTTGTCTTAGTCTGACTTATTTCACTTAGCATAATATCCTCTCTAGGTCCATCCACATTGTTGAAAATGGCAAGATCTCAATCTTTTTATGGCTGAGTAATATTCCATGTGTGAAACATATTTCATATTATCATAATTTCACGTTATATATATGTATATTTACCATATATATATTGTATATACATATATACACACATTATACACGTATCATATAGATATATACATAATCTCACCTCTTCTTTATCCATTTATCTATTTGTCGACACTTAAGTTGTTTCCATATCTTGGCTATTATAAATAATGCTTAGGGGTGCATATATCTTTTTGAATTGGTATTTTCATTTTCTTTTCATAAATACCTAGTAGTGGAATTGCTATATTATATAGTAGTTCTATTTTTAATTATTTGAGAAACCTCCATGCTATTTTCAACAGTGGTTGCACCAATTTACATGCCTATCAACAGTGCAAAATGGTTCCTTTTTCTTTTTTCAAAAAAATTTCTTAATGTTTATTCATTTTTGAGAGAGACAGAGTATGTGCGGGGGAGGGGCAAAGAGAGAAAGACACAGAATCTGAAGCAGGCTCCAGGCTCTGAGCTATCAGCACAGAGCTTAATGTGGGGCTCGAATTCATGACCTGCAAGATTATGACCTGAGCCGAAGTCAGATGCTTAACCAACTGAACCACTCAGGCACCCCAAAGGGTTCCTTTTTCTCTACATCCTCACCAACACTTATTATATCTTGTCTTTCTGATACTAGCCATTCTGACAGGTATGAGGTGATATTGTGGTTTTGATTTGCATTTTCCTGATGTTTGGTGATACTGAACATCTTTTCATGTGTGTTTGCTAACTGTATGTCTCCTCTAGAAAAATGTCTATTCGAGTCCTCTACCCATTTTAATCTGATAATTTGGCCTCCCTCTTTCTTTCTTTTTTTTTTTTTTTTTTTTGGTATTTAGTTGCAATATATCATTTGCAAATATCTTCTTCCATTTATAGTCAATTGGCTTTTTGTTCTACTGATGGTTTCCCTGGCTGTGCAAAAGCTTTTTATTTCAGTGTGGTCCCAATAGTTTATTTTTGTTTGTGTTTCCCTTGCCTGAGGAGACATATCCATAAATTTGTTGCTAAAGCCCATATCCAAGAGATTACTGCCTATGATTTCTTTTAATACTTTGATGGTTTCAGGTCTCACGTTTAGATCTTCAATCCATTTTGAGCTTATTTTTGTGTATGGTCTAACAAAGTGGTCCAATTTCATTCTTTTGCACATAGCTGTCCAGTTTTCCCAACACCATTTGATAAAGAAACTGTCTTTTCCCTATTGTATGTTCTTGCCTCCTTGGTTGCACATGAACTGACCATATAAGCCTGGGTTTATTTCTGACCTCTCTATCCTATTCCCCAGAGAAATGGCATTTTAAGGTATGCCTTCATCAAATGACAGGAGAAGAAAGGGGAGGAGAGGGAAAGGGAGGGGAAGAGAAATAACACTAGTAAGTTCTTAGGCAGGAGGAATGGCTAGCCATTTTGGGAAAGGACTCTTTCTGGAGGGTCTCTTCTCATTCCAGCCTAGGATCTTTAGAATAAAGTCACAGAGAAAGAAAAACAAATGCTTCAGGACCTCTCTGAAGGCACATCTCAGCCCAAAGCACACTTCCTAGGGAGTCAATGGGCCCTGAAAGATGTTCCTACAAAGAAATCTGAAAAGTGAAAGGGAGTGATACAGGTCTGTATATAAACAAACCTCTCTCTACAGCAAAGGCCCTGAAAGAAATAAGTGAAACTACAGGAAAACAAAGCCAGGGGCTGTGTGATTACAGTTAGCTAGAAATGCATCTGTGTGTTTTCTGGGTCTGCTGAACTCTCAGAGGTTTGATGAAGAAACAGGACAGACAAAAAAATCACACTAGTTCCAATCAGGTCCTTAAGTGGTGCATTATATACCCTTAGAAAGTAAAGAATTAGGAGGTTTATCGTCCTCACATACACAAATGGGAACTCCACTGCTGGGGTAGGGGGAAGAGGGCAGCGGTGAGAAGCAGAGAGGGCAGCAAGAGAAAATTCACCAAAAACAGCCATTTACCCGTTCGTGGAGAACACCAAACAGTGTGCCGACAGTGATGCGCTCGTAAACAAGGCGGGTCTTCTCTAGGTCTTGGGACAGGCACACAGCCATCAGCTGTAGCAGGTGCGGGTGCCGCAGCTTACTACAAAACAAAAGCAAAAGCAGCTTCACATGAGGTAGAGGGCAGAAAGATATGATGAAAAAATGAGTGCTTTCCTTCCTCTAGGCCCCTTGAACACGTTCTAAACAAATACCATTTGTACCTAATGTCTTTCTAAGAAAACAGGATGGGTGGGGTGAGATAGGGATAGGGGAATCTATGGTCTCTCATTGATCAGAACCTGAGGGCTTAGTCATCGACAATGATGATGACAAGACACAACATCACCAAGAGCTACTGATCAAGGTACTTTACATGCATCATCTCCATCTTAACAACCACCTGTACGAAATACTTTATACTCATTTTTGAGATAAGGAAAACAAGGTCAGGGAGATGTCAGAAACTTGCCCAAGGTCACATACCCCTCAGTCTCACATCAAAGCCCACATTGTGTATATGCATCCTTCCAGCCTCCTGGGGTCCCTTTAGGCTGATTTCCCCCAAAAGGAAGAGTTTGGCCTCTGATACATCTCTTGCAGGGGTTGAGTGTCCTACTCAAGGAACTGGGTCCATTCACTCAGCAGTCCTGGTGTGAAACCATGAACCAAGATCCTGCTTTAGCAAGAGCTAAAGGATTAACCCTGGAGCCGTAGGAAACTTAAGGTACTAAGGTACACCCATGGGCATGTCCTCAATGGCAGAGACTCAGTTCCTCAGTTGTGTGGATCTCATGCACAGCCATCATCTATGAAGACAGGACTGTGCATGCTGTCCTCTTGGGCACAGGGCCAAAAAGCCTCAGGGGCTACTGGCTTAGAGGCTGGCTTGGAGACAACAGTTATGGGAAGTCAATCAGCTAACAGAATTAAGCCCCTCAGCACCACCATTCCCACCCCTCAGGCTATCCATTAATTTCCCTTTCTCTCTCTCTCTCTCTTTCTCTAGAAGTCAAATGAGCCCATTCCAACAGTCAGGAAATGCTGAGGCTGAGGGGGGCTGGTCTCCACACCTCTGCAAAAGCACCAGCACCAGTACCGCATAGCCCTGAACTTGGGTCTGTAAAGAGACGTGGATTGTAACGCACCAGGCTCTTGGGCTTCTTTCTCACCTGCTGTGTTCCTGCTCTGCAATTAACAAGTCAGCCAGCCGAACCCTGCTGCAGTGAGGATGGGTGGTGAGATTCAGCTCCTTCACTGTGACCCTGCTCCCATTCCACACCAGACTACAAGGGCAGGAGAAAGTGCGAGAGCAAGGAATGAGCAGCTCTCCCAGGCAAAAACAGGAGAAGTGGCATTTACACAGAATCTATAATGCAACTCCACTCTGCACCATTGGGTCCTCCCTTCCCCTACCCCCCTAGTCCTAAAGCACCCTCTGGAACTTAGTATAAGTGGCAGGAAGTCACTGAAGGATTTGAGGGAGGGAGTGACTCCACCAGGTTTGCATTTCTTTTTCATTTTTCAATGTTTGTCTATTTATTTACTTATTTAAAGTTTATATTATTTATTTTGAGAGGGACACAGAGAGTGTGAGTGGGAAAGGGGCAGAGAAAGAGGGAGAATCTCAAGCTTTAGCTGCGCTATCAGCCCATGCTGGGCTCAAACTCAGAAAACTGAGAGACCTGAGCTGAAATCAAAAGTTGGACGTCCAACCAACTGAGCCACCCAGGAGCCCCTATTTATTTATTGGGGGGGGGGGGGGGGACAGGGTGGGCAGAAAGAAGGGGAGAGAGAAAATCCTAAGCAGCATCCATGCTATTAGCACAGAGCCCAATGTGAGGCCTCTATCTCATGAATCGAACCATGAGATTATGACCTGAGCCGAAATCAAGAGTAGAATGCTAGCCAGGTGCCCTTGGGTTTGCATTTTAGAAAGACAACAGCATTAGGGGCACCTGGGTGGCTCAGTCAGTTAAGTGTCTGACTTCAGCTCAGGTCATGATCTCACAGTTCGTGGGTTTGAGCCCCGCATTGGGCTCTGTGCTGACAACACAGAGCCTGGAGCCTGCTTTGGACTCTGTGTCTTCCTCTCTCTCTGCCCCTCCCCTGCTCATTCTCTGTCTCTCTCTCTCTGTCTCTCTCTCTCAAAAATAAATAAACATTAAAAAAAAAAAAGATAACAGCACCAGCAGTGTGGGGAATGGTAGGGAGGGGTGGTCAGAGAATGGGGAACTGGCTAGGAAGCCAGTCTGTGTGAGGGGCACTGATGACTTGAACAAAGACCACAGCAGTAGGACAGAAAGGAGGGGGGACCTGGTAACAAATCTGTGGCACAGGCAGGAAACTAGGGGATAGAGGGCCTCAGGAGTCTGGCAGAGGCCTTTATGGAAAGGTGTTTCTTCTAGACAGGGAAGAAGCATCCAGGTTCAAGCAGGCCAAGAAACCTTGGCCAAGACAACTCTTGGGACCCTGCAGGTGCCAGGTCTCTGGGGACTGAGAATACCCCAGGCACTTTTGTCATAGACAAATCCCATTACCGCTTCCCCCGCCCCCGCAGTTGGCTGGTGAGAGCTGTAGCTGATGCCTGTTCTGGCTTCCACAGAGGCCTCAATCAATACCCTCTGGCCTGTATCAGAGGCCAGACGGTAACCACTAAGCTGCCTCTAACTCTAGAAAACAGAGAGATTAGAACATCATCATGAGTAATCTTTCAGATAAGTTGTTCTGGGGTGGGGGATGGGGGGCATCTGGCAATGTCTGTAGACGCTCTGAGTTGTCACAGTCACGACGGTGGAAAGGGGTCAGCAGAGGCTGGTACCGGCATCCAGTGAGTAGAAACCAGAGATGCTCTTAAACATCCTACACTGCACAGGACAGCCCCCAACAATGAAGGATACCAGCCAAAAACATCAATGGTGTCCAGGTTGAAAAACCCTGATTTTGACGTATATTCTTCATTGTTTGTGTTTTGGGGGAAACCCTCCACACATAAGGGAATCACATGAAGCCCACCCTTCCTGTGGGACTAAATCAGACCTCCCACTGGCCAGCTTCTGCTTACTTGGTCATGACCATGTAGGGGCCACTGAAGAAAGAGAAGGTAGGCTCATCATCAGCTTGAATCACTTCCTTTTCTCCAATTACTGGAAGAGATCCCAGGTAGGCCAGCTGTGCTCCCCCTGTGAGATAAAACTGAGAGCAGAGCACAGCTTCAAATTGAGGGGAGAAAAGAGGAAAAGCAAAATGTCCTCAGAATCCTGTGCCAGCTAAAAATAATAACTGCTATTTACCAAAAGTTGCTGAATTCCCCTATGCACTGGACACTATTCTTTAATTTGTACTATCTTTAAACTGCCTAGAAACCCTGCAAGGTTGTAATATTCTTTCCCTTTTACTAGTGAGGAAACCAAGGCTCATGAAGGGAGGTCAGACGCCTGCCTGAAGTACCAGGCTGGGGCTCACAGGCCTCTTGTGCCCCCATAGAACCCAGACCTATGTGCAGCCAAGGCCAACATTCCTGCTCCCTCCTTCCCACCCAAGGCTGCCTAGGCACAACCAACAGATGCAGGGCTAGGTAAAACTGTCAGCAAACATCACCCAGACACCCAGTTACATTCCCAAATGTCTCTCTTTGATGGGCAGGAGAGACATTTTCCCTCAACACATTTCTCAGTTCAAAATCTCAATGCCTTAAAGGCATTCCAACAAAAAGTTATGGAGGGCAAGTCAACCACCAATAAGACCTACGGGGTCAGTGTAGCCCTCTGCTTCTCTTCAGGGAGACATGTCTGGGGCCCTCACTGGGAATTAATGAAAGGATCATTTTCTAAACTCCCCAAATCTAGCCCAATGTCATTCAAGGGAACTTTCCAGGGCTTTCTCCGTTTTTCAGTAAGGACAAGAAGACTAAGAGTTATCTGTCCTGCAAAAGTAGTAAAGAAGAAACAGAACACTCTGGAGAGGATAAGGAAAAAAGAGTTGGACAGGGTTGGGGGAAGTGGGGCCAGAGTCAGGGCCAGTTGGCTCTCCAGTTGGCCCTGCAAATGCTGGGTGTCAGTGGCAACCTCTTACCTTCCCAAAGCCAAAGCTGTAGATATTTTGCGCAGAAATGACTCCAGCTTTAAGCAGTCGGTTAGGAGAGCCATTAGGGTTTCTAGAAGTATTTTTAAAAGGAAGAAAAGTAAGAATTAACCATATCCAGAGGAACTGAGCTATGAATTAACCATATCCAGAGCTATGAGAAAGTGTAGTTCATTTTGTCTTTACTACTTGACTGTTTATCATGAAACTACGTAAGAGCCAGCCTATGAGAGGGCCCTGTGATTTCCACCTCCTGGTAATCTTGCTTTGTGGGTTTCAGATAGGGCAGACCTGTTAGGCCAACTGGGCACTGAATAAATGATGGAGTGGTTGATTTCCAAGGCTAGATCCACCAGAGCTTCTGTTCTGATCACTCTCGGATCCCTTGCTCTGAAGGAGGCCAGCTACCATGTTGTGAGGACACTCTAGCAGCCCGATGGAGAGGCCCAACACCCACTACCAATTTGCCAGCCATGTGAGTATGCCATCTTGGAACTGGATCCTCCAGTCCCAGTGAAGCCTTCAGATGATAAAGCCCTACCTGACATCTTGACTACAACTTCGTAAGAAACCCTAAGCCAGATCCACGTAGCTAAGCCATTCCCTGAATTCTGACCCACAGAGCTTGTGTGAGATACAAATGTTTATTGCTGTTTGAAACTGCTAAGTTTGGGTGGCTTGGGGGTGGATTCAATATGCAGCAATAGATGATGAGTTCAGATGGTCAAAGTTGGAAAGAATCAAAACATGTCTTTTTTTCTTTTAAGAACAAAACATCTTATCCAGCTTTTATTTTTATAGATGGGACAAATGGAGCCCAGAGAGGGGGAACCTGCTGGTCTGAGGTCACAGAGCAGCAGGAATGGCCAGACAGACCCTGATACTCATTCCAGCCACTGCTCTTTCCACATACCACACCCAAACCACCACCGTGGGACACTGCACACTGGGACCCCCCATGAACTGAGAGTCTGGCAAGGAATGGCTTATATTTCTTTGGCTCCCCAAGGCTGGCATGGTGCCATACATGTAGTAGGTGCTTACTTAATGCTTTCCGAATGAGTAGTTGAGGCTCAGATTGAAGGACAACACATTCTGCTAGTGCTGGAGCCATTTTCCCTCCCTCAGCAAATGGCAAAGGAGCTGCAGGTAACAGTGTGTACTCATCCTCACCCCACATCAGCTCTGAGAGGCTCCATGTGCCCACTTTTCACGCACAGAAGCAAATTCTTTACTCTGCTTTCAGAGATACTTTTAGGCTCTATCTCATTGGCAACTTAGGCCAGGCTGTCCCTTCCTCACTTTTAGCTGCTGTGAGGTTTAAATGAAGACTCCACAGTTTGGACTGAGATAAACTGGACATCCCAATTTATACGTAATGTTCCAGTATCATTCGTGGTAGCATCCCCTTCACTCGCAAAGCAGCCCAGCATGGAGGATAAGCTATCTAGTCAACGTAATCTGAGTGGACATGCCCCCTTCTTACACCAAATTCTTAATCTCCTCTAGAAACAGAGGCTACATGCTCAGGCCTCAAATATCCAGGGGACAACAACTGTTTCCTGCCCAGGGGAACAGATTTTGAGGTGGCAGCAACGGCATGCCTCCCCAGCAGCACCAGAACGGGAGGATACCATTGACAATACTCCCCCTTCCCATCTGGGGCTTCTCAGGTATGTGAGTGGCTTTTTAAAGGGTATGAGCTCCGTTTAAGCAGAGGAACTGGCTGTTCTCCAGCAGGGACTTGGACTATAACTACAATCAGATCAACATTTCTTGCTCTTTTACCTGAATTTCTCAGGCCATGTCTATTTAAGTAAATTCAGCTGGGTGGAAGGGGGAAAACTGACTTCCGTTATCTATAACAATACAACCATCTGTTCTTCTCAGTTCAGTGCTTTTTCTTTCCCCCCAACCAGGCTCTATGTAAACACGTACCTGTGAGGAATCTTACCGACATGGGCCTCACTCACAGATCTGAGAAGCCAGTTCTTATTTCAAGGATTCATGTGTTTTCTTCACATTAAAAAGGGGGATGTATGCACTTCCCCTCTACTTTCCATTAAGTACTGCATGGTCCAACCCCATTAAAAAAATAATGTTTCATCTAACTATAAAATAAATGCTACATCTAGATTAGTATCTGAAATTTGTTAGGTTTTTTAACACTTAACTTGGATTTTCCTTTAGGCTGGCCCTTGTACCCCCTCACCTTGTACTCAGCCCTACCATACAACAAGCAGTGAAGGGCTGGTGATGGTGAGCAAGACACACACAGGCCTTGCCCTCTTGGGGTTATGGAACTGTATAAAATTTCTGAATGTGACAGACTCCATTTTGAAGTTCCATCTTCCTTTCCAACTAATGAACTCCTGAACTGGGCCAGAAGCAGCAATGGTTTCACAAAGCAGTTGCCCATAAAATTCAACAGAACAAATGGCATTCACGCCATAAAACTGTTGGTATGAACTTTAAGACAGAATAGTTTACTAATGCACACCAAGAATAGTTTTATTTGACGGCACCAAAAAAAACAGAGAGTAATCAAAAATAGCTCAAGGGGTGCCTGGGTGGCTCAGCTGGTTGAGCTGACTTCAGCTCAGGCCATGAACTCACTGATCATGAGTTCGAGCCCAGCGTCGGGCTCTGTGCTGACAGCTCAGAGCCTGGAGCCTGCTTTGGACCCTGTGTCTCCTTCTCTCTCTGTTGCTCCCCTACTTTCTCACTTTCTCTCTTTCTCTTTCTCTCTCTCTCTCTCTCTCTCTCAAAAATAAAGAAAGGTTAAAAAAAATTAAAAAAAAAAAAACAACCCAGCTCAAGCAGTTACTTAGTACCAGTTAACAGGCTTTTTCCTCTTCTTTATCTAAGTTCTATAATTAGCCCCCTTCTTTCTCACAAAAAAGACTCACTTTCCCCCACTTTTCTGCTTGGTACCAGAATCTGTGCTCCCTGAATTGCAATTGTGAGACCCCAAATAAAAGGTCTTTGTGTCTTGTTCAGTTTTGCCTCCTTTTCTCAGTTAGCAGTGTTCAGTCTTATTAGAAACAGGCAAGAACATATATAAATACAATAATTACAAACTGGGATAAGTCTCTCCAAACTCTGAAGGAGGGAACTCCACACAAGGGGGAGGGCAAGGACAGGCAAGGAGGCGAGCTCAGCAGGGCCTCCAAGGTCAGATGAGGAAGTGGGAGTTTATTCTGATAGCTATGGGGAATGACCTAAAGGGTTTTTGGCAGAGACTGGCAAGAGTGGCAGGGGGGTATGGGGGGAGCAGTTAGAAGTAACTAGACCATGGGGCGCCTGGGTGGCTAAGTCGGTTAAGCGGCCGACTTCGGCTCAGGTCACGATCTCGCGGTCCGTGAGTTCAAGCCCCACATCGGGCTCTGTGCTGACAGCCTGGAGCCTGTTTCAGATTCTGTGTCTCCCTCTCTCTGTGACCCTCCCCCGTTCATGTTCTGTCTCTCTCTGTCTCAAAAATAAATAAATGTTAAAAAAAAAAAAAAAAAAGTTAAAAAAAAAAAGTAACTAGACCTCGAGGGAATTAACTCATTTTTCCTAAGAAGCCAACGGCACCCAGAAAGAAAACCAGGACTTGTGCAGGGAAGGACAGGACAAGGAAGCCTTCGAGGGTGTGACAAGTCTTGCAACTCTGACTACAGAAAGTGATGCCATCAGAGAAAATCAAAATGGAAAGGATTCTCTGGATACAAACCCTGAATTAATAAAGCCCTAAGAACTTTATTTTATTTTGTTTTATTTTAAGCCCTAAGAATTTCAAATAGCTAGGCAGTTGAGCATGGAGATAAACCTGAGGCCCACCTCCTGCAACTGTGATGGGGTTAGGTGGGCTGCCCACTAGCTGGCAGCAAATCACGCCAGCTTAACACAGCCTGAGGACGCTAGGTTAAGCATTTGTATTCTTTTGTAGTCTTAGAGATAAAGGAACACTCTTTCCATGGTTTGGGAGAGGACAAAAAATCCAGTTGGCTGCTCTGCTGGGAAGGAGTTTTCTGCAGGGCTCCTCAGACCTGAAAAGTTCTTTCTTTGCTAACCACAGGGTGGTGCCCACTAGAGCCCAGAACTCATTTCCCCTGGACATTCCTGGATAGGGGCATGACAGCTGAAGGTGCTCCTCTGGGTACATTTTTAAGCGGCCACATCCTCTCCTTCAGAGCTCACCACTTAGGGTGGGCCAGATCCTGGAGGGGACCAACATGGAGGGGACCATGGTGGCTCACGGTGCAGGACTCCTACAAGAAAGGCTGGGGTGATGCCCGCCGAATATTCCACTTGGCTCAGCTCAAGGCAGCACTCACCCCTGTATGAGGCCACCAAGCCTGGGTGGGCCACTGATGAGCCGCTGAGGGGAGTCAATCTTCTTTAGGAGGTCATAGGAGAAGCCCTGTATGATGGCCTGCATGTGCGAGGCACAGCGCTGCATGAACTCCACCATCTGCAACACAGCGTGAAGATGCTCAGTGCTGAGGCAACTAGTGGCTACCCTGGCTTTCAGTGCAACTGCAAGAGTCTGACATGAATGAGCTGAGGAGCCAGGAGCCCCTGACAGGGAAATCTCTGGAAAGGGAAGGGCTCAAGTGATTTTTTTTTTTACAGAATGTTTCCAGAGAGGTGATTTGGCAATCATTTCCTCCAACTCCCTCCATTAACAGATGAGGAAACTGAAGCAGAAGGAGCAAAATTACTCGTCTAAGGCGAACAGCTAATGAGTTGGAGAACCAGGGGGAGGGAAGGGAGGCCTCTGCCCACCTCCCTCCTCCCTCCACATGCCAAGTATTGTGCACACACTTTATGCTTTACATCTGTTATGTTATTTAGACCTCATTCAAACGCATCACACCTGCCAGTGTGCAGCCTCAACAGGTTATGTAATGTCAGTGGGCCTCAGTTTCCTCATCTGTTAAATGGGGACAATAACAGCATCTACATGACCGATTTATTGTGAAGATTAAATGACTTAATACTGAGCTAATTTAATTCAGAACCTCTGATGTGTAGTTAAGTGCTAGTCAAGGGTCAAAATTACAACTGTTCTCCCTCCTCAGGTGCCTGGGAGGCTCAGTCGTTTAAGCGGCCAACTTTAGCTCAGGTCATGATCTCACTCACAGTTTGTGGGTTCAAGCCCCGCATCAGGCTCTGTGCTGACAGCTCAGAGCCTGGAGGATGATTTGGATTGTGTCTCCTTCTCCCTCTGTCCCTCCCCTGTCGCACATGGTCTCTCAAAAAAAACTCTTCTTCCTTCTCACTGAATGGTTGGACAGGAAAGAAAAGTTCACTAATCTTGCCTGAGGTTTTATAGCTGGGTAACTTGCTTCAACCCAGGCCTGTGTGTCCAGTGCCGATAGCAAGACCACTACAAGCCCTGTGCTGTCCCCAGGATCAGCCCCTGATCCCTGGGCTCCTGGCTTCCAGCCCAGTGCTCTGCCTTGGCTGTGGCTACAGAGTGGGCCCAACCTTACCACGGTGCTACGCTCCTTCCCTGCTGTCAGGGCCCAGGTCTGTGGATTTTGACCCTTCTCGTCATGGAGTCGAAGATCACCCCCTGCATCCAGCAGTTTACTGAGGATCCACTGATTCCCTGAAAATGCTGCTGCATGAACAGGGGTGCTCCCATCAAAGCAGCGGCTGGAGGGGAAAGTAGCAGTATTAAGGTGGGGGGATTCAATGGGTGACACAAAAAGCTCTCTTTTTACAAAGGAAACCTTTGGGAGGATTATAATATCATTTGTGAGGCTTTGCCAACAGGAGCTTTATACACATCCTCTTTTTCCACCCTTACCTCTACCCTTCAAGGTGGTATCATTTTCCAATATACAGATAAGGAAACAAAAGGGCAAAGCTGAAATTCATACCCAAGTATGGGTCTGGTTCCAAATCTGGTATCCCTTTTCCCATTGCCCTTTGATACTGGCTGCTCTGAAACAATTTCTTCATGTGTGTAGGGTCTCGAGGTCAGGCTGGTGAAGCACAAACTAACCAGACACCATCCCTCTCTTGTGAGAATGTCTCTATCTCCCAAATCCCCCAGTAGAGGCCCGCAAAACCTTGGCACCAGCAATCTGATCAAGAATCTACAGGGCCCAGGGACGCCTGGGTGGCTCAGTAGGGTTGAGCGTCCGACTTTGGCTCAGGTCATGATCTCATGATTCGTGAGTTCGAACATTGTGTCGGACTCTGTGCTTGACAGCTCAGAGCCTGGAGCCTGCTTCTGATTCTGTGTCTCCCTTTCTCTGCCCCTACTCCGCTCATACTCTCTCTCTCAAAAATAAACATTAAAAAGAAAAGAAAATTAAAAAAAAAAAAGAATCTACAGGGCAGCTGGGTGGCTCAGTTGGTTAAGTATTGACTCTTGGTTTTGGCTCAATTCATGATCTCATGGTTTGTGAGTTCAAGCCCCACATGGGGCTCTGTGCTGAGGGTACTGAGCCTGCTTGAGATTCTCTCCATCTCTGCCCCTTCCTTGCTTGTGTTCTCTCTCTCTCAAAATAAATAAATAAACTTAACAAAAAAAAGTCTGCAACTCAGGAAAACGTCACCAAAGCCAATTAACAATCTGAAGCATAAAGGGGTGGCATTTATTGTGTTCAGAATACAGTGATATGTGATATATAGCTGTGGTTTCTTAACCTGGCTGCACATTAGGACCACACAGGAAGCTTACTGTGGTTCTTGTGAAAAAGAAACACAAACAGGAGAAGGCAGAGGAAAAAGAGAAGAAGAAGAAACAAAATGAAAACGGAGGAGGAAGTTGAGAAGAAAGAAAGGAGTCTGAAGGTGGTAGTGCCTGACTGGCTCAGTTAGCAGAGCATGTGACTCTTGAGGTGATGTGAATCTTGAGGTCATGAGTTCAAGCCCCACACTGGGTGTGGAGCCTACTTTAAAATTAAAAAAAAAAAAAAAAAGGAAAAAGAAAAAGTCTCCCTGGACGGCTTAGTCTGTAAAGCATATGATTCTTGATCTCAGGGTTGTAAGTTTGAGTCCCATGTTAGGTAGACAGATTACTTAAAATCTTGGGGCACATAGGTGGCTCAGTCAGTTAAGTGTCTGACTCTTGATTTCAGCTCAGGTCATGATCTCACAGTTCATGGGTTCAAGCCCCACATTGGGCTTGCGCTGACAGCACTGAGACTGCTTGGGACGCTCGCTCGCTCTCTCTCTCTCTCTCTCTCTCCCCCCATCCCTCCCCTGCTCACAGTCTCTTTCTCTCTCATAATTAAATGAACTAAAAAAAAAAAAAAAAACAAGAAAAAGAAAAAGAAAGAAAGACAAAGTATTTAGAAAAATAAAAAATAAAACAAAATCTTTAGGAGCGTCTGGGTGGCTCAGTTGGTTAAGCCTCCAACTCTTGATTTCGGCTTAGGTCATGATCTCACGGTTATGGCATCAAACCCCACATCAGACTCTGCGCTGAGCATGAAATCTTCTTGAGATTCTCTCTTTCTCTCCCTCTGCCCTTCTCCCCAACATGCACTCTAAATAAATAAATAAATAAATAAATAAATAAATAAATAAATAAAATCTTTAAAGAAAAAAAAGTCTCCTAGTTCCAGATCCTCAGTTCTCTTGCTCAAAGACAACTATTGTTACAAGTTTTTATATCCTTTCAGAAATCTTCTCTGCAGGGGTGCCTGGGTGGCTTAGTCGATTAAGCAGTTAGGCCTCAACCTTGATTTTGGCTCAGCTTATGAGTAATCTCACAGGTTCGTGAGATTGAGCACTGAATGGGCCAGGCTCCATGCTGACAGCGCAGATCCTGTTGCAGATTCTGTTTCAGACCCTTTCTCTCCCTTTCTCTCTGCCCCAACCCCACTGGCACACACGCGTACTCTCTCTCTCCAAATAAATAAGCTTTAAAGAAAAATTTTTAAAAAGAAATGTTCTCTGCATATACAAGTAGGAATAAGAATATGCTATATAAACTGTTCTGCATTTAAGTTTTTTCACTTAATGTATCTTGGAGAAATTTCCATATGACAACATACAAGTCACTCCAATTCTTTTTTTTTTTTTTTTTAATTTTTATTTATTTTGAGAGAGAACAAGAGTGTGAGCAAAAGCTAGGGAGGGACAGAGAGAGAGGAAGAGACAGAATCCCAAGCTGACAGAACAAAACCTGATGTGGAGCTCACACTCACAAACCGTGAGATCATGACCTGAGCTGAAATCAAGAGTCAGACGCTCAACCAACTGAGCCACCCAGTTGTCCCAAGACATCTCAATTATTTTAAACAGCTGCATAGTGTTCTAATGTGTGGGTATACCATAATTTAGTTAATGAGCCATTAGGATATTTGTCAAAAATACAGATTGTCAAAGAACACACCAGACTGAGTCAGAATCTGCAAGCATGAGGCCCAGGAATGTGTGTTTTTTACAAGTTCCCCAGGTGGTGCCAACAAGGTTGGCCTGTACACACTTGAGATTTCATTGTGAACACTCTCCTGTTTCTGGGTCAGTCTCCAATGGCACACTAAACTGTAGGAACTATAATATCCTCCTAGAGGATGAAACTAGAGGCCTGCAGACTGATTTGGCAACCCAGAAGCATGTTTTATTTGGCCCACACAATGTTGTAAAAAGGAATTTAAGGGGTGCCTGGGTAGTACAGGTGGCTAAACGTCTGACTCTTGATCTTGGCTCAGGTCATGTTCTCATGGTTCATGAGTTCAAGCCCTGCATCAGGCTGTGCACTGATGGCACAGAGCCTCTTTGGGATTCTGTCTCTCCTTCTCTCTGCTCCTCCCCAGCTTGTGTTCACTCTCTCAATGTAAATAAATAAACTTAAAAAAAATTAATAAATAATAAAAAGGAATTTAAAACAACAGACAATATTTACATTTTATTTATTTTTGAGAGACAGAGCACAAGTAGGGGAGGGGCAGAGAGACAGGGAGACACAGAATCCCAAGCAGGCTCCAGGCTCTGAGCTGTCAGCACAGAGCCGGATGCAGGGCTCGAACTCACACTGTGAGATCATGACCTGAGCCAAGGTTGGATTGAGCCACCCAGGTGCCCTAACAACAGACAATATTTAATACTGGGAGACTTCACATTAAAAACTAGAATTTTCAGCCACTTGGAAATTTGGAAGATCTGGTCTCCCTGGCTCCCTTTCCTGCCCAGCAACAAATTCCTAACCCTTCTTAAAGTCTGTACTCATTGACTCCACTTGGTCCCACAGGCATCTGACCCTGGGCATTCAGTAGGCTCCAGCCACCACAGCATTTCCTTTGAGTACTTAAGAATACAGCTTCCCCCCAGAAATTTCCCTTCACCTTGATCAGAAGATCAGAAGAAGATAAATGTGAAAATGGTCCTATCACAAAATACAAACCCATGTGGTTTGCCTTCCTCCCTTTGACAACATCCTTTCCTACCTCCCCCTGGTACCATGGGGACTTCTAAAAAAGGAAAGTCAAACTGAGTTCTTAAGGCCTGGGCTCCTGGTCTCATCTCTATCATTAGTGCACCATTATGGGCCAGTCACTTAAATTTTCTGGGCCTCAGTTCCCTAAACTGGAATATTAAATGTTTGAACGATTTGATCTTTAAAGAGCCCAACTCTAAGCCTGCACAAAACAGATGTAATTGAAGATGACTGGAAAATACTGCATTTTTGCTGAGAACTCCAGGGATTCCCCACTGTGGCCTCCTACAATGCTCTTACCTACAAACAGGTGAGACAGCCTTTCCTTTCTGAGCTTTGAAATTATTATTTTTTATTTTTTTTTAACATTTATTCATTTTTGAGAGAGAGACAGAGAGACAGAGACAGAGACAGAGCATGAGCAAGGGAGAGGCAGAGAGAGAGAAAGAGAGAGGAAGAATCAGAACCTGAAGCAGGCTCCAGGCTCTGAGCTGTCAGCACAAAGCCCCACACAGGGCTTGAACTCATGGACTGCGAGATCACGAACTGAGCCTAAATCAGACACTTAACAGACTGAGCCACTCAGGCTTTGAAATTAAACCCTGAGCCCCTGAGCTTTGAAATTAAACATTAATACAGGACAGGAAAGTGTATGTGAGTCTAGAAGGAAACAGCAAAATGTTCACTGTATTAAGTTATATCTGGGTTATACAAATCTAATACTTGTCAATTGGCATTTTTTCATTATACTTTTGCAAGCTTCCAAGTTTTCTCCCACTAAGCAAGCAATCTTATAACAAAAAACAAAACCTCCCCCCCCAAATCTTCTGACATCAATAATTTTTTTTAATGTTTATTTATTTTTGAGAAAGAAAGAGATCATGGGTGGAGGAGAGAACAAGGGAGACAGAATCTGAAGCAGGCTCCTGGCTCTGAGCTGTCAGCACAGAGCCCTATGCGGGGCTTGAACCCATGAAACATGAGATCATGACCTGAGCCGAAGTCGGACACTCAACCAACTGAGCCACCCAGGCACCCCTGACATCAATACTTTTTAAAGTACATTAAACAGGGCCTCCTCATGTGAGATGGGAATGCTATTTTATGACTTTTATTATATTGTATTCTGGAATTCCTGTGAAAATCAGCCAGAATCAAGTAAGTATTCAAAATCTGTTTCTAGTTCTGTCCAATAGGAACCGTAAAAATACCTACTGTCCCCTCCCTCTTGAGAAGGTGGTTGTAAAGATCAAGTGAGCTGGTGCCTGGGAAAGCCCTGGGAAAAGCAAAAGTGCTACACAGAGAAGAGATGTTCAAGCGTATCTTATTGATTACATTACACTGCTGTACCATATTATAAGTTGGGCCAACGATTAAACTTAGAATCTTTTAGACCACAATTACAAGTCATCCTGAGAAACTGATGCCAAGTATATTAAAGAAGAACTTGGTTGGTGGGTATATTAAACTGCTTAAGTGAATCATACAAATTGTAACCTGGGGTGGAAATATGGCAATTGTGCTGTTAATAACTAATTAATTAAGATCCAATTATTTCACTGGGCCTAGTAAAACTGCTTAGAAAGCTTTTTATTAGCAGTTAAAAGTATGTCTCAACATAGCTAATACAACTATTTTTCGCTGATATAAATTAGTAAGACTCTTTTAATATCTTCCCAAATAATTTCATAAATGCCCCAACTCATTTTAAAAACATACTACTGGGCCACCTGAGTGGCTCAGTTGGTTAAACTAAAGACATGATCTCACGTTCAAGCCCTCACATTGGGCTCTGTGCTGACAGCTCAGAGCCTGGAGCCTGCTTCAGATTCCGTGTTTCCTACACTCTCTGCCCCTCCCTCACTCACTCACACCCTCTCTCTCAAAAATAAAATAAACATTAAAAAAAAAATTGGAGGGGGGTTGCCTGGATGGCCCAGTCGGTTAAGCGTTGAACTTCGGCTCAGGTCATGATTTCATGGTTCGTTGAGTTCGAGCCCCACATCAGGCTCTGTTCTGCTGATGGCTCAGAGCCTGGAGCCTGCTTTGGTTTCTGTCTCTCTCTCTCTCTCAAAAAATAATCATTAAAAAAAAAATTTAAATAAAAGCATACTACTCATTTTCTAGACAGCGATGTTATTGTAACTTACTGATTTGGATCTGATCCATAATCCACCAGAACATCAACTACCTTCGTAAGGCCTAGTAATGCCGCAACAAAAAGTGCAGTCTGGCCCAGGGAGTTAACCGCATCAACATAAATTCCTGCAAAACAAATGCAAGGGTCAATACAAACATCACGAAATCTCCTAAAACTAGAGAAGTTCCTACCAGGAGAAAATTTTAATTCCCTTACACAGTACTTTTATGTTTTACTACTGTAAGCTTTTTTTCCAAACATAAAAACTCACAAATTAGCTAAAGGCAACCACCATTCCATTCATCAAAAATACTACTTACAGAAGGTTGTATGAAAGCATCCCACCCCAGCACTCTAAAAGCCCAATTAAAATTATTCCCAGGTTATGGGGCACCTGGGTGGTGCCCAAATAATTTGAGCATCTGACTCTTGTGGAGCCTACTTCAGATTCTCTCCGTAGCCTCCCAGTCTCCCGCACCTGTGCTTTCCCTTTCTTACTAAGAAATGGGCTTAAGTTACTATCAGGTCCCGTGACCGACAACCTAGTTGGTTCAAAAACACACAAACCAGCGCTAAACCCTACAAAACTGCCTTAACGCTCAAGAAAAAAGTCCCCAAACGGAATAACACCAACTAATAGAATATAAACACAACCACTAAAAAGTAGGTACCAAATAACAACGCTACAAAGCCTCCACAAACCGACTAAGCTCTTAAAACACAACAGCCCCAAACGTCCAAGAGTCTTAATTTACCATAAAAGCCCCCTACCCTACAGCGAGCGAAAGAAAACAAAACCACTCAGACTGTGCTCTCTCCCTCTTACTCTCCCAAAAGGAGAGAAAGAACGATCATCAAAGGCAATCGGCAACTGTAACGACAGCACCAAAAGCCAACTTCACGCTCAGGAGAGAGCACTTCGCCTCCTCCTCGTGGTTTCGGGTACTCTACACATTCAGAGAAACTTCTCTAGTAACGAACTATAGAAATGATCCCTGAAAGTATAGTCTTAACTGTAAGCAACCCAATTTTCCAGAGTGAAAGAAACCCACCTACATTACACTGATGGTGAAGTTTTTTTTTTCTTTATTTAAACGTCAATAATTTTTCAGGTGTACACTGGTATGTGTTTACCAAAGAATTATTCATTACAAAGTTCGACAAAGCGTTTTTAAATAAACTGCATTTCAGAAGACATTTCAAGTCATCACTTTGATTACCATACAGTTGATAAGCAGCCAATCACACGCCATGTTTTTGCAACCTCCACCCCCGTTGCCGCAGCGTCAGGTTTAAGTGAATGATGACGACTACAAAGCGCGCCGGAAGTTCAGGATGCGCCTCAGTTTAGACCAACCGTGTAAGTGAGGAATCTTTTTGCGAGAAATATGTTAAGAAGTAGATGATGAAACTTAAGCCCAAAGCCAAAGACTTGCATTTGCAAAGCACTCCGTTTTTATTTTCATTTTTTTTGATGTTTTTTTTTTTAATTTTTTTTTTTAACGTTTATTTATTTTTGAGACAGAGAGAGAGCATGAACAGGGGAGGGGCAGAGAGAGAGGGAGACACAGAATCTGAAACAGGCTCCAGGCTCAGAGCGGTCAGCACAGAGCCTGACGCGGGGCTTGAACCCACGGACTGTGAGATCATGACCTGAGCCGAAGTCGGACGCCCAACCCACCGAGCCACCCAGGCGCCCCGATGTTTATTTATTTTTGAGAGACAATGTAAACTGAGGAGGGGCAAAGACAGGGGACTGAAAATCTTAAGTGGGCTCCGTGCTGACAGCAGAGACCCCATGCAGCTGCAACTCATAACCGTGAGATCATGACCTGAATTGGAGGCTTATCAGGCTGACCCACCCAGGCGCCCTACCACCCCCTGTTTTTAAACTTAATCCTGTGATCAAAATACCAGACATAAATGTTCTTTTGGAGATTTTTTTTAACAAATGAAGGAATTTTTATTTACATAAAAGTTGTGTTTAAATAAACACAATACATAATTCTCCTGCTTAAAGTTTCAGGAGCTCTCAGCTCTTGGGCTAAGGACAATACACATAGCTTACTAGGCCGTTCACGGTCTGGCCCATAATCAGCTCTCCAGCCTTATTTTGCACCAAATTCCCTCTCACTTCAGCCATACTGAACTTAACAGCTCTAGGCTCACCATTTTACCTTCTGCCACAGAGCCTTTGCACAAGCTGTTCTCTTACAGGAATTCTCTCCAAACCCCTTCTCAACTTAACTTCAATTCATCATTAAGACATCTGTCCAAGTGTCCTCTAAGGGCACCCTTCCCTGACCTCCTTAACTACATCAAACATCTTCTCTGTGTGTTTCTTTAATTAATGCCTGCTCTTTGCACAAGACTGTGTCTCAGAAGAGCAGAGACTATGAACTGCCCTTGTATACCAACAATATCCCAAACACCTAGTATCGAATAATGAATCCAAGCAAAGGTGTCAGTGCAGAGAACTGGGCAAGATAGGGGTTGTAAACATTGTAATTGGCCATTTTAAGCCATGGGTGAAAATGAGTCACAAAATATCCTACCTAAATAACAAAGAGTTGAGTATGGAGCCCTGAGGCCCACTAACATCTAAGGGGCAAGCCGAGAGGACAATGCCAAAAAGTAGGGAGAAGGAAACCAAAAGAGGTAAGAGAAAACCTAGAACAAGTGGGTCACAGTGACAAGGGAAATAAGAGTTTCATTTAACTTTTTTAAAAAGCTTATTTATTTATTTTGAGAGAGAGAAAGAGGGGGCGAGAGAGAGAATCCCAAGCAGGCTCCACACAGGCAATGCAAAGCCCAATATGGGGCTGGAACTCAGGAATTATGAGATCATGATCTGAGCCCTCAAATGACTGAGCCACCCAGATACTCCAGGGAGATAAGGAGGATCAGTCAACAGCATCAGAGCTGGAGAAATCTAGTAAGAAGGATCAATGTTCTTGGTGAGGGCAGTACTAGTGGGGTTCATATTTCTTATTGCTCAGGTCTCACTGTGTTACAAGTATTTGTGCCATGTCTGTCTTCTTTACCAAACCTTCTCCCCTAACCTTGAGGGCAGAAACTGCCAAATTAGTCCTTTGGTGCCAAGTAAACTTATCTGACCAACAAAAGCAAGCCTAAGGGTAGAGAAGAGCAGCAAAGAACAATGTGGGAAGACAATTCTCCCACATTCTCCGTGGATGGCTCCTGTGTCTACATGTCATGAGAGTGAGGCACTAACTACCCTGTGTTCTAGACTTTTTTTAAAGTAGGCTCCATGCCCAACGTGGGGCTTGAACTCATGACCCTGAGATTGAGAGTCACATGCTCTACCCATGAGTGAGCCAAGGCTCCCCAGACTATCTTTATGAAGATGTCTGTATACCAAACTTCGGAAGATACAGTATCTCCTTTAGAGCAAAGTGCAGGCATGCTTACTGCCCAGTGTAATAAAGATAATGGCTCTTTGTGGAGCAAAGGGCATACTGTCTATTATAGAAGATTTGGATTCCCCAAGCTCAGGATACTTCTGCTGTAAAGCAACCCACTACGTGTGCAATATTATATAGTTCTTTGCATGGCTCTGAGGGAATTAGGGCCTGAGGAACCAGGACCAAAAAAAACTAAAAGTCTAGCTATTGCTGCTGCTATGAGTAATAAATTATCATTCAATTCTCTACCCGGGAATCTCATGTTTGCTGCCTGAATTGATAAACCTGTAGCAGGCTAATTTGTAAAACTGCAGACTATTCATAATTCTTGACAGGAAGGAACTACAGTTTAGGGAAGCAGACTGGTTAATCCCTGGGGTTCATGAAGTAACAAATTAAACCAACCAGGGCCTCTACAGGCTTAGAGAAACACTTAGGGAGGCAATGAGCAACAAAGTCTTGAAAATATACAGATAGCTGCAGAGAAAAGTAGGTTGAAAACCAGTGTCCCCACAACTTACACAAACAACAGCTTTTCGGTGATTTCCTAGTAGAAAAAATTTATTCATTTACTCATTAATTCATTCATTCAACAAATATTTATTTCAGGCCAGTCCCACTGTAGCCATGTTGGGACTGATATAAAGGTGACCAAAGTAACCCCCCCAACAAGTGGCCAAAGGCAGCTTTCACAAAGACTGACTAAAAAGGTCAAAAGACCTGGGTTCAAGTGTTGAAGTCCTAATGACAACTTTTTTAGCCTGGGGCCTCCAGATGGGTCAGTGACCTAATTTCTGGGCCTCCTAGGAAGCAAGACCTGATATTATTTTTCTAACTTTTTTTATTTAATGTTTATGTATTTTTGAGAGAAACAGAGAATGAGAGAGAGAGCATGGGCAGGGAAAGGGCAGAGAGAGAGAGAGGGAGATACAGAATCCAAAGCAGACCTTAGGCTCTGAGCTGTCAGCATACAGCCTAATGCAGGACCTGAACTCACGAACCCTGAGATCATGACCTGAGCTGAAGGCAGACGCTTAACCAACTGAGCCACCCAGGCGCCCCAAGACCTGATATTAATAACCATGTGTGCCAGGCACCATTCTAACTCGATCCTCACAACAGTACAATGGGAGGAAGATACTATTATCACTGTTTTATGGATTGAAAAAACAAGGTTTAGAGAGGTTCAGCAATTTTCCAGGGATCACAAAACAATCTGGCTCCAAAGTCCCTGCACTGCAACATATTGTCTTCCTCTCATCCTAATTCCTCAGCCTTACTGCTCAGTATTACAGAAGCCTTTAGTAACCAAACAATGCTGTCCATGGTGTTAAACACAAAGGGGAGAGAAAGTGTTAATTTCTGAGAGCAGGAAACCTCGACAGCTTTGGGTGGAAGTAGGATGATAAAGGGTAAAGGGAATGAGAGGATAAAACAAATAATGGGTGTATAGGAAGGATAGATATTTCACTCTACTCTGCAATAGTCCATGAACCAATATAAAATGGTGCCTGGGCTGAAATAGAGGAAAAAAACATAAAACTTCCTGTGAAGCCTGAAAAAAATTTAAAAATGAGAAAACATTCACACTTGGAGAAGAGGTGGGAAAGTTGACACTTTCCTAAATGCAGTTAGGAGTATGAAGTGTTATAATGCTTGTGGAAAGCAATATGGCAATATCTATTAAATATCTATTAAAAGATGGATCCAGAAATCCCACTTTGAATATTAAAAACCCATTATGTAAAGATATATTACAAAGTATTTTATCAAAGCTTGCCTCCAATGATACAAACTGTAAAAAAAGAATCTTAATAACCATCAAAAAGGGTATAGCTGAATAAATTATGGTACATACAGTTAAATATTAAGCAATTATTAAAATGGATGAGTTAGTTCTGTATCAATTGGACTAGAGATGGATAAGATGTAATGTTAAATGCAAGTTTCAGAATGCATATAGTGTACCACTTTTGTAAAGGCAGATTAGTTATGTCTATCCATCTATCTTCCATCTACCTATGCATCCATCCATCTACTTTTGATTCCACTGGTTAAAATAACTTCACATTACTTTTGTAATAAAAACATTTTTTAAAGTTCATTTATTTATTTTGACGGAGAGACAGCCGGGGAGAGACACAGAGAGAGGGAGAAGAAAGTGAATCCCAAGCAGGCTCTGTGCTGTCGGCATGGAGCCTGACGCAGGGCTTGAATTCATGAACTGTGAGATCATGACCTCAGCTGAAACCAAAAGTCTACTTCAACCACCCAGGTGCCCCAATAAAAACATTTTTAAGGGTGGTGGGGAACTGGCTGGCTCAGTTAGTAGAGTGTGCAACTCTTGATCCCAGGGTCTTGAATTCAAGCCCCCCGTGTTGGTAGTGAAGCCTACTTAATTTAAAAAAAAAAATTCTTATAAGGATCACCAAAGGAAGCATGTTCTACACATTTCCTGAGAAGAACAGAGTTTGCAGTGGCTTCTCATAGCCATGAACTCAGGTGGAACAGTGAGAACAGAAGAGTGATAATCCAGATTTAAGAACAGAAATAGGGCTAGTGACAAACAAGTGAAACTGCAGAGAAACAAGTGAAACTGCAGTGGCTTTACTCACTGGCCTAAGAATTGAATCAGCTGAATATATGTTGCCGTCTTGGTGTAACAGGGCACTATGAAAGGCATTGCTACCTCCAACAAGAAATGAAGACTGCTGGGGTGCCTACGTGGCTTAGTCGGTTAAGCATCCAACTCTTGATTTTGGCTCAGGTCATGATCTCCTGGTTGGTGAGTTCAAGTCCTGTGTCAGGCTCCGCACTGACGGCACAAAGTCTGCTTAGGATTCTCTCTTTGCACCTCCCCTTCTCTCTCTCTCTCAAATAAATAAATAATAAAAAAAATTAAATAAAATGAAGACTGCTTGTACAACTATATCACGTAACAGTCAGTAGAATTAGGAGACTGTTGATTTTTCTACTCCAGTGTGCAACAAGCATGGTGCATTAACAGCCCCAGTGTAGACCAGGAATAGTTCCCTAAAGCAGAAGTTAGGAAAAACATCTGATTAATCTGGAATAATTTAAAAGTGAGATTCAAAAATCAAAGAAGAGTTCTAAAATGAAAATATAAAAGCTTTAGCATCAAAGCTAAAATCAGGTGGTCCTGGGGCGCCTGGGTGGCTCAGTCGGTTAAGCGTCCAACTTCGGCTCAGGTCATGATCTCATGGTTCATGGGTTCGAGCCCTGTGTTGGGCTCTGTGCTGACAGCTCAGAGCCTGGAGCCTGCTTTGGATTCTGTGTCTTCCCCTCTCTCTCTGCCCCTCCCCCACTACACTCTGTGTCTCTCTCTCAAAAATAAATGAACATTAAAATAAATAAATAGGGGCACCTGGGTGGCTCAGTCGGTTGAGCGTCCGACTTCAGCCCAGGTCATGATCTCACAGTTTGTGAATTCGAGCCCCGCGTCAGGCTCTGTGCTGACAGCTTGGAGCCTGAAGCCTGCTTCGGATTCTGTGTCTCCCTCTCTTTGTGCCCCTCCCCAGCTCATGCTCATACTCTGTCTTAAATAAACTAAAAAAAAAAAAAAAAAAAAAAAAAGTTTTTAAAAAAAATTTAATAAAATAAAATAAATAAATAAAATTGTATTTGGCTGAGAAAATAGTTAAAAGAAATAAATCATAACACTGAAAGGCAAAAAAAAAAGAAAAAATCATCTTAAGAAAATATCAGAAGTACATTTAAAACTACTTTAAATGGCTGTTCTTTTTAACTTGTAAAGAGCTATCACTCACTGGTTAAGTTTATTCCTAGGTATTTTATTACTTTTGGTGCAATTAGAAATGAGATTGTTTTATTAATTTCTCTCTGCTGCTTCATTATTGGCATGTAGAAATGCAACATATTTCTGTACACTGATTTTGTATCCTGCAACTTTACTGAATTTGTTTATGAGTTCCAGTGGTTTTTAGGTGGAGTATTTCAGGTTTTCTGTATATAGTATCATCACCTGCAAATAGTGCATGTTTTACTTATTTATTTTTGTTGTCTGATTGCTGTGGCTAGGATTTCCAATACTATGTTGAATAGAAGTGGTGAGATTGGACATCCTTGTCTTGTTCCTAACCTTAGGGGAAAAGCTCAGTTTTTCCCCACTGAGTATGATGTTGGCTGTGGGTTTTTCATATGTTCCCTCTAAACCTATTTTTTTTTTTTCAACATTTTTTATTTATTTTTGGGACAGAGAGAGACAGAGCATGAACGGGGGAAGGGCAGAGAGAGAGGGAGACACAGAATCGGAAACGGGCTCCAGGCTCCGAGCCATCAGCCCAGAGCCTGACGCGGGGCTCGAACTCACGCACCGCGAGATCGTGACCTGGCTGAAGTCGGACGCTTAACCGACTGCGCCACCCAGGCGCCCCTCTAAACCTATTTTCTTAAGGGTGTTTTTTTTTTTTAATTCAGTAGGCTCTACGCCCCAACATGGGTCTTGAAATTGAGTCACATGCTCCACTGACTGAGTCAGCCAGGTGTCCCATTGAAGGTTTTTATCATGAATAGATGTTGTACTTTGTTAAATGCTTTTTCTGCATCTACTGACATGATCATATGGTTCTTGTCCTTTCTCCTATTGATGTGATGTATCAACTTGATTGACTTGCGAATGTTGAACCACCCTTGCAACCCAGGAATAAATCCCACTTGATCATGGTGCATGATTTTTTTAATGTATTGTTGATTTCGGTTGCTAGTATCTTATTGAGGATTTTTGCATATATGCTCATCAGGATACTGGTGTCTTTATCTGGTTTTGGTATCAGGATAATGCTGGCCTCAGAAAGAATTTGGAACTTTTCCTTCCTTTTCTATTTTTTGGAATAGTTTGAAGAGAAAAGGTACTAACTCTTCTTTAAATGTTTGGTAGAATTTGCCTGTGAAGCGATCTGGTCCTGGACTTTCGTTTGTTGGGAGTTTTTGTTTGTTTGTTTGTTTGTTTGTTTTTTAAAAATTTTATTTTTAAGGGGGTGTCCACATGGCTCAGTCAGTTAAGTGTCAGACTCTTGATTTGGGCTCAGGTCATGGTCTCACACTTGGTGAGATACAGCCCCACCTCGGGCTCTGCACAGACAGTGCTGAGCCTGCTTGGGATTCTCTCTCTCCCTCTCTCTCTGTCCCTTCCAAGCTCACGTGTGTGCTCTCGTTCTCTCCCTCAAAGAGCCCCACATTGGGCTCTGTGCTGACAGTGAGGAGACTGGTTGGGATTCTCTCTCTCTCTGCCCCTCCCTCGTTCACTCATATGGCACACTCTCTCTCAAAATAAATAAATAAACATTTTTTAAATTTTATTTTTAAGTAATCTCTACACCCAACATGGGATTCAAACTCACAACCTCAAGATCAAGAGTTGCATGCTCTACTGACTGAGCCAGCCAGGCACCCCTGTTAGGAGTTTTGTGATTACTGATTCAATTTCTTTGCTGGTTATCAGTCTGTTCAAATTTTCTATTTCTTCTTGTTTTAGTTTGGTAGTTTATATATTTCTAGGAATTTATCCATTTCTTCTAGGTTGTCCAATTTGTTGGCATATAGTTTTTCATAATATTCTCTTATAATTGTTTGTATTTCTGTGATGTTGGTTGTTATTTCTCCTCTCTCATTTGTGATTTTATTTATTTGAATCCTTTCCCCCTTTTTTTTTCTTGAAAAATCTGGCTAGAGGTTTATCAACTTTATTGACTTTTTTTCTTTTCAAAGAGAAGCTCCTGGGTTGCCTGGGTGGCTCAGTCCATTGAGTGTCCAACTCTTGATTTCAGCTCAGGTCATGATCCCTGGGCCGTGGGACTGAGCCCCACATCAAGCTCCACACTGAGCATGGAGCCTGCTTAAGACTCTCTCCTGGGGCGCCTGGGTGGCTCAGTCAGTTAAGCTTCTGACTTCGGCTCAGGTCATGATCTCGCAATTCGTGAGCTTGAGCCCTGTGTTGGGCTCTGTGCTGACAGCTCAGAGCCTGGAACCTGCTTTGGATTCTGTGACTCCCTCTCTCTGCCCCTCCCCTGCTCACATTCTGCCTCTCAAAAAATAAATAAATGTTAAAAAAAAAAAAAAAAGACTCTCTTTCCCTCTGCCCCTCTCTCCCACTTGCACACTCTCTCAAAAAACAACCAAAGATGTAGTATATACACAATGGAATATTATTCAGTCATAAAAAAGAATGAAACTTTGCCATTTGCAACAGCATGGATGGAGCTAAAGAGTATAATGCTAAGCAAAATAAGTCAGTCAGAGAAAGACAAATACCATATGTTTTCACTCATAGGTGGAATTTAAGAAGCAAAACAAGTGAGGGTGCCTGGGTGGCTCACTCAGTTGAACATCCAACTCTAGGTTCGGCTCAGGTCATGATCTCAGGGTTTGTGAGTTCTAGCCCCACATCGGACTTCGCTGAAAGCATGGAACCTGTTTGGGATTCTCTCTCTCTCTTTCTCTCTCTCTCTCTCCGCACCCCCCCCCCCGCCCCTTCCCCGCTCACGTGCATACTCTCGTGCTCTCTCTCTCTCTCAAAATAAATAAACTTAAAAAAAAATGAGCAAAGGAGAAAAAATGAGAGAGATAAACCAAGAAACAGACTCTTAACTATAAAGAACAACCTGATGGTTACCAGAGGGAAGAAGGGTGGGGCAAAATAGGTGATGGGGATCAAGAGGTGCACTTCTTATGATGAAAACAGGGTGATGTATGGCATTGTGGAAAGACTACATTATACACCTGAAACTAATGTAACACTGTATGTTAACTGGGATTAAAAACTTAAAAATAAAAGATATTCTAATACAGTGCTTACAGTGAGGAAGCTTATAGTGTGGTGACACATACACAACAATTAAAGTGTGGTACAAAGCAATAAGCAATATAATGATCGATTAAAGTACAGAATCCAAAGGGCACTTGGGTGGCTCAGTCGGTTAAGCGTTTGACTCTTGATTTTGGCTCAGGTCATGATCTCATGGTTTGTGAGTCTGGCCCCTCAGTTGGGCTCCTCTCTCTCTCTCTCTCTCTCTCTCTCTCTCTCTCTCTCTCTGCCTCTCCCCTGCTCATGCATGAGCATGCACATGCTCTCTCTTTCTCGCTCTCTCAAAATAAATAAAACTTTAAAAAAAGTATAGAATCCACTGTCTAAAGTTTTGGCAATAAAAAAAAAAAGAATTTTATGAAAATTTTCTATATATATTTTCTTAAGTTTATTTTTTAAACTTATTTTGAGAGAGAGACAAAGAGCAATCGGGGTAGGGGCAGAGAAAGAGGGAGACAGAATTCCAGGCAGGCCCCGTGCTGTAAGCATAGACCCGGATGCAGGACTCAAATTCACAAACCGTGAGATCATGACTTGAGCCGAAGTCAAGAGTCAGATGCTTAACTGACTAAGCCACCCAGGCACCCCAAGAATTTTATGACATTTTTAAGGACTTAAAAACATGAGTGTCCAGGTTCAAAGACCTCCCTAAGTACACATCACAATGAAGATAAACAGATCTATGCTGAAACATCATCATGACATTTCAGAAGACCAGGGACAAAGAGAACTAAAATTCTTCAGAGTGAGTAGGAGACCACTTCATAAAAAAAAAAAAAAAAAAAAAAAAAAAAAAAAAAATCAGTAATCTGAACGGCATCAGGGTTCTCAATAACAAGACTGAAAGCTAAGAGACAATGAAAAAATAGCTTCAAATTCTAGAGGAAAATTATTTCAACCTAGAATTTTGTGCCTTCCAAACTATCAATCAAATATGAGGATGAGAGAGGGACACCTGGGTGGCTCAGCTGGTTGAGCATCTGACTTCGGTTCAGGTCGTGATCTCAGGGTTCATGAGTTCGGGCCCCGCCTTGGTCTCTGTGCTGACAGCTCAGAGCTGTTTGGAGCCTGCTTTGGATTCTGTGTCTCCCTCTATCTCTGCTCCTCCCCAGCTTGTGCTCTCTTTCTCTCTCTCTCAAAAATAAATAAACATTGAAAAAAAAATTTTTTAATGTATGAGGATGGGAGGAAAAAACACTTTTCAGATTTTCGTATTTCTTTTTTTTTTCATATTTCAAAGTAAGTATGTTCAGAGCACTCTTTTTCTGTGTTTAGTTAAATGTAAGAATGGACTAAGATAGAGAAATGGAATCCAGAAAAGATGAGCTGTAATCCAGCCATGGGAATTCCCAAAATGGTGGCTAAGAAAACCAGGGGTTCAAGTTGTGCTAGAGAGACAGTGGTACAGCTTGGAGCAGAACAGTGGAGAATTATCAAGAAAATATTGAAACCAACAGATTATAAATTTGACAAAAAACATGTATTGAAAGTGTTCTGAAGAGTCAGGAATGTGTGGTAAGAGTTCATTGATTTACATAAAACTGAGCAATAAAAAGGAGTCAATTTTAACTCTAGGTAGTCTGAAATTAGGCTTGCTGACTTTGCAGTTCCTGTGAGTTGTCTGCTTCTTAAAGGAGAGATTTTTCAGACTTTGAGCCTAAGACTTCAGCTCCCAGGGACTGTGACTACCTTTTTCATCTCTCAAGGCAGTAGAAACTCCTGGGTCCTCTTTCCCAGTTGTTAACAGTAGAGGTGCTGCACCAAAGCATTCATCTCTCTCTCTCTCTCAAAATCTGTAAGCATGAGAACCCTGGAGCTCTGAACAAAGTCCAGTGCAATGATGCTGAGAGTGGGTGTAAATAGTTTTACCTGGAAATGACCAAAGTATTTAGGCGGGGATGTGATTATACTCACATTCACCTGGGCATTTGGTGGAGCATGTAAAAATAAAGATGGAAAAGGAATGGGAATACGGTCAGTGAGAAAGCATCTTTAATTCTTCTCCCTCCCTTTCTTCATTCATTCATGCATTCATGCATGCATTCATTCATTCATTCATTCAACAAAAACAATAAAAAAAAAGGAACAACTTAAGATGATATGCCATTGCTCAAAACACAAACAAGGCCCAAACTCAAACAGCATAAAAAGCTCAAACTACACTCAATGAGCTATTTGAATAAGGAAAAAAACCAAAAAACAAAAAACAGGGGCACCTGGGTGGCTCAGTCAGTTAAACAGCTGACTTCAGCTCCAATCTGGAGCCCCCATTAGCTCTCTGCTATCAGTGCAGAGCCCGGTTTGGATAGTTTGTCTCCCTGTCTCTCCCCCACACTCAAAAATAAACACTTAACATTTTTTAAAATTTATTTACTTATTTTGAGAGAGACAGAAACAGCACAAGCAGGAGAGAGGCACAGAGAGAGGGAAGTAGGGCCTAACGTAGGGCTATAACTCACCATGTGTGAGATCATGACCTGAGCCAAAACCAACAGATGATTAACTGAGCCACCCAGGTGCCCCAAACACCTAACATGTTTTTTTGTTTTTTTTTTAAGAAAAAACCCCCCACATGCAAAAAAACAAAAAAAACACAGACTGAAAGTAAAATGCCACAAAGCTCCAAACAAATAAGTCACTAGCTACCCAGCAAGATTAACATACACAAAAGAGGAAGAGAAAAACCACTCAGACGGTGTCCCTTCCCTCTTCCTCTCCCAAGAGGAGAAGAACGATCATCACTTCACGCTCAGGAAGGGACATTGCATCTCCTCCTCGTGGCTTCAAGTACTCTACACGTTCAGAGAAACTTCTCTAGTAACAAACTAGTTTTAACTTTCAGCTCCCCACCTTTGCTGGGTCTATGGCTGCCATGCACTTTGGACTGATGGCAAGGTATTTGCCCCATTTCTGATTCTACTCTAAAAAGAGAAAGAGGTAGGGCCGCCTGGGTGGCTCAGTCGGTTGAGTGTCCTATTTCGGCTCAGGTCATGATCTTGCAGTTTGTGAATTGGAGCCCCACGTCAGGCTCTGTGCTGACAGCTCGGAGCCTGGCACCTGCTTCAGATTCTGTGTCTCCCTCTCTCTCTGCTCCTCTCCTGCTCATGCTCTGTCTCTGTCTCAAAAATAAATAAAAACATTTTTAAAAAATTAAAAAAAAAGAGAGAAATGTTTTGTAATGCAGTCTTTCAAATACTATCACTTAAAAATGATAGTGTTTTAAGTGGAAACGTAAGATCTTAAAAAATATATTTAATGGCCATGCTTAATTAACATAATACTGAATGCCAGCCAATCACAGCCTGAATCTTTAAAGCTGAGGAAACATTCCCGTTCTGTTAAAGCAGCCTCACCCACACCGAAAGCTAAAGGAAATGGTAGGCCTTGGCCTTTGTTAGTGAGAAGCAAGCTGTTTGGAGTGATCAGTAAATTTTAGCAGTTGCATGAAACAGCTGTCCTAAGAGTTTGACTTTCAAATACTGGTAAATTAGAGACAGGGCACTATGACTGTGGCAGGGAGGGGAACCAGGTGGCTGAGAACCAGTGCCGAAAAACAAAACCTTTTGGGTTTTGTGCCATATGTTTGCACTACCTATTCACACTTTTTGAGTACGTATGTACGTATTTTTTAAGTAAGCTCTATGCCCAGTGTGGGGCTTAAACTCATAACCCTGAGATCAAGAATTGCATGCTCTACTGACTGAGCCAGCCAGACACCTATGACCTCAAACTTTCTAACTGATTAAAGTTTTTTTCTCAAGTTTTTTTTTTTTTTAATTTTTATTTATTCTGAGATGGCAGGGAGGGGCAGAGAGAGAGGGAGAGACAGAGAATTCCAAGCAGGCTCCACGGGACAGTGCAGAGCCCTATGTGGGGCTCAAACGCACAAACTGTGAGACCATGACCTGAGCCGAAATCAAGAGTCAGGTGCTTAACTCAGTGAGCCACAAAGGCTCCCCTAAGCTTTTCTTTCTAGCTTATCTCTTAACTCAGGCAAAGATCCTGCAGAAAAAGCATAACCTGTTGGGAGCCAAAACTACTCCCTCAAGCAACAAGGACTTCCCTGAGCCAGCAAGACCCTACCTGGGATTAACTTCAAGACAATTATCGATTTAACCTTCACTGCCTACCTACATGTGCCCACCCACCTTTACCCCACATTTTCCTTATATAAACCTGGAAGGATTTGGGACATTTTGGAGACAGTCTCACACACTAGCCTGCTGTCTTCCCGGTGTGGGCCTCACTGAAATAGATTCCTTTCTTGTTTCACCTCCATTTGCTTCTCTGCCTTTGGGTTTTGTCAGTGGCAAATGGCTAAGCTGGTCTATTTGGGAACCACAGACCCAGGTGCTCTTGCACCCCTTACACTCCTGGGCGCCAGCTACAATTTGAGTGCCAACTCTTGATAATACTAGCTACTATTTATTGAGGGCTTGCCAGGTACCAAGCATCGTTCTCAGTGCTTTGCATATTAGATAAATGCAATTAATTGTTAGTCATCCCAGTTTTATGGATGGAGAAACAGACACAGAAAGATTAGGTAACTTGCCAAAGGTCACACAGCTCTTAAATAGCAGAGGTTACCTTAACCATTATTCCACTTTTCTATGTGCTAAAGTACTATTCTAGGAATTGGATATACAGAGGTATGGAGGTGAGTAAAGGTCCCTACTCTCATACTGAGCTTACACTCTAGTGAGGGAGAGAGGATGTCAGATAATGAGGCATGCTGAGGATTTTTTAAGTGTTGAAACAGAGAGATTGGTGGCTACTTTAAATTTGGGTAGTCAAAGAAGCCTCTCTTTGGACGTTACATTTAAACAGAAAAAAATAACTAATGCAAAGATTCAAAGAAGGGAACAAAGTGGTACGTTCCAGCAACTTGAGGGTAGCTAGAGAGCATACGGGTATGAGGGAGAGGGGAGGTTAGGCAGGGCCCAGATATCTGAAGGTTTTCTAGGCAAGGGCAAGGCCAGGGGAGTCTGGATTTTAAGTGTGACAGAAAGCCACTGAGAAGTTTAAAGCTGTGGGGACTAGTTCTGAGGCCACTGCCTCAGGTGTCTATTGGAGTCATCATCATGGCTTGCATTTGGAAGGAGAAACTTGACCTGTTCTGGAAGTTGAATCAATAGAACACATTGATGGACACACTGATGGGTGAAGGAAAAAAGGTTTCAAAGGTGACAAGTTGGTTTGTGCCTGGAACAACTTGGTGCATGGTGCTGATAATAGGAAAGACTGGGGAAGAGACAGGGATTTCTCATCTCAGGGAGGGGCTTTTTTAGAATGGGGGGAGTATACTACTCCAATTGCTTTATCTAATTTACCTTTACAAGAATCCCACGTATTGATGCTATTACTACTATATCTACCTAGGTTAGAGGGAAAGACTGAGGCTAAGAAACTTCCCAGGGCCTGGGTGGCTCAGTCAAGTGTCTGACTTCAGCTCAGGTGATGATCTCACAGTTCATGAGTACTGCTGACAGTTCAGAGCCTAGAGCCTGTTTTGGATTCTGTGTCTCCCTCTCTCTCTCTCTGCCCCTTCCCTGCTCGCACTCTGTCTCTCTCAAAATTAAATAAACTAAAAAAAAAAAATCTTTAAAAAAATTTTTAAAAACTTCCCAAGAACCCACAGCTAGAAAATAACCAACCAAGGAGCCAACTCCAGAGCATATACTTCCCTCATAGCCCCCAACCTGTAAAGATGACCAAGAACTAATTTACGGCTCACAGTAAAAGCCTAGTCACTGTAGATCCAAAAGGAGAAAATCAAGGAGGAACTACATGGTACATAGCTAGAGTGGAAGAAAGAGAAATTAACTGTGATCTGGGGAGGTACTTCCAAAACCAGGAAGCAATCTAAAAGCTTCAACGCCAGGAAAAGAAAGGAGGTACACCCTCAGGAGGTGCTGTTTCTTTCTTTCTCTTCTTTTCTTTTTTAAAGTTTATTTTGAGAGAGAGAGAGAGAAGGACAGAGAGAGAGAATGAGTGGGGGAGGGACAGAGAGAGAGGGAGGGAGAGAGAGAATCCCAAGCAGGCTCCAAACCTAACATGAAGCCTGACTTGGGCTCAATCCCACATATGAGATCACGACCTGAGCTAATATCAAGAGTCAGATGCTCGGGGGACCTGGGTGGCTCAGTCGGTTAAGTGTCCGACTTGGGCTCAGGTCATGATCTCGCGGTTTGTGGGTCAGAGCCCCGCATCGGGCTTTGTGCTGACAGCTGAAAGCCTGGAGTCAGCTTCGGATTCTGTGTCTCCTTCTCTCTGTCCCTCCCCCGCTTGTGCTCTGTCTCTCAAAAATAAACAAACGTTAAAAAATTAAAAAAAAAAAAAAAAAAAAAGAGCGAGAGAGATGCTCCACCAAGCCACCCAGGCACCCCCTCTTTCTTTTTAATTTTATTTTTAAGTTATCTCTTTACCCATTGTACTCCACCAACTGAGCCAGTGAGGTGCCCCTCAGGAGGTACCTTTTCCACACCTGCACCCTGGAATGATTACTTCAGTCCTCTTTTTTTTTTTTTTTTTTTTTTTTTTTTAAGATTTTATTTTTAAGGGGCGCCTGGGTGGCTCAGTTGGTTGGGTGTCCAACTTTGGCTCAGGTCATGATCTCACAGTTCGTGAGTCTGAGTCCTGAGTCGGGCTCTGTGCTGACAGTTCAGAGCCTGGAGCCTGCTTCAGATTCTGTGTTTCATCTCTCTGCCCCTTTGCTGCTTGCTCTCTCTCTCTCTCTCAAAAATAAACATTAAAACAAAAATTTAAGATTTTATTTTTGAGTAATCTCTACACCCAAAGTGGGGCTTGAACTCACAATCCTGAGATCAAGAGTCTCATGTTCTACCGACTGAGCCAGCCAAATACCCCTCGTTCCTTCTTTTTTCTCAACTCTATTCTCAACCCTCCTCATCAGCCTACCTCAGCAATGATTTTGCCTCACACTTGGCCCAGAACTTGAAGCTAGCAGTTGAAAAACCCTCAGTGTGGTCTCACTACAGGGACAAACCACCTACACCTGCACTCCCCATCAACTCTGGCTGCCCACTGGGAGCGGCTCTCTCCTAAATCTCAATTTCTCCTGCTCTATTCAATCCTTCCATCTGCACTCAGACTTGTTCTCCCATCTTTAATTAAACCCCATCTATATCCCATATACCCCCACCCCCACCCCCACCTCCCTCACTCCCCAACCCCCTCACCCCTACCTGCCGCCCCCCTCACCACCCCCTTCACCCCCCAGCTAAATGCACATCTACCTCTATACTCTCCATCACAGCTTGATTTTCTTCTGGGAGCTCTTTACACCCATTTAGTGGCAAGCCCTCCTACCCCTTCACTGATCAGCTCATCCCAAAACAGTTTCTCTATCACAAGACCAAGAAAGTCACCATTAAATGCCATGGATACCTTTCTAACTGCCTCTTAATCTCTCATCTGCTTTCTACACATTTCTCTGTCCCCACTCCCCTTCCTTGGCTTTGGTCAAGCACGGCTCATGTGGTTTTCCTTCCACCTGTCTGGCTGTCCCTTATGCCATTCATGTGTTAAAGGTCAGAAATCTCTCCTAAATGTGCCCTAAACTGAATTCTATCATCACTTCCCACCCCACTGCCCTACCTAATTCAGTTCTTCTTTCACTCTCCCCATCTTAACACAAGGAACCCATTTGCACAAGTCATAAATCCTGACAATTATCCTTTTTTATATTTTTTATGTTTATTTTTGAGAGAGGGGGTAGGGGGAGAGAAAGAGGGAAACAGAATCCAAAGCAGGCTCCAGGCTCTGAGCTACCAGCACCAAGGCCAACAACGCAGGGCTTGAACTCACAAACTGCGAGACCATAACCTGCACCGAAGTCTGATGCTTTATTGACTGAGTCACCCAGGCGCCCCTGATAATTATCCTTAATAGCCCCTCTCACTCATACCTACATTGAGCCAATCCCCCCAATTCTGCCAATATTACTCAAATATCTTTCAGATCTGAACAATTTCTCTTTCTCCATCACCACCACCATCCTCCTCCCATGTAGATGAATGCAGAAGGTAGGTGCCTAACCTGGCCTCACATTTGCACCCCAACTCCTGCCGCTAATTGCCAACGCGGTGTTAGTCACTTTAAGCTACACAGGGCACTAAGTCATTCTTTTAATAGCATACTACTAACTTTAGGATGACAAGGAAAATTGAGTTCTCACAAAGGTTTAAGGCCAAGTCTTTCCACTTAATCTAACACAATCACACACACACAAAAACAACTAGGGGCGCCTGGGGATGGCTCAGTCGCCTAGACGTTCAACTTTGGCTGAGGACACGAGCTCAGAGCTCACCCTTCCTCAATTTGAACTCCACCACGGGACCTGTGCTGGCAGCTCAAGCCTGCTTCGGATTCTACATCCACCCACCCGCCTTAAAATACAAGTGAGCATTATAAAAAAAAAAACAAAAAATACTTGAAAACAACAGGAAGGAGCGACTACACGTAAAAATTAAACAGCCTGGTTAGAAATCTACAACTACAGTAACCAACTCAAAAAAAAAAAAAAAAAAAAACCTACCAAAAAAAAACCCCAAACACGAAAGTTAAGAAATGTTGCATATACTTAATTAACTACGCTAGTAGAAACCACTCAGACTGCATCCTTTCCTTCTTCCTTCTCCAAAGAGAAGAAGAACGATCATCAACGACAAAGGGTAGCTGCAGAAACAACGCCCGGTATCAACTTCACGCTCAGGAAAGGACACTGCAATTCCTCCTCGTGGTTTCGGGTACTCTACACATTCAGAGAAACTTCTCTAGTAACAAACTATAGAAATGATCCCTGAAAGTATAGTCTTGGCTTCTGGCTCCCAACCTTTACTGGGTCTATAGCAGCCGTCCACTTTACGCTGATGGCGACATTTTTCCACCTTCCTCCTGCTTGAGAAATACCATATAAACATATTTCCAAACTATTGTTTCATACGCCACCTTTAAAAAAAAATTCTGAATACTCTTATGAGGCTTTTTCTTTAAGATGCTAAGCCTTTTAGTTTGTAATTAACCTATTACGGATTGACAGCCAATCAGAAGCTCTTGTCTTTCTGACTCTAAATTACACACAAGCACTTCCGGACTAGTTGGAGACTAGGTGCGCTTGGCGGCGCCAATTAATATTTGCATCTCAAGTACGACACGCAGGGTCTGTGGGTGGGATTTTTTTTTTTTTTTTTTAATTTTTTAAGCCTCTAAGATCCGAAATTTCGAAAGCTAATAGGTAGGTTAATTTGACATTTTTACTTTGAGACGGGCTGCTGGTTACTCACTTGAGTGTGGACCTGAGGGGCACTTATCAGATTCACCTGGGTAGCTTTTCAAAACAATGTATCCAGGCCAGTCTTAAATGGGGAACGTATTAGTTTATTTTGAAAAACGTTTTTTCCCTCCAATTTTTTTTTTTTTAATTAGGAAAAAAGTAACGACTGTAGTGTGGTTACTTTGGGGACTTTAGGGAAGGAGAGGTCTGCTTTAATTGGTAATTTTGTATATTTTTGTATTGTTTGAATTTTTTTAATTTTTTAACGTTTATTTTTGAGACAGAGCATGAACAGGGGAGGGTCAGAGAGAGGGAGACACAGAATCTGAAACAGGCTCCAGACTCTGAGCTGTCAGCACAGAGCCCGACGCGGGGCTCGAACTCACGGACCGCGAGATCATGACCTGAGCCCAAGTCCGCCGCTTAACCGACTGAGCCACCCAGGCGCCCCTGTTTGAATTTTTTAAATCTTAAATTGTATCACCTTTATTTCACATACCATCAGGTCTGTCTAGACAGATCACAGCCTATTTTTAGCTTTCTTCCCAGTGCAGCTCAGTATTAATAAATAAATCCACCTAAATAATTTTTTTTTTTTTTAAGTAGGCTCCAGGTCTAGTGGGGAGCACAAATGCAGGGCTTGAACTCACCACACTGAGATCAAGACCTGAGCTCAGATCAAGAGTGGGACACTTAACCAACTGAGCAACCCAACTGCCCCTTGTGGGACCCAAGAAATTTAACAAAAATCCCCTACCCCAGACAAGCAGAGCAAGACTAACTCCATTTTGTGCTACACCCACCATCTCATGTATAACCCCCATATGACCTACTTATTGCTTAAGACACTCCCCCACCCTAGTCAAGCCGCTGAGCACACCCTTACTGGAAACCGGCTCATTTAGGAATGCGGAACCCCTAACCGCCAAAGAATGTAAGTCCCGCCTTTTGCTCGCTAAACTTGCGCACCAATTCTGACCAGAGTGATAGGCTAGTTCAAACAGTTACTATAGGGTAAATTGTAATTCAATTGGCCACCTGCGTGTGGACTGACATGAATGTGCAACTTTCTGTGTGTGTTACAATCTCATTGGCCACTGGCCCCCATAAAACTGCTACGCCTCTTAACCTAGGAGTCCAAGTCCCTGCTCCACTGTGTCGGGTATACTTGGGCCCAAGCTCGAGCTTGCAAATAAACCCTCATGCGTTTGCATCGGTATCGGCTCCTTGGTGGTCTATCGGATTCGAAATTGGGGGCATTACACCCCTCAACCTAAGTAAGTCTTAGTTTTTTTTTTTTAATGTTTATTTATTTTTGAGAGAGACAGACAGAGCATGAGTGGGGGAGGGGCAGAGAGAGAGGGAGACACAGAATCCAAAATAGGTTCCAGGCTCCGAGCTGTCAGCACAGAGCTCAATGCGGGCTCGAACTCACAAACCGTGAGATCATGCGATCATGACCTGAGCTGAAGTCAGACGATTAACCGACTGAGCCACCCGGGTGCCCCTTAGATTTTTTTTTTTTAAGTAAGTTGCCAGGTGAGTCTGACAGGTTACAAACCTCTACTCTTCCCCTCCAAAAAACCCAGACTTAAATGTGATTTCTTATTTGTTAAAAAAAGAAACAAAAACACAAAAACAAAACAAAACAAAAAAAGCCTATCATTTCTCCACTACTTTACGATGTTCCAAACCTTCTACTAAACCCTTTTACATAGATCATCCAATTTAATCTTGGAAATAACCCTAAGAGTTCAAGGAAACAAACTTAAATGTTAAGTGGCTCACCAAGGCCAGAAGGCTGTCTCCTGCTGCCTTCAGCACTGACATTGTACCTTTCTGTATCCTGTAAATCCTTATCTCCTTCCAGTAATTCACACGAGAGGCTCTTTGTGTTTTGCGTAAGACTAGAACTAGGTAAACTCAATAAACTGACCTAGCTAAAGTAAACCCATAAGGAGAGAAATAGGCAGAAGTACTGGGGGGTGGCGTAGGGGGTGCAGAAGTTGCAAAGGGAAAAAAAGGGGGAATCCAGGTGCACTGAGGAGCAGTGACACATCACTTTTAGGCATTTCTTACAGATGCTAAGGAAGCAAATCATAGGGCTGTCACTCCTGAGAAAGGGTGGCTGGGAATGAACCACTGATGGGAGTTGGCTTACTCGTCAGAAGTGCTACAAAAAGAAAAAGGCTAAGGATACAGGATATCCTGACCTGAAGGCCCTCTGGTCATTTCCTGACAGACAACAGCCATGTATTGTTTGCCCAGTGAACAGTTCTGGGCAACTCTGTGACAGATCAAAAAGAAAATGACACCCCAAACTCCTGTCCTCAAAGAGATTACTAACTAACGGCAGTTTGTCTTCAGTAGACTTAGCGAGTCATCAACTGGGTACTCAGACAAGGTAGGCCTCCCTGGAGGAAGCTGAGACTTCGCCCTGCATATCTCACACCCATGTGATACACACATACACACACACACACACACACAGAAACACCCCACTTCTGAGTACAAGAGTGAGATAAAGGTAGTGGGGGGAGAAAAAGAAACATAACCTTTAACTATAAAATGTTGAAATAAGGAATTGGACTAAATGACCTGCTTTGATAGTCCCTTCTAACTCTGATAATTTCAAAGTACTTTATTTATTATCTACAATACCTGTATGAGGGGTGTTATTGTTATTACTTCTGTTCTACAAAGAAATGGAGGCACACTGAACTTAAGAAACTTCTGTTTGCTGAGAGACAATGCCAGACCAGGTTTCAATCCAAGAGGTCTGACTCACATGCAGCACATAGCAGACACCAGACCCCAGCTGTAGATCTGCTTACCTGACATCTAGTTGACTGACATCTTGAATTGAATGTCTCAAAAGCACCTTGAACTCAACATGACTAAACTACTCGTCTGCTTCCTAAAACCAGGCCTCTTCCAGTTCCCTGCCTTGGTGATGGTATCACTGTCTACCCCACCAGGAGCACAAACCAGAAAACAAGGGTCATCTCTGACAGCTTCCTTCACACCAACCTGTCATAAGGCTGATGATTTATCCCCCAAATACCTCTCAGATTCCTCCACTTTTCTTCACCACTACCATCTCCCTGGCTGGTCAAGTGATCATCTTTCAGATGGACAGAGCTTAGCCTATACTCACCATTGCCCTTCTCTATCTAATCCATTCCCCAAGCAGAGACCAAGTTCCCTTTCAAACTTTTTTTTTTTTTTACATTTTTTTAAGTTGGGGTGCCTAGGTGGCTCAGTTGTTCAAGCATCAGACTTCGGCTCAGCTCATGACATCAGGGTTCATGAGTTTGAGCCCCACCATCAGGCTCCATGCGGATAGTGCAGAGCCTGCTCGGTATTCTCCCTCCCTTTCTTTCTGCCCCTTCCGAGCTCTTTCTCCCTCTCTCTCAAAATAAATAAATAACTTAAAAAAAAAAAAAAAGTAAAGTTTATTTTGAGAGAGAGAGCAAGAGTGAGGGAAGGGCAGAGAGAGAGGAGAGGGAAAGAATCCCAAGCAGGCTCTGTGTGGGGCTCGAACTCACAAACTGCCAGATCATTTTAAGGTTTTATTTCTTTTCTACATTCCACATGGGGCTCGAACTTGAGACTCTGAGATCAAGAGTCACCTGTTCCTCCAACTGAGCCAGCCAGGTGCCCCAGGAAGGGTTGTTTTTTTCTTACTTTACTTAAAAAAAAAAAAGTTTATTTGGGGAGAGAGAGAACAAGCAGAGAAAGGGAGAAAGAGAATCCCAACCAGGGCTCCTCATTCAGCGTGGAGCCTGGTGGGGGGATGGGGGGGTGGGGCTGGAACTCACAAACCGTAAGATCATGACCCGAGCCAAAATCAAGCCATCAAAGCGCCCTTAACAGAGTATATCTTAAAAGTGCTCATCATGTGGTACCTGGCTGGCCCTGGGTAGAGCGGGTACAGTATGTGCCTCTTGATCCTTCAGTGTCCTGAGTCTGAGCCCCACCTTGGGCATAGAGATTACTTAAAATCTTTAAAAAAAAAAAAAAAAAAAATGCTCATCACAAGAAAAATTTCTGTATGTATAGTGACAGATGTTAAACACTGTGGTTATCATTTTGCAATATAGACAAATGCACAATCACGTTGTAGAGAGACAAACGTTTATGTCAATTATAACAAATCTTTAAAAAACACTCTTGAAAACTAAAACACACAAAGGATTTAATACAAAATTTAGTAATGAAAATCAAAAGACCCAGAAAGTAACACAAACTAAGAAACTTAAAAATTGGGTATTTCAGAAATTAGTCTGGAAGGCTTAATACCTACCTCAAGAAAGTTGGAAAAACCAGTGCAACAAAGGTGTAGAAAAACAAATACAAAGTACAACCATACATATATACACACACACACACACACACACACACACACAAAACGCCCTCCAAAGACACATAGCCATACATGAGTTTAAAAAAAAAAAAACAAAAACAAAAAAAAACAAACTACGCCCAAAAAGCTCTATGGAACCGCTAAACCAGTTAGCGACCACCACAACTAAAAACGCCGTCTGGAACAACAGACAGCAAAGCTCGTTGCTGAAATACTTAATCAATAAGGAACCACTCAGACAGTATCCTTTCCCTCTTTCTCTCCCCAAATAAGAAGAGAAGAACGATCACCAACGACAAAAGGCAGTTGTAAACACAATACCTAGAGTCAACTTCACGCTCAGGAAAGGATACTATACCTCCTCCTTGTGGTTCCGAGTACTCTACACATTCAGAGAAACTTCTCTAGTAACGAACTATAGAAATGATCCCTGAAAGTATAGTCTTAACCTCCAGTCAGCTGCCTCTTGCAGGTCTATGACAGTCACATACTTTGTAGTCATGGCGACATTTTTGTCAATTCATTTGCCTATTTAAATACATTTTGTTTTCTATTTCATAACAATTCAGGCAAATGACAAAGTTCAAAATACCAGTTTTTGCCTGGAAATCTTCCAGAAACACTTAAAACAGTAACAAGCCTTATTAACATGCGGCTTCCTAGCAGCCAATCACACGCTGCATGCTGCCGACTCCAGCCCAGAGGGAACTGTATTACCCTGCCCACCGCACCAGGCACAAAATGGGTCCCAGTCGGGTCGCGCCGCCCCACTACAGGCTAAGAAAACGGTGTTTAGGCCACTGGTTAGCGTTGCACTGCCTCTTGCTTGCTACAGTCCCGCTGACTTGAGGAGGCCAGGTTTCCTTTGCCTCGAAAGAGAGAAGAGGGGGGAAGAGGCAGCGAGGAGATAGAAGCAGAATTAAGAACCAGTGTACACTTCTACTAACCACATAATAGTAATCATAACCATGATGATTTATTGAATGCCTACTTGATGACAGGCATTTCAATCTGTTGTTTCGTTTCATCCTCTAAACAACTGAAGAAAGGTGTCATTATTTTCTCGTTCTTACAGATGCAGCCTATAACATCAGTTACACAGCTGGGGGAACGAACCACTGTTGTTGGAACCTAGGTATGTCTGGTACTAAATTAAGTCTGGATTCTTTCTGGTAAGCCATAGTGGTCTTCCTCAGGAAGTCTAGTCTCCAATCAAATCAATTTCTCTAATAAAGCACTGAGTACATCGTCCCTCAAAGTAGTTCAGTAGTGAATGATTTGTATTCCTGATTTGTATGTAAATCTCAGAAACAGCCTACCCACTTACTGTGGCAAAAGTTACTCCCAGTTTCTCCTCAAAGAACACACCTTATATACGAATGTGTGTTAACTGTTTTTATCACTTAACTCTGTTGTAAAAATGCTTCTGCCCCGTATCTTCCAGGATGCTAGGAAGCACAGTGCCATGTGGCCATGCCCATGGCTTTCTTAATCAACCACATTTTTCAGTGCTTCATACTAATATGACTAATATGACCATCAGGTTTATCTCATCTAACCACTTCTAACAGAATGCTCTGTAGTGTAGCTAATCCAACTGCTGGCTTCTCATGCTTACCCAACCATCAAGAGCAGCTCCAGGAAGGAGGCAGATGACAATCCTCCTGACCCCTAAATTCCAGGTCACATGCCAGGTTCTCTTCACACCACCTTGGTGACAGCTGGTGTGGGCTGACGTCTAAACTGTTCAGGAGGCTGAGACAAAGGCTCCCAGCTATCCTGCTTGCAAGTGCTACAGTTCTCTGCATGAAATTCACCTGAAGGGCCTCTTACTTGGCTTGAAGCTGGGAAGGAGGGGAAAAAAAACACAGTTTTCTATTCCTATGAATGCCTTTTAGGGAATCTTTTCCACTGATACCCCACCACTACCCCACTGCCTTCTCCTAGATAGGCCCGAGGTGGGTGATGGAGTTTAAGGTCCAAGGACTATTTTGGCTATCTCCTAAGAAGCCCTGCTTGAGACTGTGGAGGAACTTGTCACCCCTTGTTCTCTACTCTGAGGCTTTAGATGAAATTCCCAGACAAGATGAAGTCCTGTTTCATATCCAGTTACACCTGTCAACCCCATCTCCTGCTGTAGCGTAGTGTCAAGAATTTGAAGATGCAGGACGTTCAGATGTCTAAGATATAATAAATGTTCTAATATTCTGCTTCCCACACTGGAGAGTGTGGATAGACAGACACTAGGAGTCATAGCATACCTATCCTAAACATCCATTTTTATGTTAACAAACACATGAATGTGTTATGGAATAAAATGCAAAATTTTGACGGGGAAAACCAACAGGACCTTTCAAATAAATTATTGAATTCACTGTCAGCTATGTCATCTGTAGACTCTAGGGCTGATACATGGAAATGTCTGAGAACCTTCTGGGTGAATTATTTTGTGGGATAGTTGGATCCTGCAAAAATTGGGAGTTACCTTTCTGGAAGTCCTCAGGAATGCCGTTAAAGCAAATAGGAGAAACACTGCAGGGAAATTAGGTCATCCTGTCTCACAAACCAGCTGAGAGAAGCTTCATAAACCTCTCCCTTTATACTAAGTAGGGAGAGGGGGGAATTCAGCAGGACTTCTAGTTACTCTAAAAAAAGCAGGTCTGGATCTGTAGCTAGAGGACAAATACCAGCAGTGATTTTGTCCATGTATGGTTTAGTGTGTGTTTGTTCTTTTGAAGATTGCCTGAGCTACATCTATTTCCATCTCCCTTGTAAGCAGAGCTGCCTATAGCATCCAGCAAAACAAACAAACAAACAAACAAACAAAAAACCCTGGAAACCAAAAGCACCAAGGGCCTTGGAGGAGCAAAGGGGGAAGAGAACTGTGAAAGCCGGTCTCCTCACTCCACCACAGGCTTCAGAAGACTCCATCAGATGATGTAGATTAAAGAAAAGTTGGGGCGCCTAGGTGGCTCAGTCGGTTTGGTGTCCAACTTTGGCTCAGGTCATGATCTCTCTGTCCATTAGTTCGAGCCCTGCATTGGGCTCTGTGCTGACAGCTCAGAACCTGAAGCCCACTTCTGATTCTGTGTCTCCCTCTCTCTCTCTGCCTCTCCCCCACTCGTACTCTGTCTCTCTGTCTCTCAAAAAAATAAATAAACGTTAAAAAAAAATTTTTTTTTAAGAAGAAGAAAAGTTAATCAGGTAGAATTAAAAGTGGGTGTGTTGTGTGTGGCAATAGCTTAAAAAATACAAAATAAATAAATAAACAAACTTTATTGAAAAAAAAAAAAAGTGGGTGGCTGGGGGCCTGAGGAGAAATCTTAGGAGTCTAATAGTTGGAAGACTTATGGTTCCCTAGTACAAAACAAAACAGTCTCCAAAAACAATTTAAAACCTCTACTGAGCAATATGATTGCACTGGTAGAGAACATCTCATCTCTAAATTTAACTTTCTATTTCTCCAAGAACTCCGAGTTTTATGATTTTCCTTCCAACACTATTCAGAAATGTGGACCAAGGCACCTGGGTGGCTCAGTCGGTTAAGCGTCCAACTTTGGCTCAGATCATGATCTCACTGTTTGTGAATTTGAGCTCCGCATCAGACTCTGCTATCAGCGCAGAGACCCCTTCAAATCCTCTGTCCCTCTCTTTCTCTACCTTTTCCCCCAGCTCCTGCTGTCTCTCTCAAAAATAAACAAAACAAAAAAAAAAAAGAGAGAGAGAGAGAAATGTGCTGCAATTTCAGTACAGTGCTTACCTTTCTTAAGAATCTTCTTCACTTTCACATAGTTCCCTTGTTTGACATACTCATGAAGCTGAGCTTCCAAGGAGTCATTTCTTAAGGAACCAAGTTGAACAGGACAGGGGACTGGAAGATGAACAGCCCTAGACATCCTGTTTCAAAAGAAAGCAACACGCTATTTTAACTGAATCAGAAATGCAAGCACACAACTTAGATTCTTTCACATTTCTTTCACTTTTTGTCTACTTTCATTTATAATTAACAGGATTAGGGAAACAATTACTGAAACCCTACAAGATTAATTTTATTCTCAGTATTACTGGTGAAATTGAAAAACAATATATTTAGCACTAATTCCCAGGACTAAAAAGTGATGACTCCTGAAGTAAAATTAGAAATATATATGTTTGTTGTATCATTAACTAAGAGCCTATTAACTTTGAAAGGTTAGTACACAAATGCAGTTACTGTGTGGGGATGTAGAGAGTATACTGTAGTGGGTTAAGTTCACAGTTCAGACTCCGAAGCTCTGGTCCTGGCCCTGTCACCTCCTTAACTGTAACCTTGAAGAAATTATTTAACCCTGATAGGCCTCAATTTCTTCATCTGTAAATGGAGATAATAATAACCAGAGGGTTGCTGAGAGGTTTAAATGAGCTAATATGTGTAAAGTGCTTAGAAATGTGCCTGGCACCAAGCTAGCTCTGTGTAGTTGTTAGCTGTTAGTATGCACAATAAGATCCGTGCAGAGAAATTTTAAGTTTCCATGTGTTGCAACCACACCTGACCATCATATACAATCAAGTGTTTGTGGTATACCTACCATGTGTCTCAAACGTGACAGGTACTGTGTAAGACACCTAAAATTGGATCTCTGCCATCACAAATGCTTGGTCTAGCAGGGGCCAGACAAGAGGTATCATGTTGATGCTCCATGGACAGTGGATTAGAGGGAATCCGCAACTACATGAATTGACAACATGCACATCAGGGGCATAACTGTTTCTTGTATGGAGAGACATAGAGGGTGTGAAAGAGGTAAAGCAAAAGAAAAAGCCAAGAAGGCTAACACATTCAGTAGGTTTTCACCATCCAGGAAGCTTATCTAAGAATTTCTTTCCTTTTTAAGGGTGAATAATATTCCACTGTGTGTATATACAATGTTTTGCTTATTTATCCATCAATGGACATTTGGGCCGATTCTACTGTTGGCTATTGTAAATAACGCTGCTATGAACATGGGTGTACAAATCTCTCTTCAAATCTCATTTTAAATTCTTTTTCTTTTAACTCTAAACTTATTTTTCTAGTAATCTCTACACTCACTGTGGGGCTCAAACTCATGACCCCAAAATCAAAAGTCGCATGCTCTTCTGAGCCAGCCAGGCACCCCTGTTTTCAATTCTTTTGGGTATATACCAAAGAAATGGGATGGCTAGATCACGTGGTAACTCTATGTTTAATTTTCTGAGGAACTGTTTTCTATACTGGCTATACCATTTTACATTCTCACCACAGTTATACAAGGGGTCTGGTTTTTCCAGATCCTCATCAATAGGTGTTATTTCCTGTTTTGTTTTGTTTTTTTCCTTTTCTTTAGTAGCCATCTTTTTTTTTTTTTTTTTTTTTTTTTTTTTTTTTTTTAAAGTAGGCTCCACACTGAGGAGCCCAACATGGGGCTTGAACTCATGACCCTGATCAAGACCCGAGCTCGGGGCACCTGGGTGGCTCAGTCGGTTAAGCGTCTGACCAGCTCAGGTTATGATCTCACGGTTCATGGGTTTGAGCCCTGCATCAGGCTCTGTGCTGACAGCTCAGAGCCCCAAGCCTGCTTTAGATTGTGTCTCCCTCTCTCTGCCTCTCCCCTGTTCGTGCTCTCTCTCTCTCAAAAATAAATAAAAAACATTAAAAACAAAACAAACAACAACAACAATAACAAAGACCTGAGGTGAGATCAAGAGTTGAATGCTTAACCCACTGAGCCAACCAGATGCCCCTTAATAATAGTCATCTTAATGGTTTTTGATCTCTCTAAAGTTATTTTTTTATATAATTGCATTTACACTAATACATGACTACATTCTTAACATAATAAGTTCAAATAAAACATAAGTAAAAACCCTGAGACTCACTTCAGTGTCACAGGATTATTTTTTCTTAAAACTCCAGAACACATACATCCCTTGAGAACTGAAGCATGGATTGACATTCATTCCCTTAGTATTTCTAGTCTTCCTTTTTTTCCAGTAACCACCAGAGCTTACTGTCAAAAAATAGTCTCTAGGAAGTAGTGGACCTTAAAGCCTATACAAGGTGTGGAATCAGCACTGCAGGAGCAAGGTAAGACAGCTTTTATCCAGCTCTTTAACCTTGCTGTCCATGTTCCTTTGCAGAACAATCAACATCCCAACACTAGAACACTAATCACTGAAATTTGCATGCGTGAATGAACAGGACAAAGCTTATTTCAAGCATCTTTTTGTAACGTGTCATTTCCATAATATCATGACCTGAAATGGAAACCTAAACTACTGACTTCACCCAGATACTCCTAAAACTTACACGTAACACACACCACCAAGCCATACACAGCAGGCAAGAAAGAGAACTATAGCCCAGATGACAATTCTGCTTTTAGGACTTTCACCAGGGGAAAGCGCGAACGCAGTCCCCCACTACCACAAATTATGCAGTCGAGTTTCCCACATTTGGGGAAATCGCAGGGGTCAGCACATCCGGAGTGCAATGGGTGAGCCTCGCCCTGGGAAAACCACCTTCATGATCATGGTATCTCCCCTGCCAGGTAAGTATGAATTCTGACACTTGCCTGGTACTTCACCCTCATCCTCAACACACTGTACAGTCATGGTCAATTATATTCCAAGTTCTTTAGGCCCTTGGTTCGAAACTATGGCATTGTTCACATGACACTGACCAGAACACACCAGTGGATATTTAGTGGAAATTCTGCCTCGTGAAAAATGAGCTCCAACACGCAGTCACCTCACCCTTCATCTCCATATGCCCGCCTCTTGTCACTTGTCGTCACTATTGACGTCACTCCACTTGTTAGAGAAACGGAAAAATTCATTTTAGCTATTCTTCGCAACGATTCAAAAGACTGTCACCCGCGGGTGTAGCTGGTTAGATTTTAAAATCCTTGCCTTCCCAAGCGCATACGCAAAGGTTCCGGCCTTGCATCTGCCACGAGTCTAAATTCTGTGCTGCAGGACAGAGCAGTTTGGGAGGCAGTGGCTTGCCACCGGGAGGGAAAATCGCACGGTCCGTTACGCTGGTCTGAATTGCTGTTCCACTGAGGGCCTAGGTCATACTCCCAGTCTCCCTCAGCCTCCATTTCCCAAAATTGTAAAGAAATAATACTGCCTGCCTACCTTTACCTCACAAGGTTTCTGTGAGGACGGAATAAGAGAATACACGTGAAATGCAGCCTCAAGCCTCTCCACCTCCACCCCGGCCACATTCCAGGGTTAGGTGCCCTGTGTAGTTGGGGACCCAAAGATGGCTTCGCCATGATTTGAGCCTGCAATTTTCCACACAAAGGGAAAAAGCAACCAGCCTGGATTTGATAACAAACCAAGTGCCCCTCCTTCTTTTTAGAGAACAAAAATAAATAGCACATTAGGTTATCCTTTCTGCCCCTGCTGACCAGGTGCTCTGGGCAAAACCATCGTGTTTGCAACAGCTGTAGTATTGAAGGCTTTCATGGTGTAGAGAGGCAAAACTCTACCTCTGCCCTGTTAGCGTCTCTGGCTGGGCCTGAGAATTAGATTGGCATAGATAGGTCAGCAGGATTAAAGCATTAGAAATTTAACAGAAATTTGCCTGACACAGAAGTTCTTATAAGGAAATAAAGAAATGGCAAAACTAAATGCTTTCATATCAGATTGAACAAGGAGAGGCAATTGTGCAAAAGTAACATAAATGAGGAGGTTATAGATAGACACGAATTCTTTTTAACAAGGTTTGTACAAAATTCTCTCAGGTCTGGCTCCCCTTTTCTGAGAACATTTCTTATCCCCTGGTATAGGGAAGACATCTTTTACATGGGAGTTTTATTTCCTGATCTCAGGAAGAAAAGGGTAGGTCAGGACCCTCTTCTTATATGCTGTTTTTCAAGTGCTTTTAGCTCAAAAGAATCCTTATGCCAAGGTGGGCATATTTGGGGGTGGCATATTCTGCTACCCTTCATTTTTTTTTAAGTAGTCTCATGCCCAACGTGCAACTTGAATTCACAACTCCGAAAGCAACAGTTGCATGCTCTACCAACTGAGCTAGCCAGGAACCCCAGTACGTGTGATTTTAAAACAGCTTTGCTTTGGGGCACCTGGGTGGCTCAGTTCATTAAGCAGCCAACTCTTGATTTCAGCTCAGGTCATGATCTCACAGTCTGAGCCCTGCATGGGGCTCTGCTCTGACTGTGGGAGCCTGCTTGGAATTCTCTGTCTCCCTTTCTCTCTCCTCCTCCCCCTCTTGTGCACAGGCACAAGCACTTGCTCAAAAATAAACATTAAAAAAAATAAAAAGCTTTCCTTTGTTTAAAATTTTTGAGGGCATTAAAAAAATTTTTTTTATGTTTATTTTTGAGAGAGAGACAGAGCGTGAGTGGGGGAGAGGCAGACACAGAATCCAATTCTCTGAGCTGTCAGCACAGAGCCCGATACAGGGCTTGAACTTACAAACCGCAAGATCGTGACCTGAGCCGAAGTCAGATGCTTAACCAACTGAGCCACCCAGGCACCCTGAGGGTATTTTAAACTATTACAATTGTGATAAATGTCCCTTGTAGATAATTTGGAAAAGGCAGAGAAGTGTTATTAAATTGTATTTATTTATTTACTTATTTAGAGGCAGAGAGAGAGACAGACAGACTGCTTGAGCAGGCAAAGGGCAAAGAGACGGAGAGAATCCCAAGTAGGCCCTGCGCTGTCTGCATAGAGCCGGATGAGGGTTGTGATCTCAGGAACCATGAGATCATGACCTGAGCCAAAATCAAGAGTCAGACACTTAACTGACTGAGCCACCCAGGCACCCCAAAGGCAGAAAAGTGTTTTTAAAAAATTAAACCACAGGGAGCAAGGGCTCCATTATTTCCCATGACATCTGGGGCTCCTTCTTAGCCCAGGTCTGTGTGTCTCCAAGGGAGACCTCTACCAGGGTGCTCCACTGGTCTGACCATCTCCCACAGACAAGAAATGAGTGATTCCTGGAGTTACATGATCCCCCTCCAGCCTGGTTTACATAGCCCCCTCATTTTTTTTTTTTTTTTTTTTTACAAATGCAAAATCTATTCTACTCAGGCTTTGGGACTTTTTTCCTTGTTCACACTCAGTTAATTAAACGTGTTGCTGGCAGCATGCTCCTGAACTCCATGCCATTCCTGTAGCCTGCGTTCGTGATGATCCCCCTTGCCCTATGGTTTGAATTCGATGCCACGGATTGTAGGCCAAATTTTAAAACTGTGTTTCAAAATACCTTCGCCGTGTCCTTTAATTGGATTGAAAGTACTTTTACCACATGGAGAAATATATTTTTAATTTGTGATGCTTTTCTACAATGTCCACTATTGGTGAGTTTAATGTGTTTCCAACACTTAGGGAGACTATAATGAAAGCTGATGAATTTTCTTTTCTGTCCAAATAAAAGAGAAAATAAAAGTCTATTTAGATGCTGGAGGAGAAAAAAAAAAGGCTGGCTCAGTCCATTAGGCGTCCAAACCGATCAGGTCAGATCAGAGCAGGTCAGGTCAGATCAGGTCATGATCAGATCAGGTCATGATCTCGTGGTTTGTGAGTTTGAGCCCCGTTTGGGGCTCTGTGCTGACAGCTGAGAGCCTGGAAGCTGCTTCAGATTCTGTCTCCCTCTCTCTCCGACCCTCCCCCACTCGCACTCTGTCTCTCTCTCTCTCAAAAATAAACATTAAATTTTAAAAACCCACAATTACACTACAAAATTATTACTGTTAACACTTTGATATTAAACATGGTTAATTTCAATATAAATATATAGGGCGCCTGGGTGGCTCAGTCGGTTGAGCGTCCGACTTCGGCTCAGGTCAGGATCTCGCGGTCCCTGAGTTCGAGCCCCGCGTCAGGCTCTGGGCTGATGTCTCAGAGCCTGGAGCCTGCTTCCGATTCTGTGTCTTCCTCTCTCTCTGCCCCTCCCCCGTTCATGCTCTGTCTCTCTCTGTCCCAAAAATAAATAAACGTTAAAAAAAATTTTTTTTATCAATATAAATATATATTTGAATAGGATTATACTTCATGTGCTGCTTTATGTTTTCCATTCCTTTTGCTATATATACTGGGTCACAGATAACTGTATAATCAGTATTCTATTGCTTCTAGTTTATTGCCACTGTTCATATATACATGAACAGCATTGTAGATATATCTTTGTAAGTAATTAATGATGATTTTTGGGGTAATTTTAATTTCATTTGTTTACTTATTTAATTAAATAAATTTTTAAGTATACTGCATACCCAAAGTGGAGCTCAAAAACACGACCATGAGATCAAGAGTCACATATGCTACCAACTGAGCCAGCCAGGCATACCTCTTGGGGTAATTTTTAATAGTTTTTTTCCCTGTTATTTTACAGTCATCTTAAGAAGTGCCTTAAATTATTGGGGGGTGGGTGTGGGGAGAAGAGGTGACATGTGATAAATATTTTCAAGTTCTATAGAAACAACTTTTCTTTTATCTTTCAAAGTCTAGATCTCTAATTTCAGGGTTCATAGCTAATTATAAAACTAACTTCAAGTTTGTTAGGAATGAGAAGAAAGCCTAAATTATATAATGTTGCATGCCATAAAAGCAGCATACAAAATTGAATATATAATATGATTAAAACTATTTCTGGGACACCTGGGTGGCTCAGTCAGTTAAGCATCTGAGTCTTGATTTTGGCTCAGGTCATAATCTCACTGTTTGTGAGTTCAAGCCCCCTTGTTGGGCTTTGTGCTAACAGTGCAGAGTCTGCTTGGGATTCTCTCTCCTCTCTCTGTCTCTGTCTCTCTCAAAAAAAAAAAAAAAAAAAAAGCTATTTCTAAAGCTATTTCTAAGTTTAAGAGACTTAAGGGAAATACACCAAAATGCAAACTAATATAATTATGTTAGTGTCATCAAAGAACTATGGACTAATATTTTTTCCCCTAAATATTCTGTAACATGACTGTAATATTACTTACAGCAAAAAAAAATAATAACAACCCTAATTATATACATCTCATGCCAAAAAATGCTCATATTTTTTGACCCAGAAATTTCTTTTAATTTACCTGAAGGAAGTAATTCTAGAGAAAGACAATGTCCTATGTACAAAGGTATTCATCATAGATTTATTTACCATTGCAAAAACCAAAGTAGCCCAAAAACCTTTGACGTCAAAACAATAGGGGAAATATTAAAAAAACGTAATAGTAAATAATAATAATTAACAACATGAAAAAATTATATAAAAGGTTAGGAGGAAACAGAATATGAAATGGTATGTATACCATGACCACAATTTTGTAAAAATGTGTATCCTTAATGAAAATCACTGAAAGGAAATGCAAAAGACATAAATTTTATTAGTTGTGAAATACAGGTTACAGAATTTCAATAATATTGTTAGACTGTTTTTTCTTCATAATAAGGAGATTATGAATAATAAGGAAATACCAGGGGCGCCTGGGTGGCTCAGTCCATTAAGTATCAGGTCATGATTTTGGCTCAGGTCATGATCTTGTGGTTTGTGGGTTTGAGCCTGGCATTGGGCTCCGAGCTGTGTGGAGCCTGCTTAGGGTTCTCTCTCTCTCCCCCCCCACCTCTCTCTCTGTCCCTCCCATGCACTCTCACTCTCTCTCAAAATAAACAAATAAATTAACTTAAAAAAAATATGGGGACCACCAAATCCTAGTTGAATCACTACAGGAGTATTGCATAGTATTTAAAGAATTTTGAACACAGAGTGCCTGGGTGGCTCAGTCTGTTAAGCATCGGTCATGATCTCACAGTTCATGGGTTCGGGCCCCACGTCTGGCTCTGTGCTGACAGCTCAGAGCCTGGAGCCTGCTTCAGATTCTGTGTCTGACTCTCTCTCTCTCTGCCCCTCTCCCACTCATGCTCTCTCTCTCACTCTCAAAAATAAATAAACATTAAAAAATTTTTTTAAAAATAAAGAGTTTTGAATACTGGGTTTAACATCAAATAGTCTTAGGTTGAAATTGTGATTTAACCATATTTTAGGTATCAGTGCTTGAATATACCTTCTAGAAACAATGATAATTATCAGTAATAATTTGTATATACATAGAGAATAAAACAACCAACTACAATGACCAACTAAATCAAAGGCCCCAAATAAGCCAAGATGGAGAAACACAGCCCCTCCCTCAGTACAGTGAGTATTTGGAGAGTTCCTAGATCATGGCTTCCCTGCCAATTCAGATGCTCTGTTCCAATTGACAAGCTCCTCAGTCTGTGAGTCTCATCTCCATCTCTCAATCTCCATCCATTCCTTAGACTCATGGGACCAGAGAAGGAGTGATATGTAGAAATATAATGAGGGTGGCATGTATATTCAATTTTTAAAAGCTGAGTTTTGTTATGTAAGTTTATAAAGCAGGTGTAACTGTCAAGAAGTTGCCCACAGCACCAACAAACGGAATCTAATCCACTACCAGGAAAGCATGAGTAACACTCTACAGCCACTCTACCCTGGGTTGCAGGTAGCTGATCCCATTCGCACATCGGCCCTGGCTTCAGTCACGCTAGTTAGACATTCGCTAGATAACTTCATCTACAAAGTGTGACCCAGCCCACTTCAGATATATAAAGTATCATTTCATTATTGAACTACCTTCCTAATTTCATTCCGGGAGATTTGATTTCACAGAAGGAAGGTAAAACTTCGACTGTTTCTATGGTATCCATGAATGCCAGGCTAGCTATAGCCCTCAGACCTCTAGGACTATTTGTGTCCCCCACAGATTTGACTTCACAAGTACTCAGAGACTTTTTGCTATTCTGAGGGCCACACCGTCTACTCTAGTATCTTCGGTATTCACAAAGTATTCTTGAATTTCTATCAGTACTGCTAATGATTAAGCAAAATGAAAAACTGTTTTCAAGTCATTACTTAAATGTATGTAGTGCACACTTCTCACAGCTACCTAAGCTTTTTAAAAAATATTTATTTTTGAGAGAGAGAGACAGAGATTGAGCACCTGTGCACGAGTGGGGGAGGGGCAGTGACAGAGAAGGAGACACAGAATCCCAAGCACGCTCCATGCTGCCAGCACAAAGCCCAATATGGGGCTCGAACCCACGAACCATAAGATCATGACCTGAGCTGAAGTCGTACATTCAACCCACCGAGCCACCCAGGCACCCCAAGCCACCTAAACTTTTAAGGTGCCAGCTACCAGCCTAAGCACTAGAGATACTAAAAGAAACAATGCAGAGATAGATTCTGCCTTCAATAATAAGATCACAACCTGTAAGGAAAATAGACCTGCCTGCCAGAACTATATGAAAAGTGGTGAGAACTAATGAAAATAAGAATCAGCTTCAGTCAGGACCATGTTATGATTTTAAAGGGCCCTACACACTTTTGCCTTCATGGACCCTTCCTCCATTAAAAAAACCATACACATTAAAATTATGTGACTGTATTTATAAGAAGATAAATATATTATTATACATGACATTTCTTTTCTTTTTTTTGAAAGTAACCTCTACCCCCAACATGGGCTCGAACTCATAATGAACCTGAGAGCAAAAGTTGCATGCTCTACCAACTGAGCCAGCCAAGCATTCCCATATATGACATTTTCTTCCACCTAAAAATTCACCTTTTTTCTTTGATTTTAAAACTGTTTTAGGCACCCTGCCTACAGTACCTAAATGTTTAAACCAACCCCGAATTCAATAGTGGCTTCTGTGGATCCCAGGTAGCTCTTTTTCTTTTTAACATATATTTTTAAACTTCATTTATCTTGAGAGAGAGAGAGAGAGAGCACACGCGCATGCACGCGTCCTTGAGCAAGCAGGGGAGAGGCTCCACACTGGCTCACTCTCTAGAACTCTAGGCCCTCCCTGTACCCGCACCCCACAGCTTTCACAAAAGAAAGCTGAATGTGGGAACTTTTTAGGTAAGGGTAGCAGTGCTGTCCAATAGGATATAAAACAAGTTTAGCACGGTATAAAGAAACAAGCTTAGTAATTATAGAATTAACTTACCCAAACATAAGCAATTCACTACCACCAAAAAGCATTACCAACTGAATAGGCTAAAACAGAGCAATCTTAGTAGCAAGAATTTCAGGCCAATCTCCTCCAAAATGCCTTAGTAACGCACCAAAAAACAACTATAGTAACTGTTCTTGGGACACAACCACATAGGGGAAACCAGAACACAGTTCCCCACTACCAGAAGTCATGCAGCTTAGCTTCCCACATTTGGGGAAATCACAGGGACCAGCAGCACACCTAGAGTACAATGGATAAACCTCACCCTGAGCAGCTACCTTTGTAATCATGGTATTTCCCCTGTTAGGTAAGTATGAGATGGAAGTGATCACAGTGATACCCACTGCTGCGCACACCACTTTGAGGTTGGGGTCACTCCTGAAATGACTCTAATTGGCTTTTATCTATATAGCGACACTCAAAGCCTGATTTTCTTACTACGTACCTTAATTGGTAACGGCAAATAATCATGCACATCTCTCCAGAAAACACAGTTCCAAAGTGCCCTGAGTCTTGAGTCTACATACTCCACTTCCACCTATAATGTCATACACCCTGGGCGGGTTAAGCCTACACCTGAGTGAGTCCCCTTGAGGCTGCCTCTTCAGACCAGCTCCTCCTCCTATTTGCCTCAACCTAACTGATGTCTATAGGCTATTTTCTTGACAAAAATCCATCCATCCCTCTCCCGAATTTTGGTGTAGCTGGTCTTCAGATCTCCCTGTGTGAAGTACCCTTCAGCAAACCAACACAAATGAGCCTTTAGCCGCAAGCCAGTTCAGCTTCAGGGTTTCTAGGGATACCAATGCTCCATACCATTTTCTCCTATTCCAGGAGGTGGAAGAGCAAGGAGTGGAGAATGTCGCGGCTACATGCTGGCAGGGTGTATTGCAGAGTAAGGGTTTTGGAATCCAAGATCTTGAATGCAATTCAGCGTACACACTGCACAATTCTAGATAAGCTTTTAGCCTCTGAATCTGTTCCTCAGTTTGTACAGAAGGGGGAAGAACTATTGAGCCAGCTCTCCCACCCAGCTCAGGCTCCAAGCTTTGTCTCCTACTCCTGCCCATGGTCAGTTAACACCTAGCCCCCTAAGGACGGACTGCTTTCCTTGAGAGCAGTTTAGCCTGTGCCTATATTGCTTCTTTACTTTCTCTCTGCCTGGCATTCAATTCCCTTACTCACTAGACTGTGGGTCTCTAGAGCAGGGTTTTTCTTGTTTGTTTTTTTTTCAAATAGTCAAGACAGGGGCACCTGGGTGGCTCAGTCAGTTAAGCATCGATTAGGCTGACTCTGGATGTCGGCTCAGGTACTGATATCATGGTACCTGAGTTCAAGCCCTGAATTGGGCTGCATGTGTTCTCTCTCTCAAAAGAAACAAACTTTAAAAAATTAAAAAAACAAAACAGTGAAGACAATACAACATATAATTATAACATATAATTAATTCATACATTATTTTACCAACTAACTTCATTCTCTCTCATTAAAAATATACAGGAAGCATGACTTTAAATTTCTGCATCTCTGGAGCTCTCTGGAGAAGCTCAAATGAAAACTCAAACTTTTACTGAAAAGAAAATGTACATATACATTCCAAAGGCTGAATGCTGAGACCTCCCTCTCAACTTCCATTTGATTTCCAGGACACTGGCAACCAACCTTTACCTTCTAGGATATTGGAAGTTTCCTCTGAAAAATGTGAACACCCTAAAACAAAGTCCCAAAGATGTCAGCCATGGGCTTTCTCTGCTACAAGGGCCTATGCAGATTACTCTACAGGGAAGCCCTTGCCTTGGCCCTAAGTGCTTCCAATTAACTCCCTACTTGTTAATATAATTTTAAATTTCTGGGGCACCTGGGTGGCTCAGCTGGTTAAGCACCCGCCTTCAGCCTAGGTCATGAGCTCACCACTCCCAAGTTCAAGCCCCGTGTCGGGCTCTGTGCTGACAGCTCAACAGAGCCTGGAGCCTGCTTCGGACTCTGTCTCCCTCTCTCTCTGCCCCTCTCCCACTCACACTGTCTCTCTCTCAAAAATGAATAAACTTAAGCTTTGCGCAGTGGCAGTATTGTAGCCAATGAGGTTTATCCGAGGCGCGATTATTGCTAATTGAAAACTTTTCCCAAAAATGAATAAACTTAAAATTTTTTTTTAAATTTTGGCATGACAGTCCATCTTATGGATGGCCCATAATTTATATAATCATTCCCCTAATGCTGGACACTTAGGTTGGTTCGATTTTTCACCACTGTAAATAATTCTGGGTAATGGGTAGAGATGGTATATTGAACACTTATAAATAATCAAGGAACACTGAACCACCAAGGATGACCAGACATCTGGTCAGACAAAAGCCTCTAACATGAAAGAAGCTAAACAAACCAACCACAAGAAGACAGTTTGGAGAAGGCAGATTATGCAAAGGGAAGAAAACTAAAAATGAAAATAAAAACTATCATTAGAGAGCTGGGACACCTGGGTGGCTCAGTCGGTTAAGCGTTCGACTTCTGCTCAGGTCATGATCTCGCAGCTTGTGATTTTGAACCCACATGGGGCTCTGTGCTGACAGCACGGAGTCTGGAGCCTTCTTCAGATTCTGTATCTCCCTCTCTCTCTGCCCCTCCACAGTTTGCACTCTGTCTCTCTCTCCCTCAAAATAAATAAGCATTAACAAAAATTTTTAAAAAATCCTCAGCTAAAACACCTTGCACCTGAAAAACAAGTACAAGAAAGTATATGGATAGAAAAGAAAAACAAATAAAGATCTTAAATATATGATTGTAGAAATAAAAAATTGAATATACAGGTTGGGAAAAAACATGTAGGTGGAAAAAATGTTTTTTGTTTTTTCTTTTTAGAGAAAGAGAGAGAGAGTTCAAGTGGGGGACAGGGGCAGAGGGAGAGAGAGAGAGAGAAAGAGAATCCCAAGCAGGCTCCATGCTCAGCACAGAGCCTGATACAAGCCTGACGCAAGCCCATCGCAAGGTTCGATCCCACGACCTTGGGATCATGACCTGAGCCAAAATCAAGAGTTGGATGCTCGGAGTAACTGTGTGGCTGGGTTGGTTGAGGTCTGACTCGGGTTTTGGCTTAGGTCAAGATCTCATGGTTCATGGGATTGGCTCTATGCTGACAGCAGGGAGCCTGCTTGGGATTCTCTCTCTCTCTCTCTCTCTCTCTCTCTCTCTCTCTCTCAATCTCTCTCTCTCTCTCTGCACCTCTCCCCTGGTCATGTTCTCCCTCTCTCTCAGAAATAAATAAATAAACAAAAAAACCGATAGGGTGCCTGGGTGGCTCAGTCAGTTAAGCATCTGACTTCAGCTCAGGTCATGATCTCACAGTTTGGGGGTTTGAGCCCCATGTTGGGCTCTGTGCTAACAGCTCAGAGTCTGGAGCCTGCTTCGGATTGTGTCTCCCTCTCTCTCTGCCCCTCCTCTGCTCATGCTCTGTCTCTCTCTCAAAAACAAATAAACATTAAAAAAAAAAAAAAAAGGGTAATATACTTGGTTATTTTAACAGCCTCAAGAGTCCAGAATTCAAACTGACCTAGAGAAAAACAAACCAGCCAGAAATAAATCTTAAACCTCCTTTTTCACAAGAGATAAAATCAGGAAAAACAACAAATAAAGTTAGCATTCCAGTGCCACAAATTAGGTGGTACAGGCTTACCTGCTTGATAAAAATACAGAATAGAAAAATAAGCAGAACAACAGAATACTATTTAGCAATAAAAAGGAATAAAATAATGATAAATTTATCAGTATGAATGAACTCAAAAACATTATGCTACATGAAAGAAGTCATACACACTATACACTGTGATTCCATTTTATATGAAATTTCTAGATAAGGCAAATCTATAAAAGATAGATCCATTGTTGCCCATGGCTAGGGTTGGGGCATAGGAACCAGGGCAACTGCAAATGGGCACAGGAGAATTTGGGTGGGGAGGGTCATAAAAATGTGCTAAAACTGGATTGTGGTAATGGTTTGACAACTGTATAAAATACTAATCATTAAACCAAATAATGGGTGAATGTTATTTTATATCATACTTCAATAAAGTAGCTAAAGATGTCAAGAAAAAGTACAGCCATTATATTTAGAGATACATACTGAAATAATCATGCCTGAAACACCATGATGTATGGGTTTATTTCAAGATAGGTTTGGAGGTTTAAAGTGTAGAGGTATAGATGAAACAAGATTGGCCTTGAGTTGTTCATTGCTGAAGCTTAACTTAGTGTTGCTAAATAGGAGAATACTATTATTATTAATCTATTTTAGTTTACATTAGAAGTTTTTCACACAAAAGTTTTTTTTACAATGTAAAGAAGGAGACCATCCTTTCCCATATGATTTTAAGTACCTTGAGATGTTGATACCCTGGCCTCCCCATCTGTGAATAAGAATGATGGAGAGGAGGAGCAGGAGGTACAGCCTCCTGGATTCTACATTTAATAGGTGAAAAAAAAAATTAAAGGTACAGATAAAACTTAGGGGTCATATTTTTCTCCTTTCTTTCTTCTTATATAACACATTCAATCCACAGCAAGTCTTTATCATTTTTCCTTTAAAAATATGTTCAGAATCTGACCCCTTCTCACCACCTCCAGTGCTACCACTTTGGTACAAGCCATTCTCATCTCCTGCCTAGAAGAGTGCAGTAACATTCTAAGTAATCTCCCTTCTTCCATCCTTTCATCACTCCCAGTCTATTAACACAGTAGCCAAGTATCCTGCTAAAGCCTAAATTCAATCATGTCACTCTTCTGCACAAAACTAATCTGAGAAAACAGAAGAGAAGGAAACATTTCCTACCCCATTTTTTTGGACAAGAAGTAGGTTTTATTGGTGGGTATGAGTAAGGAGGGGCAGCACTGAAACCCTCATGAGTGCAGGGCCTGACATTTATCCAGGGGGACACAATTAGGGATATATCTGATCCCACAGCCACCAGAGATGAGCTGCCTTTCAGCCATAATGTCTTCAAATTCACCCACATTAACCTTGGTAAAGTACTACTTTTTGGAGATGTAGATGTTCTGTCAGCCAAGGAACTTGAACTCAACCCTGCACAGGACCTCTATCACATGATTCTTGTTCTGCAGTTTGGTGTGGATGGACATGCTAATTTGGCCAACGTGGACCAATGTGTCCTGCAGCTTTCTGAAGACACCCCTCAGCCTCAGTGCAGGACAACATCTTGTTGATGTGGATGATAGGAAGGAGTGGAGCCACACACAAATATGAAAGCCATCTTTGCCACAGCTTTTCACCATATACTCGTTGGCACAAATACCTGGACTTGTGAGGAGAGCTGCTCACATTCATCCAACACCATTTGGCCAGAGTGGGAACCCAACCACTTTTGCGTTTTTCTGCCCCATGTGACACCAAGGACCTTCAATGGCGCACCCAAGGGATGAAGCCAACTTATTTTATGAAGCAGCATTACTCTGATACCTAAACCAGATGAAGACCATGTAAGAAAAGTACCGAATATTATCCCTCATGGACATAGATACAAAATTACTTTAATTCCTTTAAAACTGCAAACCAAATCCAGCAATAAACAAAAAGAGTAATAGTACATCATGATCAAGTAGGGTTTATCCCAGGAATGCAAAGTTGGTTTAACATTAGAAAATCAAGCCATATAATTCATCATATCAACAGATTAAGAAGTAGTTGCAGAAAAAGTAGTTAACAAAATTCAATATCCACTTATGATTTCAAAAAACTTAGCAAAGTACCACTAGATTGATAAATGGTATCTATGAAAATCCTACAGCTAATACACTTTATGGTGAAAGTATTTTTCTTCCAGATAAGGAACAAAACAAGCATGATTACTTTAGCCACTTTTATTCCAGCTAGAGGTTAAGGCAAGGAAAATAAATTAAAAGCCTTAGTTTGGAAAGAAAGAAGGAAAACAGTTTCTATTCACATATGACATGACAGTTTATGTTGAAAATCCTAAAGCATTTACACCAAAAAAACCTACTAAAATTCATAATTGAATTTAGCAAAGTCACAGGATACAAGATTAATACACAAAAATCAACTGTATTTCTACATACCAGCAATGAACACTTACAAAAATATTTTTAATGTTTATTTTTGAGAGAGAGACAGAGTGCAAGCAGGGGAGGGGCAGAGAGAGAGGGAGACACAGAATCTGAAGCAGGCTCCAGGCTCTGAGCTGTTGGCACAGAGCCTGATGCGGGGCTCAAACTCACGAACTGTGAGATCATGACCTGAGCTAAAGTCGGATACTTAACTGACTGAGTCACCCAGGCACCTTCCAGCAATGAATACTTAAAAAATGAAGGTTTTAAGTTAAAGAAAGACAAATCTCATATGATTTCATTTATATGTAGAATCTATAAAAACGAAATGTTTGTTAGACTCATCAATAGAGAGAACAGATTGATGGTTGATTGTCGGGGGGGGGGTGTAATGGCTGAAGGGGATTAAGAAGTACAAACTTCCAGCTATATAATAAAGAAGTAATGGGGATATAATATACAGTATGGGGAATTTGGTCAATAGTATTGTATTAACTTTGTAAGGTGACAGATGGTAACTAGACTTACTATGGTAACTTTTTCACAATGTATACAAATGTCCAATCACTATGCTGTACACCTGAAACTAATATAATATTGTATGTCAATTATATCTCAATAAATAAAATAAAAAGGAAATGAAATTTCAAAATCAATACTATTTACAAGTGGTAAAAACTTCACATTTTCCTACCACTCACATTTCTTCCTGTAGACTGTACATAGTCTACAAAAATGTTATTTTTTTACAAAAATATTATTAATAAATTTCTTTTTATGATTGGAAGGGGAAAAATCATAACACTTTGTTTTAAAACCCCAAAGTCTTTCTAATATCCTTGTCTTTCTTAGTGAGGACCTAACAAATAATAAAGATACATGACTTAAAGCTACCAAGGGAACCGACTAAAGAAGTTAAAAGATTATTCCAGGAATATAAATGACAGGATAGAGGAAGGAATGTACTAGGGTGGGGAAGATCAGCCAAATCCTTCATATAAACACTAGCACAAACATTTATTGTAGTTGACTATAAAAAACAGCTAAACAAGTTTTAAAAGTAGTATTCTGGGAGTCCCCTAGCTCAGTAGGTAGAGCATGTGACTCTTGATCTTGGGATCCTGAGTTCAAACCCCATGTTGGACCTCTAGCTTACTTTAAAAATAAAAAAAAGTAATGCTCTGGGGAGAGGAATGGGGGCAGAGTGTGAAAGGGTGGATCAAGGGAGTGTTACTATTCAGATGGAGTCTTTCTGTATAATGCTTTTCACATGCATAACATTACTTTAGTAAAATTATTTGGGGGCAAAAATCAAGGTCTAGGAGAAAACATAAAACACTGTCACTAGCAGAGATTATACTGTAGTCCAGTTTCTCATTTTGGGGAGAATCTAAGGATACTGCTCATGAGACATACCTGAAAAGGAGTGAAAAACCCCTCTGAAATTATAACTACTCAGTTAAGAATATAAGTGGTAAATTATAAACTCCCAGTTTTCTTCAAAGTAATCTGTCCTTTTGCACTTTTTAAAAAGATTTTATTTTTAAGTAATCTTTACGCCCAGTGTGGGGCTCAAACTCACAACCCCAAGATCAAGAGTTGCATGTTCCACTGACTGAGACTGCCAGCCATCACATCACACTGTTAATCAACAAAGTGAAGACAGTCCTTTAAATTATTTACACCCTTTATCCCCTGTCCTAGGTGCATTTCTAGGTGCTCAAACTTTCCTAGAAACCTCTTCTTCCTATTCTTTTACTGTCAACACCTAGGGAACAATCAAGAGCAGAAACAGATGCAGGTAGCTTGAGGTGGTGCAAAGTGAGCCCTCTAGTGGTCGACAGAAGAGTACACTCCATTTGGCTAGACAACTTGGTACGAAAGTGAACACCCACGCAAGCAATAACGGCCGCACACATCAAGTTATACAAAATGATTACAGGGACGCCTGGATGGCTCAGTCCTAGAATCCTTTGTCCCCCTCTCTCTGCCCCTCCCCCGCTCACACTCTCTTTCAAAAATAAATATACATTAAAAAAAAAACCTGTGAAAAATGACTACAAAGGGGCGTCTGGGGTGGCTCAGTCGGTTAAGTGACCCACCACGGCTCAGCTCACGATCTAGCGGTTCCGGGGTTCGAGCCGGCATCAGGCTCTGTGCTGACAGCTCAGAGCCTGGAGTCTGCTTTGGATTCTGTGTCTCCCTCTGTCTCTGCCCCTCCCCCACTCACACTCGGTAGGTCTCTCTCAAAAATAAACATTTCTTTTAAAAAAGAATGATTACAAAAAATATTGATGGCTTAAAAGCCAAGCAGTAATAAGTCAATCATCAACTGTCTTTTCAAAATGCAAGATACAAGTGGAGAGCACAGACATAATCCCTCTCTACCACAAATCATGCAGTCCAGTTTCCCATAGTTGAGAAAAATCACAGAGGCCAGTGCACCTGGAGTGCAACGGGTAAGATGTGCCCAGAGAAAAATATCACCTTTGCAATCCTGGTATCTCTCCTCTACCAGGTAAGTATAAGCAAATGGCATTGTTGGTACCTCATCCTTATTCCAAGCACTAGACACGTGGTCATTCTCTTCACTCTTCATGCAAACTCTAGCTTGTCACTTAGGAAATGAAGACTTCTCCAAACTGTAAAAGCCAGACAGTAACATTTTGGGTACCATAATACTTGCAAAACGGACAAACGTATGTACAACATAAACCAGCAGACACTGCTCATTTACATATTCTAAGTCCCTCTGGGTGACACTGCTGTATGCTTGGTTTCGATGATGTGGTACGCTAAATAATTGCCTACAAAAAAATACCGCTCTCCTAATCCGAAAAACCTGTGAGAGTATTCTCTTACTTTGTGAGGCATGATGTTGACGTTGTGGCCAAAAGATCTGCAAAGGGTAGGACATCCCTAATCATCGACACATACGTAATGTAACCATAAGGCTATTGTATGAAGAAAGGATATAAAAATTGTAATAGAAAACACTTACACAAAATTATACAGAAGAAGCCATACCCTTATAGGTAAATGAAACAGCTTACTACTACCCCCTAAGAAAAGCTCTCCATCTTAATGTGGCCTGGAATGTGCAAGACATACTCTTTTTTTTTTTCTTCTTTTTAAGGGAAGACCAGGGTAAAGCACAAACACAATCCCCTACTATCACAAGTTATACAGCTGAGCTTTGCACATTTGGGGAAATCTTTGTGGTCAGCACATCCTGGATTCAACAGGTAAGCCTCACGGTGGGAAAGCCACCCTCATGATCATGGTATGTCTCCTGCCAATAATGGTCTTCATGCCTTGCCCAGCACCTCACCCTCAGATTCAAGTCATTCTACAGGTAGGATCACTTTCCTCATGCATTCTATCCACCCCACTGCTTCTGAAATAAAGAGTTTCCAAACTATAGTTACTATGCAGAATTATTTTGTACATCTGAATATTGCCAAAATCTTGGAAAATATATGCCTAAATGTAACCATGACCAGCAGTCACTGCGCTCATCTACATATTCCACACCCCTTTTGTTGATCTCATTTAGCACATCCTATTTCTACTATATAGTTAGTGGTGCTGTTAAAATAAAATTTAAAGGTAAAGATGCTCTACAGATTTAAAGATAAACAACATAAATGAGTTCCTTCTTTTAAGGTTTTGGAGCTGATGACATCACTGATGTCTGGCACAGTTCAGTAAGCTGCTATCCACATGACTGAAATACCAAGACTAAAAAGATTAAATTTGGCAAAACTGCGTATGAAAATCCAGTCTTAGTGGGGTGCCTGGGTTGCTCAGTCAGTAAAGTGTCTGACTTCAGCTCAAGTCATGATATCAAAGTTCATGAGATCAAGCCCCGCTTCGGGCTCTCTCCTGTCAGCACAGAGCCCTCTTTGGATCCTGTCTCCCTCACTCTCCCCTCCCCCGCTTGCATGCACTCCTCTCTCTTTCTCTCTCAAAAATAAACATGAAAAAAAAAAAGAAAAGAAAATCCAGTCCTAAGATTGCTAAATAGGTTGTCCAAGGCTTCCAGCACAAGTACAAACTATGCTCTTTCAAATATGCAGCAAATGATCACCCTTACTTAAAAGAGCAGGTGTATAGGAGGGCAGCTGGCTGGCTCAGTAGGTCATGCTACTCTTGACCTCAGGGTGAGTTTGAGCCCCACATTTGGGGTAGAGGTGACTTTTTAAAAGAAGCTCTTAAAAAAAAAAAAAAGAGCAGTTGTATAAACACTAGTTCTAATTCTGAGCTGAGTTAATTAGAGAACAGCTCAGGTAGCACTGATGATGGTCTATAGGATTGGAAGCCTGACTGACCAGGATGTCTTCCCAAGCAAAAATAAGTTGTGCTTCCAAATATCCTTAACCCTCCACTCTTCCCTGAACGGGTATCTCTGAAACCCAAAACGATACTACTGGCGATTCCATCCTACAAGAAGCCACCCAGCTTTCATTGATTCATATTAGACTCTTCAAAAGGAGTAAATCCTGTCTCAGGCAATGGTTAATGATTCAAATATTTCACATCGACATATAAATAGTCTTAATCCTCTCCTGCCTTCTTCACTGTAAATTAAAACTGGAGTTTACAAGTTCCAACTGTTCTTCAATTGTTTCTCCAAGACCACACCAGAATCACCTTATTTCCCAAGTCTTTTTATTATACAAAACTCTTCTGGTGTTCTGTCCTCTGCCAAAACAAATTAGCCAGAGTTTCATATCGTTAAAACAGGAAGAAAAAATGCTGTTCAAAAATCTTATTAAAGATTAACAAGTAATAACTGAGAACATACAGGTGTCTGACATGGAGAGAGAAAAACATTCTGGGGCAGAGTAGGGAGGAGACTCTGTGATGTGAGCTGCAACTATTCCTCAAATCTGGCCTTTTGACAGCAACCAGTTTGATTTTTATAGATTTTCTCCCCCAAAGAACAACTATGTAATATATATCTACATATACACATAAATATATATATGTATACACAGTCTAATCTATAAACAAAATATCTACGTTTTGTTTTGTGAAATAAAAGTTAAGATACCTTGAAATCTGGCAGGAACCACTCATGTAAGGGAGAAAGATGATGTCTAAGAACTAAACTACTGTTACCACCAAACAACTCTTAAATTCAAAATGCCATTTTTAGAAGATTTCTTAAACAAATAACACACAGCTCTTAAACCACCCATACCCTTCACGAGACTAATTCCAATATTTCACAAGAACTTATTGCTATCGGCCTAGTTATCAAAACATTCATCTGACACAGTGTGCCTTATGGCAAAAAAGGTAACTTTCTCTCACTTTCTTGTAGCTCAAGTAGGTTAAGGAAGACATTAGTGCTGGAGCACCTGGGTGGCTCAGACAATTAAGCATCCGACTTTGGCTTGGGTCATGATCTCACGGTTCGTGAGTTCAAGCCCCACATTGAGCTCTGTGCTGACAGCTCAGAGCCTGGACCCTGCTCTGGATTCTGTGTCTTCCTCTCTCTCTGCCCCTTCCCTACTCATGCCCTGTCTCTCTCTCTCTAAACAATAAACATTAAAAAAAAAAAAAGAAGATAAAAAGACATTAGTGCTATAATCCTCACAGAAGCCCTATAGAACTCAGTATCCCCCGAGGAGAGCCATATTTCTTTGACTGGAAAAATATAAGGAAATACAGGTGTTTGTTAAATAATAACATGTTAACATAGAAAAACTAAAGAAGCTTCTTAGTTCATTTTTCAAAGGTTGCAAAACTTTATTGCCAAAACCAGACAAAGTAGACATAATAACTTCACAAATTAATCTCACAAATAAAAATGCAAAACTCTTAACCAAATTCATAACATCTTTATGAGTATTAACATCTTGTAGAGTATTAACATAACATACACAGTAAATTAAATAGGTTTTATACCAGGAATATAGGACCTAAGTACATAAAAGTATATGTATAAAAGTGTGTGTGAGTGTGTGTGTGTGTGTGTATATATGTATGTATTTATATTTATAATGTATAAAAATAGCGTGTCATATGGGGGGAAAGATTACCTCATAAAGAGTGCTTAGAGGGGTGCCAGTGTGGCTCAGGCTGTTATGCCTCTGACTTGCAGGTCATGATCTCATGGTTGGTGATATTGAACCCCATGTTGGGCTCTGCGCTGACAGCACAGAACTTGCTTGGGATTCTTTCTCTGCCCCTTCCCTGCTAGTGTGTATGCACTCACTCTCTCTGTCTCTCAAAATAAATAAATAAACTTAAAAAAAAAAAGAGTGCTTAGAAATTTGGCTCACCACTGGAAATAAGGAAAAAATTACTTTCTTCCTCCTACTTTACATTTAAAAATAGATAGGCTAAAATATCCAAATTAAATTATAAATCATATGTAGAAAAAATACAGGTAATTATGTTTATAATTTTGAAGGAAAAATTTAAAATTAATTTTATTTATTTATGATTGTTTATTTATTTATTTAAATGTTTATTATTTTTGAGAGAGAGGGAGACAGAGAGAGAGAGAGAACAAGCAGGGAAGGGGCAGAAAGAGAGGGAGACACAGAATTGGAAGCAGGCTCCAGGCTCTGAGCTGTCAGCACAGAGATGTAAGGCTTGAACTCACAGACCATGAGATCATGACCTGAGCTCTAGTCGGCCACCCAACTGACTGAGCCACCCAGGCGCCCCTATGATTTATTTTTTAAAGTTTATTTATTTCAGAATAGTTTTTGTTTTTTTTTTTTTTTCTAAGTAGGCTCCATGCCCAGCACAGAGCCCAACACAGAGCCCAACGCAGGGCTTGATCTCACAACCCTGAGATCAAGAGTCAGATGCTTAACTGACTGAGCCACCCAACCACCCCTACAGTTTATTTAACTAATCTCTACCCCCAACGTGGGGCTCAAACTCACAACCCCAAGATCAAGACTCTCACACTCTTCCAACTTAGCCAGACAGGCGTCCTGAGACTTTTTAAAATATTTTCTTATTTAAAGTAATCTCTACACCCAATGTGGTGCTCAAATTCACAATCCCAAGATCAAGAGTCACATGCTCTTTCAACTGAGCCAGCCAGGGGCCCCAAAGAAAACACTTCCTAAGCATGTTACCAAAGTCAGAATTAAATACAAACTTTGACTATATTTGCATACAAAAAACATCAACAAAGTAGAAAATCTCAAAGTTTAAATTTTTTTTTTATTTTTACACTTGATCTTAGCCAAAAGGCCGAGAAGCGATTTTTTTTTTTTAAATTATTATGTTTATTTACTTAGAGAGAGAGAGAGACTGAGTGTGAGCAGGGGAGGGGCAGAGAGAGAGGGAGACACAGAATCTGAAGCAGGCTCCAGGCTCTGAGCTATCAATGCAGAGCGCGATGCAGGGCTTGAACCCACAAACCATGAGATCACGACCTGAGCTGAAGTCAGACGCTTAACTGACTGAGCCACCCAGGTGCCCCTAAAATCTTTTTTTTTTTTAAGTTTATTTATTTTGAGAGCGAGCACGTGCAAACAGGGGAGGGGCAGAGAGAGACAGCAGGAGAGAGAGAATCCCATGCAGTACAGAGCCCGATGAGGGGCTTGAACCCACAAACCATGAGATTGTGACCTGAGCCAAAACCAAGAGTCAGATGCTTAACCGAATGAACCACTCAGGCATCCCAAAAACCCCAAAGTTTAAATACACATGACAAAGTAGGAAGATATTTGTGATGTACAGATTAGGCAAATAGCCCGTATAACACAATATGCATATCAGAGAGGGTAGGCAGCATACGCATTACGAATATGGGTTTTGATGTCAAAGATGAGCAGAATGCTTGGCCTACACTAAGCACAATAAATATTAGTTACTGTTTCTGATAATTAAAAAAAAACAGGCCTGTTACAAATATATATTTAATTTAATTAACTTATTTATTTTTGAGAGAGGGAGAGGGAGAGAGAGAGAGAGAGAGAGAGAGAGAGAGAGAGAGAGAGACAAGCAGGGCTCACCTGAAGCGTGGCTTGAACTCACCTGAAGTGGGGCTCGAGCTCACCTGATACGGGGCTCAAGCTTACCCAATGTGGGGCTGGAACTCACAAACCCTGAGATTATGACCTGAGCCAAAGTCAGATGCTTAACCAATTGAGCCACCTAGGTGCCCACAAATATGTTTTTTAAATTAAAGTACTTCAGTTATAAAGTAGGAAAGAATGTACACAGATGTTCATTGCACCATTATTCACAATAGCCAAAAGGTGTCCATTCCCAGATGAATGGACAAACAAAGTGTGGTATGGATATACAATTGAATATTATTCAGACTTAAAAAGAAAATAAACTCTGACACATCCTACAACATGGATAAACCTTCAGGACATTATGCTAAGTGAAATAAATCAGTCACAAAAGACAAATACTACTTGATTCCACCTCTGTAAGGTATCAAGAGTAGTCACAGAAACAGAAAGTAGAACAGGCTGAGAGAAGGGGGACTGGGGAGTTATTGTTTAATAGGTACAGAGTTTCAGGTTTGAAAGATAAAAATGTTCTGGAGATTGGCTGCACAATATTGTGAATATAATTAACATTATTGAACTGTACACTTAAAAATGGTTAATATGGTAAATTTTATGTTATGTGTGTTTTACCATTTTTACAAATTAAAAGTGGGCAAAGGATATAAATGAGATAGTTACAATGATAAGGTATATTTATCCATGAAAACTATATGAAAAAAGTTTTAACCTCTCTTAGTAATAAAAGATAACAATTTAAAATCAAGCATTCTGTGTCTCCCTCTCTCTCTTCCCCTCCCCTACTCACACCCTGTCTCTCTCTCAAAAATATTTTAAAAATTAAAAAAAATAAAAAAATAAAAATTAATTATACCTCAATAACAAAGAAGGGGGGAAAAAAGCACTTAAAGACTGCTAAGGGCCAGTGCTGGGGTGGAGGTGGGAAAACTAGCCCTCATATGCTGTCAATAGGAGTATAAGTGGTACAAATATTTGGCAGTATGATCCAAAATGAAAATGTACATACTCTCTAGAGGACCCAGGAATTCTTCCAGAAATGTATCCAGAGAGAGAAAGAGAGAGAGAGAGAGAATGCTATTTCATCACAGCAAAACAACTGGAAATAATTCAACTGTACATTTATAGGCCACTGATTAGAAAGATGGCCCTCAGGACAGAACAATACGCAACCACTAAACTTAATTTTCAAATAATTTGTAATTACACAGGAGAAAGCTTCTGACAAAATATTAAGTGTAAAATAAAAGATATACAAATTTCTTCATAATTTAACCACAAATATGTAAAATAAACACTTTTATGTGAACTTGTAGAAAGATTAAAATAAACCAAAAAAATAAAATAAGCCAAAATTTATCTGAGTTAAACAGAATGTGAATCAATTTTATTTTCTTCTTTATATTTCCTACATTTTGTTTTCTACAAGTATATATTTCCTGTAAGTATATATTTTCTACCATATATTCTCCACCAAGGTACAAAATAGAAAAGTATAGGGAGAGAGGTGCAGGTCAATCATCTAATCATCCTTTCTTTTAACAGGTATCTACTGAGTACCTGCTAAAGTCGTACACTGGGCTAGGGGCTCTAGGAAAACAACAGTGAGTAAAATCCATATGGTCCTGCTCTACTGAAGTTTTCAATCTAGTTTGGGGAGACATATGTTAAGTAAACGATCACACAGAGGCATTTGGTGCTATGATAGCCTTAAAAGGGAGTCTAAGAAATTTGGTCTGTACCCTAAGAGCAAAATAGGAAGTGACATGAACTGAAATGTACTGTAGAAAGAACATTTTGGCTGCAGCATGGGTGAACAAACTAGAGAGGAAGAGAAGATGCAAAGAGACCAACTAAAATGATCTTATGTACCTGCAAGCAAAATGGTGGCAGCTTGGCCTAGAGGTAGAGACATGAATATCATCAAGATATGTCAAAGAGAAAATTGATAGTACTTGCATGTGCATCAAACATGGGGAGTAGAAGGGAAGTGGTCTGTGCACATGGAAGGATGATATTCAATTCTGGAGGCAGGAAATGCAGGAAAAGGACAAGGTTTTGGGAGTGGGCTGAAGAAGATAAGTTAGGTTTAAGACAGGCTGAGTTGAGAGACTTTGCACTGCTCAGAACGCTATCAGATATTTGTTTCTGTAGGTCAGAGAACAGGGCAGGGCTAGAAATATAAATTTAAGAATCACTGGCATATAGTCACTGAACTGTGAATGTGAGTAAGATAGCAAAGAAAGGGAGAGAGAGAGGGAGACAGAGAGAGAGAGACAGAGAGAGAGAGAATGAGAGGGAACAAGAGAGGAGAGAGACAGAGAGAGAGAAAGAGAGAATGAGAGGAAACGAGAGGAGAGAGACAGAATAGTTAGCAACAGGTCTGCTATGAGGCTTTAAAAGAACTGTAACATTTCAGGGCCAGGTTATGGAAGAGGAGTTTCCAAGGGTGACAGAAAAGCCAGCTGGGTAGGAAGGAGGAGTGTAGCATCACAGAAATGAGAAGAATGTTTCAAGAGTTTGTGGAGGACAAATATATATGGAGCTCCTACCATGTATAAGGCTTTGTGCAATTGACAGTGATGTTCCAAATATGTGTCTGAGGCTACAGGCTTTATTATAACCACCTTTTTTTTTAATGTTTATTTTTGAGAGAGACAGAGAGACAGAGCATGAGTGGGAGAAGGGCAGAGAGAGAGAGAGGGAGACCCAGAATCTGAAACGGGCTGAAAGCTCAGAGCCTGACTTGGGATTTAAAGTCGGAAACCACGAGATCATGACCTAGGCTGAAGTCAGACGCTTTACCGACTGAGCCACCCAGGTACCCTTATCATAACCACCTCTAAAGCTAAGCCTGGATTCAAAGTTTTTTCTCAGTCCAAACAGCTCTCATTTCTCTCACCATTCCCAAATCCACTTGAACATGCAAGGTCACCATTTTTAGAAGTTCTATATTTTTAGGTTAAAAGAAAATAAATTTCTCCTCAGCCATAACAGAAATATTCAGATTACTCCTCTCTAGTATCTCTAGAAAATGGCCCAGTAAACTGAATTATTGTAAGCATCACAGAATTATTGTAAGCATCAAGTTCAATTAAATATATATAAAAGCACCTTTCTCTGGCACTTTCCAATTGTAGGCATTTTGGGGCGCCTGGGTGGCGCAGTCGGTTAAGCGTCCGACTTCAGCCAGGTCACAATCTCGCGGTCCGTGAGTTCGAGCCCCGCGTCGGGCTCTGGGCTGATGGCTCAGAGCCTGGAGCCTGTTTCCGATTCTGTGTCTCCCTCTCTCTCTGCCCCTCCCCCGTTCATGCTCTGTCTCTCTCTGTCCCAAAAATAAATTAAAAACGTTGAAAAAAAAAAAATTAAAAAAAAACATGTTTCACAGCATTAGCACTCTGTTGAGCTAGTGTGTAATAAAGCTTTATTTATTCAGCTGAATACACATATTAGAGTATTTTAAAATGAAGAAGCTAAAATTTATTATGTACCTTTTCTGTGCTAAAGACTTTATATTTGTTAATTTGATCTTTCCAATAACCCCAGGAAATATTACTTTCCACCTGAAGGAGATGAAACTGAGTAACTTGCTGCAAGTCTCACAGATGGTAATTTCCTGAGATGTGATAGAAACTCAAATTTGGGGGCGCCTGGGTGGCGCAGTCGGTTAAGCGTCCGACTTCAGCCAGGTCACGATCTCGCGGTCCGTGAGTTCGAGCCCCGCGTCAGGCTCTGGGCTGATGGCTCGGAGCCTGGAGCCTGTTTCCGATTCTGCGGCTCCCTCTCTCTCTGCCCCTCCCCCGTTCATGCTCTGTCTCTCTCTGTCCCAAAAATAAATAAAAAACGTTGAAAAAAAAAAAATTTGAAACTCAAATTTGTATGACTCCAAAGCTCATGCTCATTTGTCCATAGCAGTGCCTCTCAAACTTTTTCATCAAGTGACCACAAATTGCAAAGGAAAAAACACCCATATTCCCAGGAGGCTTTGGATGATTACAGAGGTATCCAGTTTGAACTGGATCTTTCTTCTTATATTTATCCGAAAATTTATGTTTGCATTTTACTTTACAATATATTCGTTTATTTAATGTGTTTTAAGTAGCTTACCAGTTAAATCATTCAATTATTCCCTCTCAAAAAAAAAATTTTTTTTTTTTTTGAGACTCTGACAGCATAGGAAGGTACATAAAAATCTCATAGCTTTGTTTAGTTCCTAGTGCCTGGCCTCATAAACCTGGATCCTACTTTGAAAGCCTAACTATAGAGCAAAATGCATTAAAGAAATCTTAAAATTTTTCTGACAACAATTATAGGCAATTTCTGACAATAATTATAGGCAACTCAAGGGTCAAAATAAGATATTAATAACGCTTAATTGTAGGACTACAGATAGAGTCTACTTTTAACTCTCCACTGTCAATGAAACTAAGTTCTAAACACGACCGGTTCCACTGAGTTTGAGCAAACTAACTGAAGGACTAACCCTGAATATGTTAACACCACCTCTTCTTCACCCAAGACTGGTTGCTTTATAATCATGAATTCTCCTTACGTTTATGCAATGCCCAGTGTGCCCAGATGTGACTCATACTAGTAGTTAGCAATGAGTGGCAAACAAGCCTTATTTTGATTTGTCCTACCAGACTTTCCCCGCCTTACCAAATGGGGGACAAACACTTCTTCCTTTCTACTTCCCAACCCCCACCCCAAGATGGGCTCACAATTTGGAGGTAGTTCAGGGTAGAAGAAAGGGTACTAGGTTTTAATTTTTGTTTCAAGAAAACTGTCTAAGCTTCTATGTCCTTGTTTTACACCTCGTGGTATGATTGTGAGCATTTAAAATGTGTGGGATTTGCTAAAGTGCTCAACGTGTTTCCTTCCTTAGATCTTAAGTAGTTAGGGAGCTCTGATTTGCAATATTTAGGCAGTTCCTTTAGGCTAGGGGGAAAAAAATCAAGGCTAAGAATCTTACCAAAAGGTAGTGAACGAGTTACTCCCCTAAAGAAATCATACTCACCTAGCCACAGAAAGACTGCGTAAACCACCTTCCAAACCGCCTCAATTCCCTCAAAGTTCTCTTTCAGAAGCGGGCCCTTCTCAACTCTGTACCAGAGCAGGAGATCTTGCGTAGCCCAACTACTTCCTCTTAAGAACGGGGAGCGCAGCCCACCACGGGGACATTACTTGCTTACTTTTCCAGCTACTTCTTAAGCCAGGTAGGCGCTGAACCAACGGTCTCTAAAACCACCATGCTTCACACTGGACTCGCGGAGAAAGAGAGTGGGTGAGTGCGGGGATTGGGCGCCCAGTGCTCCCCGCGGCGTTGGGGGGCTGGCCCACAATCCCTCGCGCGGGCGAGGGCCGGAAAGGAGAAGGGGGAAGGCAAGGGGGACACCCGACAAGAAAAGCCAAGAAAGTGGAACCCTATAATGGAAACACCGATTAATCCTTATATGACCATTCTATATCCCAAACCGGTAACTAGCCAGGGTGTGCGTTACCCCCATTCAGGGAGCTCATTCCTATTAATAACTCTGAGGTTTCCACTCAAGGGGCAGGGCTGAGGTGAGATGTCGTGTGTAGGGCCTGGTCTCTGTCTTGCGGTCTTCATCCATCTTTTTACTGTCAGGATGTGCATTTTATGGGGAAACCCTACATGATGGGATTTGGAAGAACCACGACTAAAATGGTGCGGATGCTTGAAAACCTAGCATTCCTCCTCAGTAAGGCCAAGTCCTAGGCCTCGAGCAGTCAGGCCGCAGACCCCGCCCCTTCCGCTTACGTGTGGCGTCACACGGCGCGGGCCGGCGCGAGCGTGCGGCGTTGTGACAGGGGTTTAGCAACTTTGGGTTGGCGCCGCTGCGCGCGTGGGTGTCGGGCTTTGAAATGCAGCGGGATTTAGTGAGTTTCCCGCTGTCCCCAGCGGTGCGGGTGAAGCTGGTGTCTGCAGGTTTCCAGACTGCTGAGGAACTCCTAGAGATGAAACCATCCGAGCTCAGCAAAGGTAATGACTCCTGATGGCAAGTTGAGGTACGCGGACCCCCGTCTGTGCCGCCTCCATCTCGGTTCTTCCGCCTTCAGGCTTCAGCCTAGTGTCCGTCAGTTTCCTCCGCCCAACGCTGCGTTTGTAAGGTGAAACCGCTCCTTGACTCCAGTTAAACACGATTTGAACGGTTAGAACTGTGGCCTTGAAAACATTTACTCATTATCTCATTTATAACTCAAGAAGAGCCCTTTTAACGTGGATTATTATGTACAATATGTTGATGAAGGAACAGATGCTTGAGAGGTTAAGTAACTTTTTATGATGACTGGGCTAGGATATCGTGGAGCCAGGATTGGTACCCAGACAGCTTATCTAGTTTTCGCTGTTCCAAAATCCAAGGGGCAAGGGATTACATTTGAGAAATGGAGGATTCGTGAGAGGATTTGAGACACTGAGCGAGAAAGGGAGCAGAATCCCCAGAACTTGGAGAAAGCAATACAAAGAAGACATTGCTTCTTTTATGTCATTCACTGGAAAACAAAACAAAACACCCCCCCCCCCAAACCTCTTATTCCAGAACACTGTAAATGATACATTGGTGGGAACCACTGTGTCATGAGGTATACAAAAGTGAAGCTGTATGCTGTCAGTCCCACTCCACATGCTATATTATGGTGTGCTCAGAACTGTCCTCTTAAGATAGAACAAAATTTTAAATCCTGGCCCTCAACAATGGAAAATAAGGAAGTTTCAACTTGTCATTCAAGAATAAATGTAGACCCAAGTTAACTGTTTTAAATCTTAAGCTGCACATTGCCTCCCAAATTTTAATGGGCTCTTTCAATATATTGATTTTACAAAAAAGAAATGAGAGAATCTGCATGATAATAGCTAACAGTTATTGAGCATTTTGGATGGCTTCTGTATTCTACCAAACTTTTCAACATGTATTGTGTTATTCCCGTTTCACAAAAGAAAAAAATCTGATGGGGCGCCTGGGTGGCTCAGTCGGTTGAGCGTCCGACTTCGGCTCAGGTCATGATCTCGAAGTTGGTGAGTTCGAGCCCCGCGTCGGCCTCTGTGCTGACAGCTCAGAGCCTGGAGCCTGCTTCAGATTCTGTCTCCCTCTCTCTCCGCCCCACTCCTGCTTGTGCTCTGTCTCTGTCTTTCAAAAATGAATAAACATAAAAAAAAAAAATTTAAGAGCGTTTTACAAAAGAAAAAATCTGAGGCAAAAAAAGTAACTTGCTCATACTAAGTAACTACATAGTAAGTGGTTCAGTCAGGGTTTACAAACCCAAGAAAGCTGACTCCAGAGTTTAGACTCTTTAGTTGGGCATGATTTTCATTTCCTTATCACCATTGTTGTCTTTTGTTAGCACCAAATTTACATTCATATCCTAACTAAATCAAGCACTGACATATCAAATTCATAAGTGATGTCACCTTCACCATTGTTTCTTTCATTAGCAGCTTGTTTTTGTTTTTTTAATGTTTATTCCTTTAAAAAAAATTTTTAATGTTTATTTTTGATAGAGAGAGTGCAAGCAGGGGAGGGGCAGAGAGAAAGAGACAGTGTGAGCAGGGGAGGGGCAGAGAGAGCTGTCAGCACAGAGCCCGATGCGGGGCTTGAACTCATGAACCGTGAGACCATGACCTGCGCCAAAGTCAGAAGCTTAACTGGATGAGCCACACAGGTGCCCCTGTTTATTCCTCTTTGAGAGAGAGACCATGAGCAAAGGAGCAGAGAGGAAGAGAGAGAGAAAAAGAGAAGGACAGAGGATCCAAAGCGGGCTCCACACTGACAGCAGTGAGCCCGATGTCGGGCTTGAACTCACAAGGCATGAGATCATGACGTCAGCCGAAATCTGGTGCTTAACTGACTGAGCCACCCAGATGCCCCAGCAGCTTCTTTTGTAATTGCCATTTCCTTAAGCCATATTGTCTGATAGGAATGAAATTGTGTAGATAAGGAAGCATAAGTGTATTGTTTAAAATATTTGTGCATTAAAATTATTCTCAGTAAATAATTTTGAAGTGATAATATGAATTTTTCATGACAGTGTTTCCATAAAAATTTTTATTATGAATAATACATGCACATATACTTCTTTTTTTTTCAATTTTTTTTTCTTTAATGTTTATTTATTCTTGAGACAGAGATAGAGCCTGAACAGGGGAGGGGCAGAGAGAGAGGGAGACAGAATCTGAAACAGGCTCCAGGCTCTGAGCTGTCAGTACAGAGCCTGACGCGGGGCTCGAACCCACGAACTGTGAGATCATGACCTGAGCCAAAGTCTGACGCCCAACCGACTGAGCCACCCAGGCACCCAGTGCACATATACTTCTTAAAGTTAAATCTTGTTTTAGGCAGTTGGAGGCCATTTTGTTCTCTTCTGAAAATAATTTAGATACCTTATTACAGCAAGATAACTATGACTTCATGGGACCAAAAGGGACTGCGGGTACATTTTTATTTCTACCTCTAGATACTCTTGTAAGTATTCAAATGCTTTAAAGGTTTAGGTTTCTGAATTCTATTTTTGAGGTAATAAGTAAATCATAAAGTAAGTAAAGAGTAAAAAATACAGATACTTGCCTTTATTAACTTGAAAAATTCAATAGTTAGTGGAATGTTACGTTTTTATGTTTCTTTACTCTTGGCATCCCTCTTATTATGTAAAATTAGAATTAATGAAGACAATCCAATAACATGTTAGACTTTTAAATTTCTAAAATCAGGGTGTTTTGGTTTTTTTTTTCCTTATTTTACTTTCAGAAGTTGGGATATCTAAAGAGGAAGCATTAGAAACTCTGCAAATTATAAGAAGAGAATGTCTCACAAATAAACCAAGATATGCTGCTGTAGCTGAGTCAGGCAAGAAGTGTACAGCACTGGAACTTCTTGAGCAGGAGCATACCCAGAGCTTCATAATTACCTTCTGTTCAGCACTAGATAATATTCTTGGGGGTGGAATACCCTTAACCAAAACAACAGAAATTTGTGGAGTACCAGGTGTTGGAAAAACACAATTATGGTAAAGTTAAATGTTCCCCTCTTAAGGGTAGGCTTAATAATATTTTAAGTAAGTAATAGAATATGGTGCTGTGGGTCTATATTCAGGAGACCAAAAATGACATGTATGTGCTCTTAATTGTGTGTGTGTGTGTGTGTGTGTGTGTGTGTACATGCATCAGACAAAAATCAATTTGCCATTTGTGTTACATCAGCACCCCATTTTGATAAATTTATATGGATTATTTTGATATCCAAAAACGTTTCTTCTGCAGCATTGTAATGTGTTCATTAGGGTAAATAGGCAGTCTTCTATTTTATTATATAATTAATTCCTGGGAGTATATTTGAAAGTCAAATATTTGAAAGTATATTTATGTATAAGAAAGGGTTTCCTTCCCAGAGGCCTAAAAACCACTAAAAAATCCTTAGTCATGGTTTTATGAGTACACCCCCTGCCCCACTAATCCAAATATCAATTGATATACGTATATTTGGAGCAGAGAGTTAGCCACATCCGTAGCCTAATGGTGGTACCTAATGGATGGTGATGTGGCATTGAAAACCATTGCCTTAGAGGATAATGATTATGATGATGATGATTATGGTTTGGTCATTCAGCTTTCTCTTGACAGTATGCAGTTGGCAGTAGATGTGCAGATACCAGAATGTTTTGGAGGAGTGGAAGGTGAAGCAGTTTTTATTGATACTGAAGGAAGTTTTATGGTTGATAGAGTGGTAGACCTCGCTACTGCCTGCATTCAGCACCTTCACCTTATAACAGAAGCACATATGGGAGAGGGTAAGTTAGCAAGTGATCCTCTTTCTTCTGTATAATAAAAGTAATTTGCAATTGTACCTTTCAGGCCTCAGCAAGAAACCATTTAGAATGAAGCTTAATGACTTGACAGTGTCCTAGTGTTCAACCTTCAGATCTCTTTTACAGAATTAGAAATGCCACAACCTAGTTTGGCTTTTTCTTTTCCTTTTATGACCCTTGCTTCTGGGCCACATAACTTGTGTGTGTATTTCAGTGTATGATTTCAAATCATCATGCTCTGACCTGCCAGGTGTAAATCAATGTTGTTGGACACTTAATGTAAGTAAATGTTGTCCCAGTGCATTCAGTATATTCAATGCATTCAGTTTATATTGACTGCCATACTGGCTTTTTTAATAAACCAAAGGTAGCTTTGAAAAACTATGTTGGAAATGTTTGGAATATTAAGCTGATTGACTTTAGGGGGCTCTGAGTAGAATGTAATTGACTTCATGGCTGTTTAATTGTATCATTAAAGTGTTTGGGAAGTTTTTTTAAGCTTGTGATGTAGAAAGAGTGTTTGATTTTTTAAAAACATTTAAAGATGGGATACCTGGGTGGTTCAGTCGGTTAAGCATCTGACTTTTTAAAAATATTTATTTATTTATTTATTTATTTATTTATTTATTTATAGAGAGGGAGAGAGAGAGAGATTGAGAGAGAGAAAGCGTGAGCAGGGGAGAGGCAGAGACACAGAATCCCAAGCAGGCTCCACCTCACCAACTGTGAGATCATGACCTGAGCTGAAATCAAGAGTTGGTCACTTAACCAACTGAGCCACCCAGGCACCCCTTAATTTCCAGTCATATGAAAAAAACAAAGAGAAATTCCGTTATGTTACTTCTATTCAATGAAAGTAATAGCTAGAAATACGAAAAGGCAGGCATTAAGACTGTAGTTGTATATGTGTATAAACAGTTTCTCAATAACGTAGTATATAAGGAAACAGTGGAGAAGGTGAAAATAAGAGGCCAGGAATTATGCAATGATAGTTTATAGTAATTTTGTTACAATTTTGTTATCTTTCAATTCAAGTGGAGAGTTTGTTATTCACGGTGAAGCATTTTGTTTTTCAAAGGTATTGTTTTCCTACTATCACCAATATATCAAAACAAATAAAACTAATTATTTTAAGATTGTTTTGTTTATTTTAGAGCACCCAAAAGCTTTGGAGGATTTCACTCTTGAAAATATTCTTTCCCATATTTACTATTTTCGTTGTCGTGACTACACAGAGCTATTGGCACAAGTTTATCTCCTCCCAGACTTCCTTTCAGAACACTCAAAGGTATGGCTCAAACTATTGAAATATAGTTAACCTTTGGAGTATCTTTGGAGGTGTTTGAGTAACATGAAAAATAAGTAAATAGTATAGTGGCATAAGCCCATTCAAAAGTCTCTTCCTTGTTCTACAGTTTATTTGTATTTTCATATATTTAGCATATATATATTTTATGCCCAAAGTAAGAAATTGAAATAATATAGAAAGAGGTTCTGCCTCCAGTAATGGTGGAATAGTTTCTAGCAAACTCTGTAGAAAGGTATAAAATGGAAAATAAAGCTACCCTTCTATTGTTTCCTAACACCTCTCCCTAAAGTTGACCACTATTGTTTTTTGTGTCTTCCCAAAAAATTTTTTATGTATTTTGCAGTATTTTAATATTTGTTAATGGGATAAGACTGTAATATGGTTCTGCACCTTCCATTTTGGTTTAGAGTTTTGCCTATCTTTCTATACCACCACATGTGGATAGACCTCATTCTTTTTGTAGCTACATATTATTTCATTTTAAGAAGGTGCTTTTTGCTCTTGGTGGGAACATAAAATGATACAATTGCCTCAGAAAACAGTATGGCAATTCCTCAAAAATTGAAAATAGAATTACCATATGACCCAGCAATTCCACTTCTGTGTATATAACCGAAAGGATTGAAAGCAGGGTCTTGAAGAGATATTTATACACCTGTGTCCATAGCAACAATATTAATATTACCTAAAACATGGTAGTAACCCAAGTGTCCACTGATGGATGAATAGATCAGCAAAATGTGGTATATACATACAATCTAATTTTGACATATGCTACAACTTGGATGAATCTTGTGGACATTATGTTGAAATGTTGATTTTGTTGGTGAAATAAGCCAGTCACAAAAAAAAAAAAAAGATATGCTGTATTCTACTTATATGTGGTGTCAAGAGTAGTCAAACTCATGGAGACATAAAGTAGAATGGTAGTTATTAGAGCCTAGGGGGAAGAGGAGAATGGGCAGTTATTGTTTAATGGGTATAGGGTTTCAGTTTTACAAGACGAATATTTGTATTTTACTATATAAAAAAATTGGGGAAAAATTACCTTAATTTATTTAACCAATCCTATTATTGGTGATCTTTTAGATGCTATTATTAATAATTGTTTGGAGATAATCCTTATACATACCATCTTGGGGTACATTTGTAAGTATGTTTATAGGATAAATTCTAAGTATTAGAATTACATTAAAGAGTATATGCATATTTAATTTTGATAAATATTACACATGAGAAAGATTCTCTTTGACCAAACTTTAGTCAGCCTCCTCTGAGCCTTCTTTTTCAATAGGCCTTGAACTTCATCCACATCTTGTCTTAGGCCTGACTAATCCAGTTCATTACTGTGAATAATCCTGCTGTGAATATAGGGGTACAATAATAAAGAATCCTGTAAATTAGACTCTCCTACCCTTCATACCTGATCAACCTTGGTATCTCAAGTTCCTCATTCCCCACTTTTGATGTATATGTCTTTGGTCTGCCTGTAGCAAGAATTGTGTTAGGTCACTTTAACAAGAATCCTACCCCTGATGTCTCCTCTTAGTAATTTTCCATTTTCTGACACTCACCCTGTTCCTTGGCTATAAATCCCCACTTGTCCTTGTTGTATTTGGGTTTAAACCCAGTCTCTCTCTCCTGTTGCAAAACCCTATTGCTAAATTTTTCAAAAATTTTAAATGTTTATTTCGAGAGAGAACACAAGTGGGGGAGGGGCAGATAGGGGGGAGAGAAAGAATCCTAAGTAGGCTCCACACTGCCAACTCAGAGCAGGGCTCGATCTCAAGACCATGAGATCATGACCTGAGCTGAAACCAAGAGTCAGATACTTAACTGATCGAGCCACCCAGTCACCACCCTGTTGATATCTTCTTGAATAAATTCTTCATTACTGTTTTAACAAGCGTCAGAATAACTTTTTTGGTTAAAAAAAATTTTTTTTTATTCTTAAGAAGAGTCCACACCCAGCATGGAGCCTAACGTGGGGCTTGAATCAAGACCTGAGCTGAGATCAAGTCCGACATTTTATTTTCTGGTGCCCCAGAATAATTTTTTTTTTTTTTTTTTTTTACACAAATTGCCCTTTAAAAAGGTTGTACCAGTGGATCAAAAAAACAAGACTGAACTATATGTTGACTACAAGAAACCTACTTTAGGATTGCCTTGCTGGCTCAGTCACTGGAGCTTGTGACTTTTGATCTTGGGGTTGTGCATTTGAGCCCCATGTTGGGTGTAGAGATTACTTAAAAAAAATAAAATCTTAAAAAAAACATTTTAGATATAAAGATACTTGCAGATTAAAAGTAAATGATCAGAGAAAGATCTATCATGCCAACACTAATCAAAAGAAAGCAAGAGTAGCTGTATTTAGAGAACAGACGTCAAACCAAGGAAAGTTATCAGGGATACAGAGGGACATTACATAATGATAAAACGGTCAGTTCCCCAGAAAGACATAACAGTTTCTAACAGGTATGTGTCTGACAACAAAACACCAAACTACATGAGGCAAAAACTGATAGAAGTGCAAGGAGAAATAGATGACTTCACTATTATATTTGGAGACTTCAGCACCTCCTAGAAATGGACGGAAAACCAGTAAGGACATAGATGAACTCAATAACACCATCAGTCAATTGAATATAGTGGATATCCGTAGACTACTTCAACAACAGCAGAATACATGTTCTTCTCAGTTCATGTGGAACTTTCACCAAAATAGACATTTTCATAATCTATTAGATTTCCTGCCTCTTCTTCTAAGGGCCCGTTTATCTTTCCTGTAAATATCCTTTCTCCATTCTGTGAATTTTCTTTTCACTTTCTTGATAGTGCCTTTTTTTTTTTTAAGTTTATTTTTATTTTTTTGAGGGAGAGAGACGGCAGGGGCAAGGGGTGGCAGAGAGAGAGAGGGAGAGAGAGAATCCCAAGCAGACTCCACACTGTCAGCACGGAGCCTGACACAGGGCTCAGTCCTGCATACCTTGAGATTGTGACCAGAGAGAAATCAAGAGTCAGACACTCAACTGACTGAGCCACCCAGGTGTCCCTTGATAGTGCTCTTTGATACACAAAAGTGTTAAATTTTGGTGAAGTCCAATTATTTATTAGTTGTTGTTAGGTTTTTGGTGTCATGTATAAGAATCTATTGCCAAATCGATGATCATGAAAATTTACTTCTCTAAGTAGGGGAGGAAGAAGTTTTCTTCAACCCTCTGAAAGTCCATGGATGGATCTGAAAAAAAACGACAAAGGCAGCATAACAGGAGAAAAGCACACAAATTTTACTGAATTTTTATGTGTACATGGCAGCCTTCTACAAGACAACCCAAAGAAATGACCAGAACAATAAACTTTTATGCCTTTTAGGCAAAAACATGTAAATATGTGAAGAATTGATGAAGGGATTTGGGCTAGAGGTGGTAATTTGTGAAGAAATAATTTTGAAAATAAGAATTAGTTTAACAGGGGCACCTGGATGGTTCAGTCTGTTGAGCATCTGACTTCAGCTCAGGTCATGATCTCAAGGTTCATGAGTTTGAGTCCCACATCAGGCTCACCGTTGTCAGTGCAGAGCCCCCTTCAGATCCTCTGTTCCCCCCACATACCCTTCCCCCACTCACGTTCTCTCTCTCTCTCTCTCTCTCTCTCTCTCTCTCTCTTTCTCTCTCTCTCTCTCTCAGAAATGAAATAAACATTAAAAAAATTAGTTTAACAAGGTTTGTTTATATGCCTTCTCAGCCCTAAATACCCTGTCTCTGGTGATAAGGACATCTCCTTTTCTTCTGATACCTTTCATACAGGAGATTTATCTCCTTTCAGGGAAGAAGGGAGAGAGTAGGAGGTCAAAGTGACCTTCCTGCTTCTGTCATTTTCTCAAACTTCAACTTAAGATATTCAGTATGCCAAGGTGCCAAATTTGAGGGTAGCATGCCTGAAATACAGGTTGATCTATAAATATACATCAGACCAGTTAATGCCATGCAACATGTAATAGAAGATACAAAAAGGGGAAATAGGGGCCCCTGGCAGGCTCAGTTGGTGGAGCATGTGACTTTTAACCTTGGGGTCATGAGTTTGAGCCCCAAGTTGGATGTAGAGATTACTTATTTATTTTTCATTTTTATTTATTTTGAGAGAGAGAGCGAGTGCACACGCAAGCGGTAGAGAAGCAGAGAGAGAGGGAGAACAAGAATCTCAAGCAGGCTCTGCACTGTCAGCACAGAGTCCAATGCAGGGCTCCACCTGGCAAATGTGAGATCATGACCTGAGCTGAAATCAAGAGTTGGATGCTTAACTGACTGAGCCACCCAGGCACCCGTAGAGATTACTTAAAAAAAAAAAAAAAGAGAGTGTGTTGTTTAATTTCCACATATCTGTGAATTTTCCAAATTTCTTTCTGATGTTGGTTTCTTTTTTTTTTAATTGTTTTTTAATGTTTATTTATTTTTGAGAGAGAGGGAGACAGAGCATCAGTGGGGGAGAGGCGCACACACACACACACACACACACACAGACTCAGAAGCAGGCTCCAGGCTCTGAGCTGTCAGCACAGAGTCCGATGTGGGGCTTGAACCCAATGAGCTGTGCGATCATGACTTGAGCCAAAGTCAGGCACTAGTTGACTGAGCCACCCAGGCACCCCTGATGCTGGTTTCTAATTCCATTCCATTCTGGTTAGAGAAGGTAACTTTATGTGATTCCATCTTTCTATATTTATTGAGACTTATTTTGTGACCCAACATCCAGGTCTATCCAGGAGAATGTTCCATGTGCATTTTAGAAGAATGTGTATTCATTCTCCTGCTTGAATGGAACGTTGTATATATATTTATATGTTCATTTTAGTTGGCTTCTAGTGTTGTTAGGTTTTTTCTTTCCTTGTTTATCTTTTGTCCAGTTCTCTCCATCACTGAATGTAGGGTGTTGAAATCTCCAATTGTTATTGTAGAATTGTCTCATTTCTTTCTTTAATTTTGTCAGTTTTTGCTTTAGATATTTTAAGGTTCTGTTGTTAGCCCTATTGTGTATATGTATTGATGATTGTTTCTTTCTTTAAAAAAGGTCAGTTTGGGGGCGCCTGGGTGGCGCAGTCGGTTAAGCGTCCGACTTCAGCCAGGTCACGATCTCGCGGTCCGTGAGTTCGAGCCCCGCGTCGGGCTCTGGGCTGATGGCTCGGAGCCTGGAGCCTGTTTCCGATTCTGTGTCTCCCTCTCTCTCTGCCCCTCCCCCGTTCATGCTCTCTCTCTGTCCCAAAAATAAAAATAAAAAACGTTGAAAAAAAAATTAAAAAAAAAAAAAAGGTCAGTTTGTCTTTATTGGTAAGCAGGCAGGTGGTAGGCGAGTCAGGATGCTGGGGAGCAGCTGAGGAGAGGGTTCTGCAGTTGCCATCACAGTATATAATTGCTATATCTTCTTGATGAATTGACTCTTTTATTATTATACAATTATTTTATGTAAATTATTTATCATTATTCTTCTTTGTCTCTTGTAACAAGTTTTCTCTTGAAGTCTCTTTTGTCTGATATTAGTATAGCTGCTACAGCTCTCTTTTGGTTACTGTTTGCAGGCAATATCTTTTTCTATCCTTCCACTTTTAACTTATATGTATTTTTGAATCTAAAGTGAGTCTTTTGTAGAAAGTCTGTAGTTAGATCATTTTTTAAAAATCCATCTGCCAATCTGTGCCTAAGTCTCTGACTTAGGGTGGTTCAACTTAAAATTTTTTTTCTTTTACAATGGTACAGAAGTGGTACACATTCAGTAAAAACTACATCAAATTTTGATCTTTTCTGGGCTGGTGATACTTTGTCCAATACCCTCTTGTGTTGCTGGATAGTGGCAGTGAGCCACAGTTTTCAGTCAGCATGCAATCACAAGGGTAAACAACCAATACGCTTAAAACCATTCTGTACCCATATTACCATTCTGTTTTTCAATTTCAATATAGTATTCAGTAAATTATGAGATATTCAGTGCTTTACTGTAAAATAAGCTTTGTGTTAGATAATTTTGGCCAACTGTAGGCTAATATAAGTGTTCTGAGCACATTTAAGGTAGGCTAGACTAAGCTATGATGTTCAGCAAGTTAAGTGTATTAAATACATTTTTGGCTTAACAGTATTTTCAACTTGGTATAGGTTTATTGGGATGTAACCCCATTGTGAGTTGAGGAACATTTCTATTTTATTTCTCAAATTCTCCATTACTGTCTTCTTTTTTGTTAGATATTTTCCAGTGTACCATGTTGATTCCCTTCTCATTTTTTTATCATGTATTTTTTAGTTATTTTCTTAGTTGCTCTGGGGATTATAATTAACATCCTAATTCATAGCAGTCTAGTTTAAATTAATGCCAGGGGCGCCTGGGTGGCGCAGTCGGTTAAGCGTCCGACTTCAGCCAGGTCACGATCTCGCGGTCCGTGAGTTCGAGCCCCGCGTCAGGCTCTGGGCTGATGGCTCGGAGCCTGGAGCCTGTTTCCGATTCTGTGTCTCCCTCTCTCTCTGCCCCTCCCCCGTTCATGCTCTGTCTCTCTCTGTCCCAAAAATAAAAAAAATAAAAATAAAAAAAAAAATAAATTAATGCCAGATTAGTTGCAACAGTATATAAAAATCTTGCTGCTGTATAGCTCCATTTACCCCCCCTTTATGTTGTCATTGTCACAAATTGCTTCTTTATACATTGTGTGCCTGTCAACATAGAGTTATAATTATTTTTTTATATTATTTCTATATGGATTTGAGTTTCTGTCTGGTGTTCTTTCATTTTCAGCCAGAAGGACTCTGTATAGTATTTCTTGTAGAATAGATCTAGCAATGAATTCTGTTTATCTGGGAATATCTTAATTTCTGCTTCATTTTTGAAGAATACTTTCGCCAAATTCACAGTTCTTGGTTGGCAGTATTTTTTCTTTCAGCAATTTGTATATGTTATCCTATCACTTTCTGGCCTTTGAGAACCAATGAATGAATAAGTAAATGAATAAATACACACAAACATGCGTGTGTGTGTGTGTGTGTGTGTGTAAAATCTCATTTTTACCTCTCCATTGGTATGCTGGTAAATGTTTAGTGACTGGCTTTCCAGGAAAGAAAATGTATGCACATATATGCATACATGTTTATTATAAAGTTGCTGATATAAAGGATGTATAGTACACCATTTATAAATAATAATAAAATGTAGAATACTCTTTTTTTTTTTTTTTTTTTAGTTTTATTTATTTAAGTAATCTCTACACCCAGTGGGGGGCTCAAACTCATAATCTGGAGATCAGGAGTTGCATGCTCTTCCAACTCAGCCAGGCAGGTTCCCCCAAATGGTACTCTTTATTGTAAATCTGTAGCCAACTAAGTCTTACAGAAAGCTTTCATTGATTTGATTTTTTTATGGAGATTAATTTCACATAGTAAAATTCACTATTTAAAAGTGAACAATTCAGGGGCACCTGGGTGGCTCAGTTGGTTGAGCATCCAACTCTTGATTTTGGCTTCAGGTCATGATCCCAGAGTTGTGTGATCGAACCTCGCATTGGGCTCCATGCTGAGCATGGAGCCTGCTTGGGATTCTCTTTCTCTCCTGCCTCTCTCCCCTGCTCTTTCTCTCTTTCTAAAAATAAATAAATAAATAAAAATAATAAAAGTGAACAATTCAGTGCAGTTAGGACATTCACAATGTTGTCAACCACTACTTGTATCTAGTTCCAAAACATTTTTATTACCCTCAAAGGAAACTCATTAAAGAGTTGCTCCCTTTCCGCTCCCCCTGCAAAGACCCTGGCAACCACCAATCTGTATTCTGTCTCTATTGATTTACCTATTTTGGATATTGCATATAAAATGGAATCATAAGATACATGATCTTTTTGGTCTGGCTTTTTCACTTAGCATAATAGGTTCAAAGTTCATCTGCTTTGTAGCATGTATCTGTACTTCATTCCTTTTCATGGTGGAGTAATATTCTGTTGTATGTATACACCACAATCTGTTTATCCTTTTATCTGTTTGGGCAGTTTCTACCTTTTGATTATTGTAAATTGTGCTGCTATGAACATGTATATACATACTTTTTTTTTTTTTGGTACCAGTTTTCAGTTTTGGGGGGCATATACCTAGAAATGAAATTGCTGGGTCATGTGGTAATACTGTGTTTAATTTTTTGAGGAACCACCGAACTGTTTCTTCATAGTTGCTGAACCATTTTACATTCTTACCACCAACATATGAGGTTTTTCGTTATTTTAATTTTGCTAAACTTATGTATCCTTATCTAACCTATGGAATTGTTTGGCAAAATCACACTACCAATTAGCATTTGATTGCTATCCAGTTCAAAAGAAGTTGCTAACCTCATGGTGAACAAGTACTATTTTAACGTGAATGCTGATTGATATTTTTGCTTATGTTAACAAGTGTGATGAAAGTGAAACAACAAAGGCATATTTTTTTAAATTGAAGTATAATTAATGTAAAATATCCTGTTAGTTACAGGTGTACATTATAGTATTTTGGTATTTTTACACATTATGAAATAATCCCCACAATATGTCTAGTTACCATCTGTCACCATACACAAAGGTATGTGTGTATGTCTTTATATGTGGGCTGTCTTTCCCTCCTGGAGGTTCTTATCCAGGACTCAGTTCTGTTGCCTCCTGTTTCATTGATGCCTTCTCTCACATCTGGTCTGAGTTAACTTCCCTCTACTTTATCACCTACTTATTCATCATCATTTCACCCAGTGTAGTTTCTTTATAACTCCTAGTATTATCAGAAATTATTCATGTATTTGCTTGCATGTTAATTGTCCTTTACTCCACTAGACCATAAACTCCAAGAGAACAGGGACCTTGTCTCTTGTTCCCCACTGCCTGGAACAGTGACTAACATATAGTAGGTATCAATAAATATTTGCTGAAAGAATGAATACTCTAAATAAAAGATAAAAATGGCTTCCTTACACATGGCTTTATCAAATTCTCTTCTTTAGTGTAATCCTCTTTAGATAGAAAAATACATAATCTTACAGGTTTTTAAAACTTGTTTATATTTGGATTAGTTCGCAAATTCTGTTTGTTCTTGGATTTTAGATCTTGGACTATATGGTAACTGTCATGATGAAAATATTTATCATCTATAAGTGAACCTTCTTGATTAGAACTTCAACACAAACCTGTCTCATGCTGAATTCTATATTATAACAGATTCTGTAATGATTAATTGCCTTATAGTATATTTAAAATTAAGGGGAGAAAGTATGCTAAGAATTAGGTTTTGAAGAAGGTATAATAATTTAATATTTGATGATTTTTTTTAACCAAAAAATCTTGAAGGTAAAATGACATAGAATCGAAGAATTTGTTTTACTAAGACTTTAGAAGTGCTTTTTATCAGTGTAAAATGCCTCTGTAACGATTGTGTTATAGTGGCAAAGTATAAGAAAATTGCTTCTTTTTCTTTTGTTGAATTACCTTTTTAAGTTGATAAATTATCTTTTGTTTTTAAAGTATATTTATTTTTGAAAGAGAGAGAGCATGCACATGAGAGCATGAGCATGGGGTAGGGGCAGTGAGACCCAGGACTCTGAACTCAATCTTAAGCAGGCTCCACGCTCAGTGTGGGGCTCAGACTTGCAAACCATGAGATTATGACCTGAGCTAAAATCCAGTTGGATATTTAACTGACTGAGCTGCCCAGGTGCCCCAAGTTGATAAATTATCATACCAGAGTACATTTTAACTTTCGATGATTAATGCAGAAAGCATTGGGTGAATAGATTTATAACTCTCCAAAATAAAGCTTTTGGAGAATTAAAAATAGAAATAGAAGGATTTTTTTCCTGCAATGAACTATGCTTTTTGGATGTCATTTTTAAAATTTTAACACCAAACTTAATATCCTTATCTCTTCCACATTTAGGTTCGATTAGTGATAGTGGATGGTATTGCTTTTCCTTTTCGTCATGACCTAGATGACCTCTCCCTTCGTAGTCGATTACTAAATGGTCTAGCCCAGCAAATGATCAGCCTTGCAAATAACCACAGATTAGCTGTAAGTATTATTAGTCAAGAGAACTTTATAATGAAGTCAAGATTGTATAACATAGTAATGTCTAGAAATAGCAAAATAGAATTTGACTAAAAGCAAATAATGCAGACACAGTTTTGAATGTAGTTTTGGTTTGATTTCTGGAAAAAATTAATTCTAGACATAAATGTTTCTATCAGTTTTCCTAGAGAGTAATAAGCATAATCAAGATGCTGTATTTTATTTTTATTTATTTATTATTTATTTATTTATTTTTATTTGTTTTATTTTTTAAATTTACATCCAAGTTAGTTAGCATATAGTGCTATGATGATTTCAGGAATAGACCCCATAATGCCCCTTACCCATTTAGCTCACCCACCCCCCCACAATCCCTCCAGTAACCCTCTGTTTGTTCTCCATATTTAAGAGTCTCTTATGGTTTTGTCCCCCTCCCTGTTTTTATATTATTTTTGCTTCCCTTCCCTTGTTTTCATCTGTTTTGTCTCTTAAAGTCCTTATATGAGTGAAATCATGTATTTGTCTTTAACTAATTTCACTTAACATAATACCCTCCAGTTCCATCCCTGTAGTTGCAAATGGCAAGCTTTCATTCTTTTTGTTTGCCGAGTAATAATCCATTGTATATATATACCACATCTTCTTTATCCATTCATCCATCGATGGACATTTGGGCTCTTTCCATACTTTGGTTATTGTCGATAGTGCTGCTATAAACATGGGGGTGCATATTACCCTTCAAAACACCACACCTGTATCCCATGGATAAATGCCTAGTAGTGCAATTGCTGGGTCCATAGGGTAGTTCTATTTGTAGTTTTTTGAGGAACCTCCATACTGTTTTCCAGAGTGGCTGCACCAGCTTGCATTGCTACCAACAATGCAAAAGAGATCCTTTTTCTCCACATCCTTGCCAACATCTGTTGTTGCCTGAGTGGTTAATGTTAGCCATTCTGACAGGTGTGAGGTGGTATCTCATTGTGGTTTTGATTTGTATTCCCCTGATGATGAGTGATGTGGAGCATTTTTTCATGTGTTGGTTGGCCATCTGGATGTCATCTTTGGAGAAGTGTGTATTCATGTCTTTTGCCCATTTCATCACTGGATTATTTGTTTTTTGGGTGTTGAGTTTGATAAGTTCTTTCTAGATTTTGGATACTAACCCTTTATCTGATATGTCATTTGCAAATATCTTCTCCCACTCCATCGATTCCCTTTTAGTTTTGCTGATTGTTTCCTTCACTGTGCAGAAGCTTTTTATTTTGATGAGGTCCCAAGAGTTCATTTTTGCTTTTGTGTCCCTTGCCTCCAGAGACGTGTTGAGTAAAGTTGCTGCAGCTGAGGTCAAAAGGTTTTTGCCTGCCTTCTCCTCTAGGATTTTGATGGCTTCCTATCTTACATTTAGATCTTTCACCCATTTTCAGTTTATTTTTGTGTATGGTGTAAGAAAGTGTTCCAGGTTCATTTTTCTGCATGTCGCTGTCCAGTTTTCCCAGCACCGCTTGCTGAAGAGACTGTCTTTATTCCATTGGATATTCTTTCCTGCTTTGTCAAAGATTAGTTGGCCATACGTTTGTGGGTCAATTTCTGGGTTCTCTATTCTGTTCCATTGATTTGAGTGCCTGTTTTTGTGCCAGTACCATACTGTCTTGAAGATGCCATGTTTTAAAATGGACTTGTTTGATAAAGAAATACTACCTTTGGTAATTGCAATCCTGGGTTTTTCTTGTCTAAATATACTTGATTTTTTGGGAGGCAGCTGAGTGGCTGAGTCAGCTGAATGTCCAACTTCAGTTCAGGTCAGAATCTCATGGTTCATGAGTTCGAGCCCTGCATCAGGCTTGCTGCTGTCAGTGCAGAGCCCTCTTTGAATCCTCTGTTTCCCACCCCCCCCCCTCCCCTGTCTTCTCTCTCTCTCTCAAAAAAATAAACATATAAAAAAATGTTTTTTTGAGAGACAGAGCGTGAGTGGGGGAGGGGCTGAGAGAGGGAGACACAGAATCTGAAGCAGGCTCCAGGCTCCAGGCTGTCAGCACAGAGCCTGACGTGGGGCTTGAGCTCACAAACTGTGAGATCATGACCTGAGCCCGCAGTTGGACATTTAACTGACCAAGCCACCCAGGCACCCCTAAAAAAAATATTTTTAAATAAATATGCTTGATGTTTTTCAGGTAAGCTCTTTTAACATCCCCAGTTTTCTTTTACTCTGGGCCTTTTTATTAGTACGTGTTGTATAATCACAGACCCAGACCGATAGAAAATTTACGTAGTGTGAATAACCTGGATGATTGGAGATGGAGCTAACTCTTCTAGATTTCAAATATGAGGTTAGACGTAAACATAAGTTCAGAAGTGAAGACATAAAAAGGAGTAACAGTCTTTTTTTTTTTTTTTGACTATTTGCCATCACTTTCCACTTCTGCAACCCCATGCCACCTTCTCACACAAATACACACACTTGTCCAGGAGGGAGATGGGAAAAGAGTAAACTGCTTAATTTTTTTGTATTTACCCTAATTAGAGAGTCTTTAGCACATATCCATGATGCAAGTAGATAAAGAACTCCTTGATGAAATCATTTCAAAACATCTTTTTTTTTTTGGAGTTTTTATTTATTTATTTATTTTGCCATATACCAAAAAGCATAGTGTCCTGTGTTTGAATTATTGTCATTAATTTGTAATTTAGCATTCTGTTAATATCAATGAAGAGCGCGCAGTAGGGGGCACTCAAGACTATTGGGTTGCATAGTTCCTTAGGGTTTTTTATTTTTGTTTTTTTAACAGAAATATTTTTGATTTTCTGATTAAATAACTAATCTAAACAGTGGAATACTATGCAGTGCTTAAGAAGAGTAATGTAAATATATAATGTAATGTAGTAGAGTAATGTAAATGTAGACATACTAGCACAGAACAAGATATATCCAGATATATGCTTAAGTGAAAACATTCAAGTCACATTATAATATATTTTATGTGATCCCACTTTTGAGAAAAATAAAAATTATATATGTGCATTTATATTTACATGGACAAAAAGATCTGAAAGGATCAAAATGGTCATAGTGACTACTTCTAGAAGTAGGATTTTGTAGGGCTGAGGACATACTTTCCCCTCTTACTTTATAAATTCTTCTTTGCTTGATTTTTAATTTCCAAGTTTCTATGTATAGAATCATGTGTGACCTTTGACAATAAATACATTTCACTGGGCGCCTGGGTGGCTCAGGTGGTTGAGTGACTTCGGCTCAGGTCATGATCTCAAGGTTCATGGGTTTGAGCCCCAGTCGGGCTTTGTGCTGATGGTACAGAGCCTGCTTCAGATTCTCCATGTCCCTTTCTCTCTGCCCCTTCCTCACTCTCGCAGGAGTACGCTCTCTTTCTCTCTCTCTCAAAAATAAACATCACAAAAAAATTTAAGGGGCACCTGGGTGGCTTAGTTGGTTGAGCGTCCGACTTCAGCCCAGGTCATGATCTCGCAGTTCATGTGTTTGAAAATCATGATCTTGCAGTTGGTGAGTTTGAGCCCCACATTAGCGCAGAGCCCACCTCGGATCCTCTGTCTCTCTTTCTGCCCCTCTCTTTCCTTGTGTGTACTTGCTCGCTCTCTCTCTCTCTCTCTCAAAAACATTAAAAAAATTTTTTTAAATATATTTCACAATTTTTTTTAAGTTTATTTTTATTTTTGAGAGCGAGAGAGCAAGAGCATGAGCAGGGGAAGGGCAGAGAGAGAGGGAGAGAGGGAATACCAAGCAGGCTGTGCATTGTCAGCATGGAGCCTGACGCGGGCCTCAAACTGACAAACCACAAGATCATGACCTGAGCCAAGATCAAGAGTCGAATGCGTAACTGATTGAGCCCCCCAGGCACCCCTACATTTCACAATTTTAAGTTATATATGTTTTCTATAAAAGAAGTTTTAAACTTTCTAAGTAGAAAGTAAGTAAGTTATCTATTACCCAGAGATGATTATTGTTGAGTTTGGTATACATATTTTTCCAAACTTACCCTTTCTCTATATACGTATATGGACATATTTTTTTTATTTTTTAAGGTTTTTTAAAATTTAGTTTTTAATGTTTGTTTATTTTTGAGAGACAGAGCATGAGTGAGGGAGGAGCAGAGAGAGAGGGAGACACAGAATCTGAAACAGGCTCCAGGCTCTGAGCTGTCAGCACAGATCCCTACATGGGGCTTGAACTCACGAACAGTGAGATCATGACCTGAGCTATAATCGGCCACTTAACCGATTGAGCCACCCATGCGCCCCTAAGATTTTTGTTAAAAGTGGGGCTCAGACTCACAACCCCTGTATCAAGAGTTGCATGCTCTATGGAAAGAGCCTAAATGTCCATCAACTGATGAATGGATAAAGAAATTGTGATTTATATACACAATGGAGTACTACAGGGCAATGAGAAAGAATGAAATATGGCCCTTTGTAGCAATGTGGATGGAACTGGAGAGTGTGATGCTAAGTGAAATAAGCCATACAGAGAAAGACAGATACCATATGGTTTCACTCTTATGTGGATCCTGAGAAACTTAACAGAAACCCATGGGGGAGGGGAAGGAAAAAAAAAAGAGGTTAGAGTGGGATTAAGCCAAAGCATAAGAGACTCTTAAAAACTGAGAACAAACTGAGGGTTGATGGGGGGGTGGGAGGGAGGGGAGGGTGGGTGATGGGTATTGAGGAGGGCACCTTTTGGGATGAGCACTGGGTGTTGTATGGAAACCATTTTGACAATAAATTTCATATATTGAAAAAAAAAGAAAAAAAGAGTTGCATGCTCTACCAACTGAGCCAACCAAACACCTTTATATAGATGTTTGGTTTTTTTTTTAACTTTCACTATTTTTTTTAAGTTTATTTATTTATTTTGAGAGAGAGAGAAAGAGAGAGCCCACGTGTGCAAACAGGGGAGGGACAAATAAAGAGGGAGAGAGAAAATCCCAAGCAGGCTCCAGGCCCAGCACAGAGCCCAATGTGGGGCTCAGTCTCAATGACCATGAGATCATGAGTTGAACTGAAATCAAGAGTCAGACACTGAAGGGACTGAGCCACCCAGGTGCCCCAAAAAAGTAACTTTTCTTAGGCTTTTCTGATACCTTAGGACAGATTAATTTGGTGCACGAAGTAAATCAAGATAAAGCACAGATGCTTACAGACACAGTTCAAAGCTATGGCAGCTTGATGCTAAGATGCTGAGTATTGTTCCTAGGGAAAGGAGCTTGGTGATGCTGCTCTCCCTGTCTGGGTACTCTCTGCCTCTATAATGGTTCACTGCAAAACAAATGCTTAATGCTGTATTTGCTTTTTGCTTTTTTTTTTTTTTTCCGTAAAAGTGCGAATCCTCTTTGGATTTATTTTGGTTAGCAAAAACAGGTACTAATGTAGGTCTTTCATAAAAGTGAAATGGCATAACAGGAACTTTTGAAAATCAGGAGATACCTGTACTCTGTAAACCAGTGCTGTCTGATAGTACTTTTCTGCAAAGATGAAAATGCTCGGTGTAATATAGCAGTTGCATAGCTATTGAGCACTTGAAAAATGGTTAGTGCTACTAAGGAACTGAATGTCTAATTTTAATTTAATTTTTTAAAGAGTGTTTTTAAAAAAAATGTTTATTTTTCAGAGAGAGCACGAGCAGGGGAAGGGGAGAGACAGGGAGACAGAGAATCCCAACAGGCTCTGAGCTATCAACCATAGAACCTGGTGTGGGGCTTGAACCCAGAAACTGTGAGATCATGATCTGAGCCAAAATCAAGAGTCAGATGCTTAACTGACTGAGCCATCCAGGGGTCCCAGATTTTACTATAATTATTAAAAGCTCTATGTGTAGCTAATGGCTGCAGAATTGGATGGTGCACCTCTAACCAAAAAGTGGTGGTATAAATAAATATCCCAGTTACTAGAGTTTAAATACTTGGTAGTCTGTAAAGGGTATTATTCAGCATGTTGGGGATGCCAGTTAATCCTGTATTTCAGGTAATTATCAGTTTACATTCCGCTTAGCTTGTTCTAAGATGCATGACATGAGGTAGTACATGGGGAAGCCATTGTGGCACTTAAGGGAAGAGGAGCTAGAAGAAAATGTGTCGTCCAGTTGGTGGCTAATTGAAATCTAGATGGAGCACAGATTTCTCCTTTGTAGACAAATAAAAATACCACTGCAGTGGGAATAGCCAAACAGCCTTTTCTTTCTCCATTTTCTTATGGAACTGATGACTTTTTCAGAACAGGTAACTTTTTTCATTGCTTTTCATAGAAGTTCTTTATCAGTTTCAGCTTGCAATTGTATCTGTCATATTTCTGGTGGGAAGGTCTGTATTGGAAGAATATTTAAAAGAACTCTTTCTGGAGAATTTGGGGCTGGGAAGTGCCAGATAATCTTTTACTGTATTAAGTCAGCTTTAAACACTCATTTTCTCTACTTTAAAATTACTGTCCTTCATTTTGAGGCAAGGGAAACAAAAACAAAAATAAATTATTGGAACTACATCAAAGTAAAAAACTTCTGCCCAGCAAAGGAAACCAATGAAACTAAAAGACAGCCTACTGAGTGGGAAAAGATACTTGTGAATGATATAACCAATAAGGAGTTATCCAAAATATATAAAGAATTTATACAACTCACTGCTTACAGGGCAGAATAAATGTCTTTTGGGTTAGGACAGTATAAAGAAAATTAAAAAATTTATACAACTCAATACCAAAAAACACTGAATAATCCAATTAAAAAATAGGCAGAAGACCTGAACACATATTTCTCCAAAGAAGACATACAAATTGCCAACAGACACATGAAAAGATGCTCAGCATCACCAATCATCACAGAAATGCAAATCAAAACCACAGTGAGATATCACCTCATACCTGTCAGAATGACTAAAATCAAAAACACAAGAAACAGCAAGTGTTGGTGAGGTTGTAAAGAGAAAGGAGTCCTCAAGCACTATTGGTGGGAATGCAAATTGGTGCGGCCGCTATGAAAAACAGTATGGAGGTTCCTGAAAAATTAAAAATAGAAGTAACATGTGATCCAGTAATCACACTACTGGGCATTTACCCAAAGAATAAGAAAACACTAATTCAAAAGGATATATGCACCCCCATGTTTATTGCAGTATTATTTACAATAGCCAAGATATGGAAGCAACCCAAGTATCTATCAACAGATGAATTGATAAGGAAGGTGTGTGTGTGTGTGTGTGTGTGTATACACACACATATATAATTGTTGAATGATTATATTGTACACCTGAAGCTAATATAATACTATGTTAACTATACTGGAATTAAAAAATAGAGGGGCGCCTGGGTGGCGCAGTCGGTTAAGCGTCCGACTTCAGCCAGGTCACAATCTCGCGGTCCGTGAGTTCGAGCCCCGCGTCAGGCTCTGGGCTGATGGCTCGGAGCCTGGAGCCTGTTTCCGATTCTGTGTCTCCCTCTCTCTCTGCCCCTCCCCCGTTCATGCTCTGTCTCTCTCTGTCCCAAAAAAAAAAAAAAAAAAAAATAGAGGGGTGCCTGGGTGGCTCAGTCGGTTAAGTGACTTCAGCTCAGGTCATGATCTCACAGTTCATGAGTTTGAGCCTGGCATCAGGCTCTCCATTATTAGTATAGAGCCCGCTTTGTTTTGTTTTGTTTCCCTTAAAATGTTTTAATGTTTATTTACATTTGACAGAGAGAGCATGAGTAGGGAAGGGGCAGAGAGAGGGAGACACAGAATCTGAAGTAGGCTCTAGGCTCTGACCCGTCAGCACAGAGCCCAATGCAGAGCTCAAATTCATAAACCATAAGATGATGACCTGAGCTGAAGTTGAATGCTCAACCGACTGAGCCACCTAGGTGCCCCAGTGCAAAGACCACTTTGAACCCCATCTTCCCTCTCTCTCTGCCCCTCCCCAGCTCATATTCTCTCTTTCTCAAAAATAAACATTAACAAATTTTTAATTAAATAAATCAATTTAATTTAAAATACCAAAAAGAATAAAATAAAATTGCTCTCCTTCAAACCATGGAATCTTTTCTGTAAGTCACTATTTAATCCAAAAGAATTAGTAATATTTTTAGCCTTGAGGGCCATCTTTGAATAAAGTAACACCTATATCTATTATCAGCAGACGAGTATAGTCATAATTTGGAGTCATTTGACCTGATTACTGGGTTTCATTTTTTCCCACTTCTTCTGTATTTTCTTTATGATTTTAGGTCTTTTCTCATAATTTTTGCTTCAGTTTTTTTTCCTATAAAACCAGAAATGGTAATACTGTATTTGTCTCTTTCCTGAAGAGGAAACAGTATTTATTAAGTATGTCACACTCTTTTGATTAAGTATATTCTAGAGAGGCAACAGTGGTTAAAAAAAAAAAAAGACTCAATCTTTGTAAGCTTCTGATTTCTCATGTGTTAAACTGGAATAATAATAATACTTCATTCATGTAGTAGTTGTGAAGGCTAAATAAGATAATGAAGGTAAAGCACTTAGCATAGCTTCTGATATTTATTAAGTACTCAATAAATGTTTATTACCACTACTGATATTGCTACTGTTGGTCTGGTGGATTCTATTGGCTTATCCAAAACTTAATTTTTAAAAGTGAGGTTTTTCCAATACTCCCATTTAGGAAGTTTTTATACATGGTCTCTTTAGACCTTTATGTATTATGTATTATCTATTTTTATTCTTCCATTTTCACAATTAGAACTTTGTTCTTGTCTGTTAAAAATGTTTATGTTCATTAGAACCTGTTTTCAGATAACTAGTCATTTTAATGGGTAAATTTTTAAGAATTTATCAGAAAAGTTTTCATTACCTAAATATGTTTTTCTTTAAATTGTATTCAGAATAGTAAAGTCACAGGATTATTTGATAATTTTGGGGAGAGACTCACCTAATTTTCTCACCTTTTTTAGGTACTTTTAACTAATCAGATGACAACAAAAATTGATAGAAATCAGGCCTTGCTGGTTCCTGCATTGGGTGGGTAATTAATCAGATAAGAATTTTTAATTTTTTAAAGTTTATTTATTTATTTTGAGAGAGAAAGAGTGTGTGTGAGTAGGGGAGGGGCAGAGAGAGAATCCCAAGCAGGCTCCACACAGTGCAGAGTCTGACATGGAGCTCAGTCTTAAGAACTGTGAGATCGTGACCTAGGCCAAAATCAAGAGTCAGATACTTAACTAAGCCAACCAGGCACCCCGCATTTTTAATTTAACAGTTTTTTCTACCTCTTTCATTTGATGCTTGTTGAGTACTGTAGGTTCCATGAAAGCAGAGATTGTATCTGTCTTACTCACTGACAAGTGAGCATGGAGCACAGTGTCCTTAGACACTGTTTAACAAACATTTATTGAGCATCTACTATTCGGCAACCATTGTGTCAGGTACTGAGCATATCAGTATTCATAAGATGACTCTTGCCCTCTGAAAGTCTTAGGTAGTAAGAAGGGTAAATCCATTTAAATACTGATCACACTACAGTGAATAGACTTATGATTTTTCCTAGCCTCAGTCATGGTTTTGTTAGGACACAGTGTTTCGAGATTGTTTTGTACTAAATTCTTTAAGAATATTCTGTCCGAGTTTTCGCTTTTCTTCTGGTAGCCGGAAATATGTTAGTAAGTGTGATAAGGAAGATTGACAAATATGTTGACTCAAACTATAAAGTTTTCTGAAAGCAAATAAAGGATAATGATCTGCAGTATTTGCATAGATAGGTAAAAATCTATTAATCTCAAGTTGCCACCCATATACAAGGGATTTTGAAAGTTTACGTATATTCTTGTGTTAAATTAGGTAAAATAAAACTGTTTTGGTCAGAGGCATTCTGAAAGACTTATAACCTTGTCAGTAAGGTAATATACAGTTGTTCTGTTCTTGTTCCCACTAGGGGAAAGCTGGGGACATGCTGCTACAATACGGCTAATCTTTCATTGGGACCAAAATCAAAGGTCAGTATAGAAACAAGTTAATAATTTTGAATATTGGGTTAATTACACGAACAGTTATGTTTTCTTAGATCTACTCCAGTGGATGAAATCTACAGTGCCCCCATGAACTAAAGCTTTTGTTGCCTTGTTCTCTATCACCTAGAGAAATCATAGAAACATATTGTTAAACTACACATTTAGCTAACATAGGAAATGCTTTGGAATATTTAAATGATGGGGTGCACCTGAAATGAGTAGGTGGCCAAGGAATGCTACCTTCTAAAGCTCTTTGAAACCAAGTACCATTTATTAGTCTTGCAGAAGGAGGTGGGTACTCTCTGTTCCTAGAAGGGATTTAAAGAAGAATAAAATCAGGACAAAAGGAAAACTTTGAGGTTAGCTTTAGGCCAATTTATGTGGAAAATAGGATGGTTTTTCTTAGTTGCTAAATATATTTTGGGTATGAAATTGTGTTTATTTTTGTTTTCTTTTGTATTTTGCTATCCTACTTTTGTTATCCAGTTACTTACCTGCCTTTCACAAGTATTGTTCTTTAAAATAAAACTATGGCAGCGTGAAACCTTTGTATTTGTTTTTAAAGCTGCTGAGCAAGTGAACAAACCAGCTTTCATTTTCTTTAAAATAGGCAAATGAAAGCTGTGGAGTCTTTTATTATACACTTCTAGAAATGTCAGATTTATGCAGCTTCTCTGCTTTGAGATTAATTGGTATAACTGAGAGAACTTCATTTGGAAGTGCTCTAATGAATGGGGGGAGAGTGAGACAGCAGGTGGGCAAAGATGAAAAAAAAGAGTTGCTTAAATATAAATCAGGTCTGGTCAGTGATATTGTCTAGTTCTTTATCTACATTTCTCTGTTCTCCAAACTGAAAAAAATCATGCCTGACCAAATTAGGTTTTACTTAACTCTGAACTCATAGCAGAATTTATTACTTTTATATACATCTTTTGAAACTAATTCACATGGTTTGTGTCCCTTTTAAAAATGGCATTTCCAAAGAGCTCAGGTAACTCTCCTCCCCCCCCCCCCCCATAATACATAGTGCTTTACAATTAACTTCCATCCCCCAGTTCTGTAAATAAGTCATTGTATTCTGGATCACAAAAGGAATTCTTTCCTTGGCAACAAACTCTATTGTAAACATTTGGCAACAGTTCTGCAGATGAGAATCTTATGAACATATTACTTGTATTTTCTCAGATTTAGGTTTTCTGTAAAGTGCATCCCACTGTTGAATGTTTTTAGGAATTTCCATTTTAAATGGCCACTTTTATTCTACTATTAAATATTCACTAATAGAATACATCTAAAAAATAAAAATAATACAAACAAAGCAAGATGTTTCAGTCTTTTTGTTTGGGGTCTTTTTGTTTTTTAAGATGCTCCATCTTTTTTTTTTTTCTTTAATGTTTATTTATTTTTGAGAGAGAGAGCAGAGGAGGGGCAAAAAGAGAGAGAAACACAGGATCCAAAGCAGGCTCCGGGGTCTGTAGCACAGAGCCCAACGCGGCGCTCAAACTCACTGTGAGATAATGACCTGAGCTGAAGTCGGATGCTTAACTGGCTGAGCCACCCAGGTGCCCCAAAGATGTTTCCTCTTTTAATGCACTCATTGGAAGGAGATGTTTGCCTTCTTTGTCAAATTGTAGAAGTTAGCATTGGTTAGGTACCCATGAGATCAGAAGATTATGCTTACTTTTTAGGAGTTAGCCATTTTATGACTTCCAGCTTCTTACTGATCCTTTCCAAGAAATTGGAGAATGGTGTAGAACACTTGACAATGAATTAGATGGATTTAGGGGAAATCTATTCCATAAGTTTTTTCTATATCCCAGACTATTATTTTAGTGACTACTTGCTGATACTAGGTATTTAACTGGGCAGTTTTTGTATACAACATTTCCTTCAATAATCCCTTCGATAATTTTTTGAGGGATCTATACTTACATAGAAGTGAGAATACCAAGGTTGCCCAGAAAGAATAATTAAGTAGTAAATAATAGCTACCATTTATTGAATATTTATTAACTATCCTTTACTAAGCATTGTATGTGTATGTATATATAATACTTCATTTTATTTTCCAAATAACTCTATGAAATAAGTAGTAGTATCCAAAGTTTATAGCTGACTCTATAATAGTCTCTTTTCCTATATAATTGCTGTTTCTAGAATGTAATTATAGTATTGTGTTGATTGCCAGCAAATCTGAAAGTATAGCTCTTATCCTCCTTTTTAGATAAAATCCTTTTTCTCCAAACTGTTTTTTTCTCCCCAGCTAGAGATATATAAGTAATTTGCATACTTTATTATGATCAGAATAAGTTGACCTCATTTAGTAGAATTAAAATAGTTTTGTTCTTCATTGTTTGAAACCAGTTATCTTTAAGTCATTAAAGTTGCATGAAGTCTTGTATGTGTTTTAACATTTAGTTTATCTTGAAAGGATGAAAATAGAAATTCACACTGGGGAAAAATAGTTATAAAAATGAACACTTCCAGTTAGAGTAGAAAACTAAAAACCTTGACTAGCCAAATTTATATTGAGAATTGAACTTAAGTGTCCTATCTTATGCTTCAGTCCCCATCTTTTAACCAGAAACCCCTTTTACCCTCTGACTAACAATGAAATAACATTCCAACAGTTATTCAAATAAATACTTTTATCTCTGTCCTGTATATTGTGTGGGATTTCCTCCAAATTTCATATTCATGATAATATGAGGCTGAGATTTTTCAGAATTATATCACTTTTTGCCAGAAAGATCTGGTGGTAGAGTGGAGTAATACATCAACACCCCCACATAGTGTTTCATATGTGTGCTCAGCTTTAGAGCACAAATTGTGCTTCTGTCTTATTTCTTCCTGACCCAAACTGTGTAGTTCAGCCATATGTTAAGCTTCATCATAGCTGGGGCCATGAGCCAAGTGATTCTTTGGTTTAGTTTGTTGTTTAAAAAGATCTCTTGAGATGCAGATATGAAATATAAAATTTTATTTTTACCTAGAAATTAGAGGAAAATTTTCACCCTGAATATTTAATGCCTACTTGACTTTAGGATTTTTAATAAACATGTAAATATTTCTGAAAAGCTCATTTACTTTTTAATAATTTTCTCAGAAAATTCAGATGTATTGGGTATCTTTTTGGACATATTGTGATATGATGTGATTTAGATAATTTTTCAGAAGGTTAGCTAATTTTTGTTTTATTGAATCAAAAAGAATGATTTTTTAACAAGACAGGTTAAAATACACCATACCCCTCTCTCTCTCTCTCTCTCTCTCTCTCTCTCTCTCTCTCTCTATATATATATATATATACACACACACGTATGTATATATACATATATACATACATGTATACACACATATGTATATATCTACATATATACATATGTGTGTGTACATATATATATATATATATATATTTTTTTTTTTTTTAACTTTTATTTTTATTTTTGTAAGTAATCCCATTGCCCAAAGTGGGCCTCTAACTCATGACTCAGAGATCAAGAATCCCATGCTCAGGGGGCTGGGTGGCTCAGTTGGTTAAGTGTCTGACTTAGCTCAGGTCACGATCTCACGATTTATGGGTTTGAGCCCTGCATTGGGCTCTGTGTTGACAACTCAGAGGCTGGAGCCTGCTTTGGATTCGGTGTCTCCCTCTCTCTCGGTGCCCCTCCCCCACTCATGCTCTGTTTCTCTCGGTCTTTTTTTTTTTTTTAATTTTATTTTTTAAAATTTACATCCAAATTAGCATATAGTGAAACAATGATTTCAGGGGTAGATTCCTTAGTGCCCCTTAACCCATTTAGCCCATCCCCCCTCCCACAACCCCTCCAGTAACCCTCAGTTTGTTCTCCATATTTATGAGTCTCTTCTGTTTTGTCCCCCTCCCTGTTTTTATATTAGTTTTGTTTCCCTTCCCTTATGTTCATCTGTTTTGTCTCTTAAAGTCCTCATATGAGTGAAGCCATATGATTTTTGTCTTTCTCTGACTAATTTCAATTAGCATAATACCCTCCAGTTCCATCCATGTAGTTGCAAATGGCAAGATTTCATTCTTTTTGATTGCCAAGTAATACTTCATTGTATATATATACCACACCTTCTTTATCCATTCATCCGTCAATGGACATTTGGGCTGTTTCCATACTTTGGCTATTGTCAATAGTGCTGCTATAAATGTGGGGGTGCATGTGTCCCTTTGAAACAGCACACCTGTATCCCTTGGATAAATGCCTAGTAGTGCAATTGCTGGGTCGTAGGGTAGTTCTATTTGTAGTTTTTTGAGGAACTTCCATACTGTTTTCTAGAGTGGCTGCACCAGCTTGCATTGCCACCAGCAATGCAAAAGAGATCCTCTTTCTCCACATCCTCGCCAACATCTGTTGTTGCCTGAGTTGTTCATGTTAGCCATTCTGACAGGTGTGAGGTGGTATCTCATTGTGGTTTTGATTTGTATTTTCCCAATGATGAGTGATGTGGAGCAGTTTTTCATGTGTCAGTTGGCCATCTGGATGTGTGTTTATTCATGTCTTTTTCCCATTTCTTCACTGGATTATTTGTTTTTTGGGTGTTGAGTTTGATAAATTCTTTCTAGATTTTGGATACTAACCCTTTATCTGATATGTCATTTGCAAATATCTTCTCCCTTTCTGTCGGTTGCCTTTTAGTTTTGCTGATTGTTTCCTTCACTGTGCAGAAGCCTTTTATTTTGATGAGGTCCCAAGAGTTCATTTTTGCTTTTGTTTCCCTTGCCTCCTGAGACGTATTGAGTAAGAAGTTGCTGTGGGCAAGATCGAAGAGGTTTTTGCCTGCTTTCTTCTCGAGGATTTTGATGGCTTCTTGTCTTACGTTTAGGTCTTTCATCCATTTTGAGTTTCTTTTTGTGTATGGTGTAAGAAAGTGTTCCAGGTTCATTTTTCTGCATGTCGCTGTTCAGTATTCCCAGCACCGCTTGCTGAAGAGACTGTCTTTATTCCATTGGATTCTTTCCTGCTTTGTCAAAGATTAGTTGGCCATACGTTTGTGGGTCAATTTCTGGGTTCTCTATTCCGTTCCATTGATCTGAGTGTCTGTTCTTGTGCCATCTTTCAGTCTTTCGAAAATAAATGTCTTAAAAAATTAAAAAAAGAATCCCATGCTGTACCAACTGAGCCAGCCAGGTGCCCCAATTTTTCTGTTATATTTTGTATTAAAGTTAGAATTATCAACTCTAAAGCATTGTAAAAACTCATAATCTCAGTCCCTAATGCTATTCTTATATTACATATTACTCAGCAATTATTTCATTTTTGTATACAGTTGCAGTTACAGAGTATATGACATTTTGGATTCTGCCATTTTTGTCCTAAAAGTACAAACCTAAGACATTAAGCTAATGGACTGTGATCTCTGATTGCTTCTCTTTTGAATTGTGCCTGTGTGGAGGGGCAATTTCAAAATTTGAAGAGTAACGGATCATAAACCAAGATGTCCTTTTTGAATTTTCTTTGAAAACAAATTAGACGCTGTTTGCATCTTGGTCAGGGAGTGGCCTTCTGTGGCTTCCTCTCCCGTGGGCTATGTGGCCTAGCATCCCTGTCCCTGCCACCTGTGATCACACACCAAGGCCCGTAAGGGATTGGTGCCAAAGTTTCCATCAGCCTACAGGCAACAGCATGGCAGTCATCCTCTCCAGTGGCTCGCTCGTGGCCACCCATGACTAATACTGGTGCCTCCAGGGTTCCACTTCCAGTAACAGGTCCTGCATAAGTGCAGAGTATCCTGGGGAAGCCATCCCTTACCACCCTGGTCTCCCCAAGGCTGACTTGGGTCAGTGGTAAGCAAGCTTCTTTTTTCAGGAAGTCTACTCTCCTGTTCATGGCTACAGTGTTGGAATCCCCAGGCCTCCAATGGCACGATCACCTGTGACTTGGCTCTGGAAACCATGAGAAAGCAGCCTGGTGGCCAGCCTGGCAAAGCCAACACAGCCCTGAGTGGCCACTACCAGCCACTAGGCTTTAGGAGACCCTAAGCTCATATCACAACCCCTACCCATCTTTCCCCTCCTCATAGACTAGGTAGGCTGCAGCAAGCAGAAGCAGTTGGGTTCTTTTATATCAAAACGGCAAAACACCAAAAAGGAAGTTGAGAGAACCCCACTCTTTACTTTCTAAGCCACACGCAAGGCATCTTGACATACCTTGTAACCTTGTGCCTTGCACCAAGTGGAAAATAAACTCCAAGCAGCCAATAAAAAAAAAGAAAGAAAAATCAACATTATATTGTATGGAAATTAATGAACCTTTTAACTCTGAGAGTTTGTGATTTTTCTCTGTGTTAGAAACTATTTGTGCAGTTTTATCCATTTTTAAAAATTGTCGTAAATCTACCTGGCTCAGTCAGTAGAGCATGCCACTCTTGATTTTGGGGTTGTGAGTTCAAGCCCCATGTTGGACGTAGAGCTTACTTAAAAAAAAATTTTTTTAGGGGCACCTAGGTGGCTCAGTCGGTTAAGCGTCCGACTTCGGCTCAGGTCATGATCTCACGGTCCGTGAGTTCGAGCCCCACGTCGGGCTCTGTGCTGACCGCTCAGAGCCTGGAGCCTGTTTCAGATTCTGTGTCTCCCTCTCTCTCTGCCCCTCCCCTGTTCATGCTCTGTCTCTCTCTGTCTCAAAAATAAATAAACGTTAAAAAAATTTTTTTTTAATTTTTTTAATAAAATTGTGGTAAATTGTACATATCATAAAATTCATCATTTTTTTCATTTAAGTGTACGGTTTAGTGACATGAAGTACATTCACATTATTGTGCAGTCATCACCACCATCCATCTCCACAGCTTTTCCTTCTTCCCCAACTGAAACTCTTCCCATTAAACACTGATTCCCTATTCTTCCCTCCCATCAGCTTGTGGCAACCACTATTCTACATTCTGTCTATGAATTTGACTACTCTAGGCACCTCATATAAGTAAAATGATACAATATTTGTCCTATTATGACTGGCCTTTTTTCACATAGCATAGTTTTCAATGTTCATCATAACACGTGACAAGAATTCCTTTCCTTTTTAAGACTAAATAATACTCCATTATGCATAGAAACCACTTTTTATGTTTCCATTCATCTGTCAAACACTTGGGTTGCTTCTATCTTTTGCCTATTGTGAATAAGTTATATCAGTTTTAAAGTGATTTTAAAAGGAACTTTAAAAGTTTTTGCTTAGGGCACCTGGCTGGCTCAGTCTGTAGAGCCGTGCTTCTTGATCTTGGGGTCATGAGTTTGAGTCCCAAGTTGGGCATAAAGAGCTTACTTAATTAAAAATTTTTTTAAATAATAAAAGCTTTTCTTATATTTGTTTGCTGTTACAATATTTGAGCAAAGTTAATAAGAACTTAGAATTTTATTTCTAACTACTTTCAGCTTTTAGTTTTATATTACTTTGCATAGTACATAATAAAATTCTACCTAAACAGGAGTGCCTGGGTGACTCAGTCAGTTAAGTGTCCGACCTCAGCTCAGGTCATGATCTCATGGTCTGTGGGTTTGAGCCCCGCATCAGGCTCTGTGCTGAAGCTCAGAGCCTGGAGGCTGTTTCAGGTGCTTCGGATTCTGTGTCTCCCTCTCTCTCTGCCCCTCCCCTGCTCTCTCTCTCTCTTTCTCTCTCAAAAATAAATAAACACTAAAAAATTTTTTGAATTCTGCCTAAACAGACCTTGTTCTTGTCATGACAGTGATTCTTCTGGACGCAATCATTTTGAAAGAATGTGTCTTTCTTGTTTATTTGTATTAGTATGAGTATGTGTTTCTCATTTATATCCCAAGAAATTGTCTTAATACTTCTATCATAACAAAAAATACATGATGACTGCAAAAAGTTGGAAAAATATAAACAAAAATACTCCTTTTACCCTGTAATAACAGCTTAACTTTTTGACTGTGGTCTTCTACTAATTTTCCTGTCTATGTGTATTTACATACTTACTCATAAAGGTGGGATCATACAGCATAACTTTTACTTAATATATTATTAATGTTTTCCCATCTAATTAAATATTTTCTTCCACATTATTTTCTTAAGCATCAATAGTATTTTGTCACATAGAAAATTATTTGAATTAGTCATTGGACTTTTAGATTGCTTAAAATTCCACTTAGGTAAACAAGTCTATTATTATATAAAATAATTATTATGTGCATACATATAGCTATTGATTAAAGGGAGTATTTTTGATATTTCTTTGCTTTCTACTTTCTGTGTCCTTAGAGAACAAAACAATAGAATTGTAGGAAAAAACTAAATTTAAATTATTAAATCAGTCATCTGAACTAATTAATTAAGATCATGTATTTGTGTATATTTATTCTTTTTCTCTAAGCAGGTTGGCAACATTGTGCAAATCACCAAGCCAGAAGGAATCTACAGTACTGTTTCAAATCACAGTCAGTATCATTTGATTAGAGTGGGATTTTGGTGTTGGTGGTCAGTAATTATCTGAAGAGAGCATTTACAAATTGCTTCTGTTAACTCCTGTAGGCAGCAAGCATATTTGAGGACAGCTTTTGATGCTTAGAACATTATCCCCAAAATAGTAGTATATATACAGAATATTCTAGTCACAATTTGACTGAAATTTATTCTTAAGAACAGAGGAAATACTTATTTGTAGGCTAGTGTGTTCCATGCCATATGTAATGTCAGGATATTAAAAAATTTTTAAGTGAAAGTTGTTAAAGATTTTCCAAGAAAAAATACTAACACTACTCATTTTAGTCTGTAGATATTATAGATCTATCATAGCCACCAAATATATCCTGCTTTAAAATGTTAATTTTCCTATAATTTAAAATCATAGAACACACTCTTTTTGGCTGAAATATGCATATTTATCAGTAGTGTTGAGCCAAATATATTCTTGGCGTCTCATTTTTAAGGACAAAAACAGAAATAGAGATTCTGAAATTGAATCATCGATTTAGTCTTTGTACTGCCTAGGTGCATTTAAAGTATCCTAACTGGAGGGGCACCTGGGTGGCTCAATTGGTTAAGCATCTAACTGTAGTTCAGGTCATGATCTCGCAGTTCGTGGGTTCAAGCCCTGCATAAGGATCTGTGCTTACAGCTCAGAGCCTGGAGCCTGCTTATGATTCTGTCTCCCTCTGTTTCTGCCTCTCCCCTACTCATGTGTGCTCTTTCTCTCTGTCTCTCTCTCTCTCAAAAATAAATAAAACACTAAAATTTAAAATAAAGTATCCTAACTGGAAATTTTTATTTAGTTGTGAAAATAATTTGTAAAGCACCTAAGTAATTAATACCTGTTACTTCCTTTTACCTCTTCCAATAGAGCCACCATAAAGTTTGTTAGGATTGTCTTTTAGGGACACCTGGGTGGCTCAGTTGGTTAAGCGTCCCACCCGCTCAGGTTATAATCTCGCAGTTCATGAGTTCGAGCCCTGCATCAGACTCTGTGCTGATAGTTCAGAGCCTGGAGCTTGCTTCAGATTCTGTGTCTCCCTCTCTCTCTGCCCCTCCCCTGCTCACACTCTGTCTCTCTCTCTCTCTAAAAAATAAACATAAATAAATAAAAGGATTGTCTTTTAGAGTATATGTTTATAATGCACTGAAATTTGTATGTATGTGTGTATATATGTATATATATATGTATAAATAAATACACGCATACATATAAAAAATACTCTAGATATAAAATACTTTAGTACAGCTCTGGTTTGGACACGTACTCATGAGGTTTAACTTCTTCATTCACAGTGGTTGGTAACTTCTGTCTCAGTAAAGTAGCTCTCTTATCAATTAAAAATATTTGGAAGACCAGTTGTTATTTTAGATGTTCTTAAAGCATACTTGTATATTTTTTCATCTTCCAGCCTCAGGGATTTAGAGATGCTGTTGTTGCTCCTGCATGTTCTTGGCAAACAGAAGGTTCATTGAATTCCCGGAAACGGTCACGAGAATGAGAAGAAGAACAGGAATCCAAAGACTAATCTTAAAGTATACATATGTATTGATGCTGTAAGATGTAATGTATACAAAGTAGTAGACTCATTATAAAATGTAAACACACACTATGGGATGTTTGAATCAAGAGCATAGGAACTGAATGTGAAAAACATTTAATTAGTATGATTCTCTGAATTTTTCAAAAGCAGTTTTACAATTACATTTTGCCCCATTTTCTTTTTTAGTAACATTCAGCAGAAACGATACAGGTATTGTATTTTTGCACATGTGGAAAGCTGATCTCATGTGGCCAGTATGAATTTACCATTCAGACTGTTTTTTCCTCTTTTGCTAATTGCCTAGAAAACCCTTGGAAGAAAATATTTTTTTCACATTCCTATTTTGTTCTCCTCTTTAAATGTAGTTTTCATAATTCTTAAAAATGACTTGTTTTTATTATTGTAATGAAAAGCCAGCACCATGAGTCAGCATATTATTGTATTCAGTTTTAATGGTCGGATATAAACTTTACATGACCAATGTGATTTTAGTCACCCCAATCCTAAAATCTAACCCATTTGTGTATTTTTTTAATGTTATTTTATAATGTTAAGGGAAGGACTTTGGAGCTGTTACCCTATATAGAAATTGTCTATAACATACATCTTCCAGAATAGTCAAATTGATAAATTTACAGTTATTTATCTCTATATTTTTGAAACACGGTGTGATCCATTCTAGAATTCTAGATGTATTGACATTTTCCTTTGAATAATCTTAACACTGTTTGTATGAATTAAAAATTTGGATTCTTGAATGGTTTTAAAATCATCTAAAAGTGTTTTGGCACCTGATTCTTTTTAGTACTTCTCAATTCATTCACAAAATTTACTCTGGTTCCAAATGGAAGAAAATTATTTAAATAATTGAATATTATGTACTGTGACAACCATGGTCTCCACATTTTAGAGGCAATTGGTATTTCCTCCTCTCCCAGAGTGAACACTAAATTTATAAAGTTTTAAAAAACACAGTTATTCTGTAATTGATTATTCATAGAATAATTATGGTTTGCCAGGACTTTTTTGAGAATGAAATTAGACACTGCTAACAATCACATCAGGACACTGGACATAAACCAGGACCATCCCAGGCAAATCAGGCATATGGTTGTCCTAATTATAGAAGACTAATTTCAAATGACTATTTGAGTGTAGGATGACTGATTATAATTATTTTTGAGATGTTTAAGGCATATATTTTTATTAATGCAGTCATTATAAAAAAATTACCCATCATTTTATATTCTCTATGCTCCAATCACAAAATCAAGACAGGGGGTTATTAGTGATAAATATCAGTGTTACTAGGGAGCAGAACTATAGGAATCTCATTTTATAAAGCATCATAACACTGTAAAGAACTATAGAACCCAGGATATAGACAAAGCCACGTGTATTTCTTTTTGGTTGTAACTTTTTTGTGTGTGTGCAACTCTTTATAAATAAACTTTATGTAAATATCCTTTCAAAGTTGTTTTTGCTAAAAAGATCACTGTTCTTCTAGTTATAATATACTTAAATCTTAGTCTGCTTGGGCCGCAATAACAAAATGCCATAAACTTAAGCAACAGAATTCTCTCACAGTTTTAGAGGCTGGTAGTCCAAGATCAGTGTGCCCGGATATTGGGTTCTGGTGAAGCTTCTCTTCCTTGCTTGTAGACAACCATCTACTTATTGAGTGCTCACAGGACCTTTCCTTGGTGAATGTGCATGGAGAGAGAGATCTTTTTCTCTTCATCTTCTTTTTTTTTTAATTTTTAATTGATATCTATATCTTTTTTTTAACTTGTTTTATTTTTTATTTTTTAAAATTTACATCAAAATTAGTTAGCATATAGTGAAACAATGATTTCAGGAGTAGATTCCTTAGTGCCCCTTACCCATTTAGCCTATCCCCCCTCCCACAACCCCTCCAGTAACCCTCAGTTTGTTCTCCATATTTATGAGTCTCTTCTGTTTTGTCCCCTTCCCTGTTTTTATATTAGTTTTGTTTCCCTTCCCTTATGTTCATCTGTTTTGTCTCTTAAAGTCCTCATGAGTGAAGTCATGATTTTTGTCTTTCTCTGACTAATTTCACTTAGCATAATACCCTCCAGTTCCATCCATGTAGTTGCAAATGGCAAGATTTCATTCTTTTTGATTGCCGAGTAATACTTCATTGTATATATATACCACATCTTCTTTATCCATTCATCCATCGATGGGACATTTGGGCTCTTTCCATACTTTGGCTATTGTCAATAGTGCTGCTATAAACATGGGGGTGCATATGTCCCTTTGAAACAGCACACCTGTATCCCTTGGATAAATGCCTAGTAGTATAATTGCTGGGTCGTAGGGTAGTTCTATTTGTAGTTTTTTGAGGAACCTCCATACTGTTTTCCAGAGTGGCTGCACCAGCTTGCGTTCCCAACTCTCTTCATCTTCTTATAAGTCCACCAGTCCTATCAGATTAGGACTTCACCTGTATGACCTCATTTAACATTAGTTGCCTTCCCAAAGCTCCAAATATAGTCACACAGAGGTTTGGGCTTTGACACATTAATATTGGGATGACGACTCGGTCTGTAGACATCTAGGAAATTTAAAATATGTACACGTAAAATTTTTTAAAAAATCTTTACCTGCTTTTTAAAGAGCCTAATATGGGGGCAGCTGGGTGGCTCAGTTGGTTGAGCATCCAACTTTAGCTCAGGTCATGATCTCACAGTCTGTGAGTTCGTGCCCTGTGTTGGGCTCTGTGCTGACAGCTCAGAGCCTGGAGCCTGCTTTGGATTCTGTCTGTCTGTCTCTCTCTCTCTCTCTCTCTCTGCCCCTCCCCCACTCATTCTTTGTCTCTCTCTGTCAAAAATAAATAAATATTAAAAAAAAAATTTAAAGAGCCCAATATATACTCATGTGTTCCACGTAATTTTTCTATGATAGTTTTTAATGGTTGTGCATAATTTTAAAGTTCTTTTTGGAGTTTTACTACTGTAGTTTTAGAGTTATAAACAATGCTTCTAATAAGCATACAAGTTCCTTTTTTAAAGAAATTGAAATTATGGGGGTGCCTGGGTAGTTCAGTCGGTTAAGTGTCTGACTCTTGGTTTCAGCTCAGGTCATGATCTCTCGGTTCGTGCGTTTGAGCCCCGCGTGGGACACTGACAGTGTCACGCCTGTTTCGGATTCTCTCTCTGCCCTCTCCCCCTGCTCGCTCGCTCGCTCTCTCTCTGACTCAAAAATAAATGAATAAACATTTTAAAAAAAGAAATTGAAATCAGGATTTGAATTAATTTTTCATTGCTCCTGTAAAAAATTACCACAGATTAAGTCCTTAAAAGAACACAGATTTATTATTTTACAGTTCTGGAATCTGTAATCAGTTTCACAGGGCTAAAACCAAGGTGTCAGCAAGCCTGCGTTCCTTCTGGAGGGTCTAAGGAAAATCGATTTTCTTGCCTTTTCTAGCTTCTAGAGGCTGCCTGCATTCTTTGGCTCATAGCCCATCTTCAAAGCAGTGTAGCATCTTCCAATCTCTCTGTTTCCAGTCTGTCTCAATTGCCTTTTTCCAACTCTGTGTCCTGCCTTCCTTTTATAAGGACACTTGTGATTACATTTAGAGCCCAGTCAGATAATCCAGGATAATTTCCCTATCTCAAGACCCTTAATCACATCTGCAAAGTCCCTTTTGGCATGTAAATTAGCATTCACAAATTTTAGAATTAGGTTGTAAATGTTTTGGGGGAGCCATTATTCAGCCTCTCACTTCATTTGGTAACATTCAAGAAATAATGGTCCTTGGGTGATAAACACACTGAAGTTTGAAAAGCACGGAGACAGACATTGCCATTTTTTAACTGTTTTCATAGTCATTCCCATGGGAATGAAGGATATATAATATATGTACATATATATTATATATATAAATTATATATTTATATATTTACATATATTTATATATTTCTTATATAAATTATATATATAAATTATATATATTTATATATAAATATATACAAATTATATATATAAATTATATATTTATATATAAATATATATAAATTATATATTTATATATATGTGTGTGTATATATATATATATGTATATATATATATATATAAAAGGATATGAAAAGATAGTTCCTGTTAGGATGTCCTCGGAACCACAGTAGAGGAGACGGCCATCTTGCCAGCGCAACCCAACGAAAAGCCCCTAGCGGGGCACCAGAAAGCATTGAAGGTCAACCAATCACCAAGCGACAGCATGACCTGCTGTGAAAAAGGCCCACCCGGACCTAAACCTGGAACCGCTGCAGCTTAAAAACCCCACCCCACCCCACCACACCACACCCAGGCGCGACTTCCTTGACTCCTCTCTCTCTCTCTCTCCCTGAGTGACAGAACCTCGCCGGAGACCTTAGTTCCCAATAAAGCCTTTGACTGCTAAAATTGTTTAGCTTCTGACTCTTATCTTTACCCTGCCTTACACCTGACCTTAACAGTTCCTTAGCTTTTTGAAAGCTTTTTTTTTAAGGACTATTATTCTTTCTTAATTATAAAATATACAGAAGTATACAATTTTCCACCGGTCTTTTCTGTTTTAACTCATGATGTGATAGAATATCTATCATTCCACAATTTATATGTGTATTTGCCACCTAATGCTACCAGTAAATTAGTTAAAAGTCTCCCCATCCATCTTTCGAGGTTAGGCAGTGTGGTAAATCCAAAAGATTGTATATTGCCTTTTACTCTTTTTATTTTTATTTATTTTTTTAGTTTCTTTATTTTGAGAGAGAGAGAGAGCAGGTGAGCAGGGGAGGGGCAGAGAGAGAGAGAGAGAATCCCAAGCAGGCTTTGCACTCACGGTGCAAGAGATCATGCCCTGAGCTGGAATCCAGAGTCAGACACTCAATGGACTGAGCCACCCAGGTGCTCCGGCGTTTACTCCATTTAAATGCCATTGCTATGATCACTCTTTCTGGTAATTCATATATACACATTGATATATTTGCACACACACATACAAAACATTTATTTCCAAAATATTTGTTAAGGCAATTCCATGTTTTGCAATGCCCTGGCCACAGTTAGTACAACACAGGCCATTAATAGTCTACTTTAAAAAGTACTCATTCTGGGGAAAGTAAACAAATACTAGCAACTCAGAATTTGTTCTTCTTTGAGAAACTTTTTCCATGCTAATGGACTTGGAAAATAAATTTTATTTCAAAAAAGTTATTAAAGGTATAAAATATAATAAGGTATAGAATTAAAAGCTCAGACACCCTAACTCATGACTTTTGTTGTTTTGTTTTCAGGATAGAAGCTTAACATTTCAATGCAATGATTATAGACTTTTATTGCTACAGGAAACCATAGAGATAATCCCAGTAATATCTTTAATTCATATATCTGCAATATTTCAAACATGCAGTAGGTTTTTTCTAAATTAATTTTTTCCTGATTTTATAACAATTTATCCTTTTTTAAAGTATCTTTTTCCCAAAGTATTATAACTTTTAGCTTGAATTTGCATAGTGCCTTATGATTTTGAAACACCTTTACATAATTTAATTTCATCCTCACAGCAACTCTGTAAGGTAGATGGGATAGGATGGTTTGTCTGTTTTAATTCCTTCTTCTATTCATCCAAAGGCTTAACACATGTACACATTTAACAACTACTTGTTGAATGAATAAGTATTTCAAATAAAATTTAGAATAAATTCTGTTTTTCTAGGGTGCCTGGGTGGACTGAGCCAGCCAGGCACACTCAATTTTTTTTTTACTTTTAAAAATTGTGATAAAATAGATATAAAATTTGCTATTTTAATCATTTTTAAGTGTGCAATTCAATGACATTAACCGCATGCACAGTGTTGTATAGTCATCCCTATTTCTAAAACTTTTTATCACCCAAACAGAAACTCTGTACCCTTGAAGCAATAATTTTCCATTCCACACACTGCCTCCCCCCAAGCTTCTGGTAATCTCTAACCTACTCCATTTCTAATTTGCCTATTGTATGCATTTTATTTTTATTTTTTATTAATTTATGTATTTTTATTTGAGAGAGAGGTGGGGTGAGGGAAAGAGGAAAGAGACAGAAAGAGTATTAATTAGGCTCCATGCTCAGCATGAACCCTGACTCAGGGCTTGATCCCATGACCCTGGGATCACAACCTGAGCTGAAATCAAGAGTTGGTGGCTCAACTGACTGAGCTATCCAGGCATCCCTGTATTTTATATAAGTGGAATCATGCAACATTTTGCCTTTTATGCCTGGTTTATTTCACTTGGCATAATGTTTTCAAGGTTCATCCATGTTGTAGCATGTGTAATAACTTCATTTTTATGGCTGAACAATATTCTATTGTATGTATATACCACATTTTGTTTATTCATTCAACTCTTGATGGACATTTGGGTTATTTCTAATAGTGATTGAATGGTTTATAAATTTACACAAGTTAACACTTTTTGTTTTATTGACTTTTATTGCTTATCAAGTTTGGGACAGTTGATTTGTCTTTGGAATATTTTCAAACTATTCCTACTAGCTTAAATTTTAACCCTAATAAATTTAACTTTCATTTCTTAGATCAACTATTTTTTTTTCTAATTACTGTTTTTGTTGTTAATAATGTTCCTACTAAAATGTTTACATCTAGTTACCAGTGATAAGTTATAGTGTGGTAGAGAAAACATAGGCCGAGAGTCAGAAGACCTGCATTCTAATTTCATCTGAGACATTAATAAGCTGTATCAATATTGGCACCTTTATTTTCTTTTTTCTTTCTTTTTTTTTTAAATTTATTTTTGGGACAGAGAGAGACAGAGCATGAACGGGGAAGGGGCAGAGAGAGAGGGAGACACAGAATCGGAAACAGGCTCCAGGCTCTGAGCCATCAGCCCAGAGCCTGACGCGGGGCTCGAACTCACGGACCGCGAGATCGTGACCTGGCTGAAGTCGGACACTTAACCGACTGCGCCACCCATGCGCCCCGGCACCTTTATTTTCTTATGCCTTTCTCTTATTTATAAAACAAGACAGGTCTAAATGATGGTAAATTCATTGTTGGATATTTTGTGGCTTCTCCTTTTGTAGAGGCATTATTAATATTCACTTAAATGAGCAATATTAAAAATATGAAAAATACTGACATTTGCACATTTTTTTAATTTTCAAAATCAATAATACTAAGATTTTTATTCTAATACACTGCATTTCAGTTTTGAGACATAATGTTGAAATGTTCTATTGCTTTAAAAAAAAACATTGAGTTGCAGAAGAGAGGCTGGCTGTTCATAATATGTATTTTTAGTTAACGTCAGTGCCTAAATTTACTGTTACTGTTAAAAATTTACAGAACATTGTGCTCCCTCAGAAATGATTTTGGCATAAAACATGTTGACAAGAGTTTGTGTATTTTTGACCATGGCATAATCCTTTGTTTTCAGATTTAGTTCACCATTGACATTGGCCTTTCTGTGCTTCAACTATGCATGTGACTCTCATTATCCATTTGACTCTCGTTATGTATAGAAGATGTGAATTTTTATTTTTTTATTATTAAAAAATTTTTTAGTGCTTATTTTTGAGAGATACAGAGTGTGAGTGGGGGAGGGGCAGAGAGAGAGAGGGAGACACAGAATCTAAGGCAGGCTCTATCTAGACTCTGAGTTGTCAGCGCTGAGTCCCACACATGCTTCAAACTCACAAACTGTAAGATCATGACCTGAGCCAAAGTTGGAGGCTTAACCGACTGAGCCACCCAGGCGCACGGAAGATGTGCGTTTTTAAACACCGTTACTCTGATAATGATTTTATATGTAGCCTGTTTTATGAGAATATAAAACTTGGGTTCTCTAAGAAGGGCTTGAGGGGTGTCTGGATGGTTCAAACTGTTAAGCATCCAACTCTTGATTTTGCTCAGATCATGATCTTGCAGTTCGTTAGTTCAGTCCTCGTATTGGGCTCTGTGCTGATGATGGGGAGCCTGCTTGAGATTCTCTCTGTCTCTCTACTCCTCCAGCACTTGTGCAAAGAATAAATAAAAACTTAAAAAAAAAAAAAGAAGGGCTTGAGACTCATGGAAACATGTCCTACCAATTTTAAAATTTAAAAATTAATACCGGTAAAAGTAGCAAAGAGAAATTTGTATTAAGAAGTCATATAAGCCAAGGCAAAGAGAAAAACATAATTGATTACATAAACTTTTGGTCTAATGATAAGAAGTATACCAGTTCTTTAAGAGAAAAAAATGTTTTTCTGGAGGTTTTTGTGTTTGTTTTTGTTTTTGTTTTCTAATTTACATCCAAATTAGTTACCATATAATGACTTTAGGAGTAGAATCCAGTGATCCAACTCCTACATATAACACCCACTACTCATCCCAACAAGTGTCCTCCTTAATACTCCTTGCCCATTTAGCCCACCTCGCTCACCCAGAACCCCTCCAACAACCCTCAGTTTGTTCTCTGTATTTAAGAGTCTCTTATGTTTTGTCCCCCTCCCTGTTTTTATATTATTTTTGTTTTCCTTCCCTTATGTTCATCTGTGTTGCATCTTAAATTACACATATGAGTGAAGTCATATGATACTTGTCTTTCTCTGACTAATTTTGCTTAGCTTAATACACTCTAGTTACATCCACACTGTTGCAAATGGCAAGATTTATTCTTTTTGATTGCCAAGTAATACTCCATTGTATATGTATACCACATCTTTATCCATTCATCAGTCAATGGACATTTGGGCTCTCTCCATACTTTGGCTATTGTCAATAGCGCTGCTATAGATTGGGGTGCATGTGCCCCTTCAAAACAGCATACCTGTATGCTCCGGATAATTATCTAGTAGTGCAATTGTTGTGTTGTAGGGTGCTTCTATTTTTAATCATTTTTTTAATGTTTATTTATTTTTGAGAGGGGGGAGGGGCACAGAGATGGGGAGAGACAGAATCCCAAGCAGGCTCTGCATTGACACTGGCACAGATAGAGTCCTGTGTTGGAATCCATGCTGAGCATGGAGCCTGCTTACGATTCTCTCCTTTCACTCTGCCCCCTCTCCCCTGTTCATGTGTCTCTCTATATATAAAATAAAATAAAATAAAATAAAATAAAATAAAATAAAATAAAATCTTGTGCAAATATTACTTTAAAAATTAATTGAAAAACAGAAAAGAAAGACGAGGGTCACCTGGGTGGTTCAGTCGGTTAAACTAACTCTTGGTTTTGGCTCAGGTCATGGTCTCATGGATTTGTGAGTTCGAGCTACATATTGGGGCTCTGTGCTGACAGAGTGGAGCCTGCTTGGGATTCTCTTTCTGCCTCTTCCCCACCCTTTCCCCACTTTCATGAGCTCTCTCTCTCTCCCAAAATAAATAAATAAACTTTAAAAATGACATCTTGTACTGTGATACTACATTTTTCTTGTTCTTTTTTTATAGGTGAGGTTGGACATCCATCTTTTCATCTACTTTAATGTTACTCCTTTTTTTTTTTTTAAGTTTATTTTTGAGAGAGAGAGAGAGAAGGGGAGGGGTAGAGACAGAGGGAGAGAGAGAATCCCCAAGCAGGCTCCGCATTGTCAGCACAGTGCCCGACACAGAGCTAGTACCCACGAACTGTGAGATCATGACCTAAGCCAAAGTCAAGAGTTGGACACTTGTCTGACTGAGCCACCCAGATGCCCCTCTTTTTTTTTTTTTTTTTAAAGTAAGCTCTATGCCCAACGTGGGGCTTGAACTCAAGACATAGAGATCAAGAGTTGCATGCTCTACCAAATGAGCCAGCCAGGTGCCCATAGTTACTCTATTTCTTTTTCTATGAAGTGACTGTTCATATTTTTTGTCCATTTTCCATTGCGTGGTTGGTCTTATGAGTCAGCAAGAGTTCTTTTTTTTTTTAATGTTTATTTAATTTTGAGAGAGACAGAGACAGAATGCGAGTGAGTTAGAGGCAGGGAGAGAGGGAGACGCAGAATATGAAGCAGGCTCCAGGCTCCGAGCTGTCAGCACACAGCCCGACACGGGGCTCGAACCCATGAACTGCAAGATCATGACCTGAGCTGACACTCAACCGACTGAGCCACCCAAGCACCCCAGAAATATGATTTTTATATAGTCATTTTTTACCATTATTTTGTTTCTGAGTGTTCTAATTAGAAACTCTCACTCCATGATTATTAAATTCTCCAATTTTTACTTTCCATTTGGAATTTATTTGTATGTTAGCTGTGGCCTTGGGTCCTGAATTTGACAGAGGATTTCTGATTATGGGGCATTAAATGATATCTTAGAAGGCAGTTTTATGAAAAATGCCAGTGTATTCTATCTTATGACAGCCAAACTCTAAAGGCAAGTTCTATAGAGGACAGTTAGTAGAATATAGTAGTAGTTTGGCTAATGCAGTTTTCTTTGTGAATTTTGGGTTTTCTTGATTTGTTTATATTTATTAATGTTTGTATGTATGCATTTATAAACACTCTATACCCAACATAGGGCTCCAACTCAAGACCCTGAGATCAAGAGTCACATGCTCCATTGGCTGAGCCAGCCAGGTGCCCCTTGATTCATTTATTTTTAACAAGTATTTTTTTCCATGGGTAATATGTTGGTTAGATTAGAAAACGGCAGATAAGGAATTATTTCTAATTGATGAAAAGGATACTTATATGTATATTCAATCCTGATTTTTCTTCTCAGCTCCAGATTGGTATAACCAACCATCAACCCGACATCTTGACTTACTTGTGTAATAAATATTTCAAACTTAACTCCCCAAATCACCTCCCAAAAGAAGTATATCCTTTATTCCAGTATGTACCACCATCCATCCAGTTTTGTTCAAACCAAAAATTGAAGATACTTGATTTCTTTAATATTCTCAATCCCACATTCCATAACAGCAAGTCCTTTCACTTATACACAAAATATGTCTTAAATATAATCCTTCCATTGCCATTTACTATCCATACTGTAAGCCAAAGTCTTTTCTCACATGGATAACAGCAATAGCCTCCCAATTAGTCTCCCTACTTTCACATACCTCCCCTATAATCTATTTTCTACAGTAGCAGCTAGAGGGATCTTTTATTCATTTATTTGTTTTTTCCCTCCAACCTTGGAAGAATTATCCTATTTGCTTATTGCAATCGTCATGTTAATCCTTTTTTGTATCCCAAATCAACATTAAGTTTAATCATTCATGCTCCAAACCCACTGCAGTCAATTTTCAATTTACTGTGTCATAATTCTATCAAATTAAAAAAAATTTTTTAATGTTTATTTATTTTTTAGAGAGACAGGGCATGAATTGGAGAAGGGCAGAGAGAGAGAGAAGGAAACACAGAATCTGAAGCAGGCTCCAGGCTCTGAGCTGTCAGCACAGATCCCAATAAAGGGCTGGAACTCACGAGCCATGAGATCATGACCTGAGACAAAGTTGGACACCTAACTGACTGAGCCACACAGGCACCCCTATCAAATATTTAATGTATATAAGACAAATATAATTAATGTATATTTAATGTATAAAAGGCTGGCTCAGTTGCTGGAGCATGTGACTCTTGATCTCAAGGCTTGTGAGTTTGAACTTCACATCGAGTGTAGAGATTACTAAAAAAATAAAATATTAAAAAAAACACCAACCCTGTTTTTCCCAAAACTGGTTCTCTTTTTTCTACTTCCCTTCTCTATCTTTTTTTTTTTTTTTAAGTCTATTTATTTTGAGAGGAGGAAGGGGCTGTGCAAGAGGGAGAGAGAGAATCCCAAGCAGACTCCAAGCTGTCAGTGCGGAGTCCAACACAGGGCTTGATCTCACTAACTGTGAGAGCATGACCTGAGCCTAAATCAAGAGTCAGATGCTTAATCTACTGAGCCACCCAGGTGTCCCAACTTCTCTTTTTTAAAATTTGTTTTTATTTATTTAAAATTTATTTATTTTTGAGAGAGAGAAAACAGGAGCATGGGAGGGGCAGAGAGAGAGGAAGAGAGAGAATCCCAAGCAGCCTCTGCCTGTCAGTACAGAGCTTGATGCAGGGCTTGATCCTGCAAACCCTGAGATCATGCGAAATCAATAATTGGATGCTTAGCCAACTGAGCCACCCAGGCACCCCTTCTTCTCTCTCTCTCTCTCTCTTTTGTAATTTCATGTCATTTATTTTAATTCTGGTATAGTTAATGTACAGTGTTATATTAGTTTCACATGTACAATGTACTGATTCAATATAGTGATTCATATATCACCCAGTGCTCATTATAAGTGCATTCCTTAATCCCCATCACCTGTTTCACCCATCCCCCTACCCACCTCCCCTCTGATAACCACCAGTTTGTTCTCTATTTCACTTAATTTCAGAATCTTTCTCAAAGATCTACTCTCATAATCACTACACATCAGTTGCCAAATTATTAATTCTATAAGAGGTACACTCAAGTGTAAGTGAGTTGTATTCTAAGAACTTGAAATTTAGAGAAATAAGTTTGCTTTCAGAGTTAAACTATAAAATCTTCAAGACCCTTACTAATAGTAGCTAACGTTTATTGTATGATTACCACATGCCAGGGACTATGCTAAGTTCTTTACATGTATTATTGTAAAATAGCCCATTCAGCAACTTTGTTACGGGGTAGGTATTTTTAGCCTCACATAAGTTACATCTATTAGGATCCTTCAGTTGTAAATAATGGAAACTTACTGGCGATTTAAACCAAAAAGAATTCATTGGAACGACATAAAAAACTTACAGAAATGATAGGAAGGCAGAGGAAACCATCCTGGAAATGCATGATCTAGTTAATTCCAGAGCACCACATAGCAAAGACCATGAGAGTGGTCTCATGGTAGAAGCCCCACTGAGATGTATGAACTATCACTCTTCTTCTATTCTTGTTTCTTGCTCAAGATTCAAAGTCCGGGGAGAGAGCATTCTGTTGACTTAATTTAGGTCAGTGTCTGACCCCAGAATGTGATAGAATCTGTGAGAAAATCACTAGAATTATCTTTAGCTTGTGTAAGAGGAGGCCAGGAATCCTATCCAAACTACATAAAATGGAGAAGTAACTCCCTCAAAGAGATTGAGATGCTGCTAGGAAAGTGTTATAGCTGCTGGGCAACCAAAAACAAGGAATGCACATTGTAAATTAAAGCTTGCTTGGGGCGCCTGGGTAGCTCAGTCGGTTAAGCGGGCGACTTCAGCTCAGGTCACGATCTCGCGGTCTGTGAGTTCGAGCCCCGCGTCAGGCTCTGGGCTGATGGCTCAGAGCCTGGAGCCTGCTTCCGATTCTGTGTCTCCCTCTCTCTCTGCCCCTCCCCCGTTCATGCTCTGTCTCTGTCTGTCTCAAAAATAAATAAAACGTTAAAAAAAAAAAAAAAAGCTTGCTCAAGGTAATACCATTAGGAAACAGCCTATCAGAAATTCAAAATAAATCTAACTCCAGAGCCTATGCTTTTTGGGATGATTTTATCTCCCAGGGGACATTTGGCAGTGTGGAAATACTCATCACAACTGTTGGGACAGGTGCCATTGGCATTTAGCAGGTAAATGTCAAAGTGTGCTGCTAAACGTCCCAAAATATATATTACAGCTTTCCAATAAAGAATTATTTGGCCCCAAACGTCAATAATGCTAAGGTTGGTAACTCTAAACTGAGAAAATATGGCATGGGGCCATATTCTTAAAATGTGTCATTGAGAAGTCTTGTTTTTTTTTTTTTAACATTTATTTATTTTTGAGACAGAGAGAGACAGAGCATGAACAGGGGAGGGTCAGAGAGAGAGGGAGACACAGAATCCGAAACAGGCTCCAGGCTCTGAGCGGTCAGCACAGAGCCGGATGCGGGGCTGGAACTCACGGACCGCGAGATCATGACCTGAGCTGAAGTCGGACACTCAACCGACTGAGCCACCTGGGCAACCCCCCCCGCCCCCAGAAGTCTTAATAAACAACACAGTATGGTAGAAAAGGGAAGGTCAAAATGGAGCAAACTTCTGTATAAATACTCAAGCTCTATTCAAAAGGTTGAGGATCCTTCTTAGATTGGTCTTGATACCTTATCCTTATTTTAGAAATGGCTGCATCAGGCTATCTCAGTCTGATGCTATTAAATATTTGAAACATAGTGAACTCTTATCTGATTCTCTGCCTATCAGTTCTCAACCTGTTGATAAATTGGGTCCCAGTCACTTTAGTTATAGCCAGATCAATGCAAATGTCTGGTTTCAATATAAGTAATATTCTCATTGTAAATTTGTATGTTATTTTGATTTTTATACATCAGTTTCTTGTGAGATTTGTTAATTAATATTCCTCCATGTAGTTAAGGTTGAAACACTCACACTTCTGAGCCTCCAAGTTAAAACTGCTATATTTTGTCATAAATTTAGGCAGATAATTGTCAGGATGGTAGTTTTAGAACATTCTTTGACACTCCTCTCATCAGGAGGTAGGATGTATTTTGTCCCTTTCTCTTGAATCTGAATGGGCCTATTACTGCTTTGACCAATAGTGTACCACAGAAGTGATGCTATTGACTTATGACAAGAGATTATAAAAGGCTATGCACCTTCTGTCATACTCACTGGAACACTCACTCTTGGAAACCTGAGCCACCATGTAAGAAGTCAAACTACTCTAAGGCCATCAAGTTGGACACATTTTGTGTAGGCATTCATAGGCCCAGCTGAGCACCCAGTTAACAGCCAGCTTCAACCTCCAGTTTGGAAACATAGTCAAATTAGTATCTTGAAAACAATGTACATATTAGTCATTTTTTACTCAATTTTTCCAATATAAAGGAAAAAAGTATAATGTGAGTGAGTCCTCTTGGACATCTAGCCCATTTGAACCTTCAGATGACTTTATCCCCAACCAACTGCTATCTGACTGCAACCTCATGAGACCTACAAGTGAGAACCACCTAGCCGAGCCCAGTCAACCTACAGAGCTGTGGAATACTATAAAATGGTTTTTGTTTTAGCCACCAAGTTTTGAGGTAGTTTGTTATGCAGCAACAGATATCCAGAATAGCCTCTTGAGAGTCTCCCTGGGTAGGGTGTCAGATCTTTCCAATTTGTGTCTTCAGGTGCCTTCTTAGAATTTCAGATTTTCCTGTACAGTGTCTTTTAGCTTCCTCTGTTCCTTTTCATTCCCACTGACATCATTCTCTTCTGTGTTCTCATTCTTTCCCATTGCCCCACTGATCTTTAAGCCTTCAATTTCTCTTTTTCAATCTACCCTGCACTCATCTGAAAGAATATTTATATATTAAATTTTCTTAGAACATGGTTTTTATCATGTTTCTTTTAAATTCAGTATTTTTGCCAAAACTGGGAACAAATTCCTTCTCCCAAAACAGCTTAGATTTAATCTTGACCTTTTGCCTATGTCCATAGGCTTTATACATTAAAGACTCATGAAATTATTGGCATATATTTCCAGAGATACAAAGTTCCAAAATTTTATATGAGAATTTAAAAAGATATTTGAAAAATAATTTTATACATGATGGACCCAAGTTTATTTTGCATACATATTTTGATTTGCCTTTGTGCAAATAACTGCAATGTATTGTGCTGTTATTTAGGTAGATGGAGGTTCATCAAATCTTAATAGTCCTCAACATGCAGGATTACTAAAAACCACGTGTGCTATACTGGTGCCAGATATGTCATTTATAGATCACTCTTTCATAAGGCAACAAACGGCTTCATATGCCCAAATCATTTCCTTTCTGGAGAAGATACATTATGTCAGCATGGTTACCATGTGTGGTAATTGATAATGTCTGTGCCACATGGCTTACTTCTACCCTTGCCCAACACAGCTATTCTACCACCTATGATTACCATATGTTATAGCACTCTAGGTTAATGGAATCATTTCCATCTTCCCTTCTAGTCACAAATGTCATTGTGGCTCAATTCCATCAGATCCACACTCCACAAAGAATAAAGTGTTCAGAACACTGAGCATAGAAGACACCTTTGTGAAGTTTTCATATTTAGTTGCCTGCTTCATTTTTATTTTAAAAAGCATTTGGATTTTTTTGATGAATGCTCCAGAGTGAGTAATGGGCATCTGCTGACTAAAATAGAACATGATCAATATCACTCTCAATTATTGCATGTATTTACTCTAAATAAATATAAAAAGGGAATTAGAAATTAGATGATGATGATAAAGATAGACTTTTACTACTATAAAGCACTTTTTAGTTTCTGTAAAGTGAAAACTTGTAGCAAAATATTGAAGTGGATTTTTTTGTAATAGAGTCCATTCATTTTCGAAGAACCATTAATTACAGAAGGAATACACCACGTTAGCCATTTTTAATACGTTCATCAGAAATTACCACGAACCCCTGCCCTCTTCCTCTTTCATAAGCATGTCATAATAAATTCACAAATAATTTTGCTTCCTCAAAAAGCTATACTAGATAAAAACAAAGATTGTTATCAGTAGTGGTTAAAACACTAAGAAAAAAGAGGCTGTGTGGGGAACTTCTTTGCTTGTTAAAACCAATGAAATAGTGCATATAGGCCTATTATTACCTGATGTGAATATTAACTTTGACAGTTTTGGACTGTTGCAGCAATATGACCATATTAGCTAGCAATGGAGAAGTAGTAAAAATTAATATAGCAGTCATATTTTTGGCAGCAAATGGAGATTATTTTAAAGCTATTGAGGGGTGCTTGGATGGCTCAGTTGGTTAAGCATCTGACTTCAGCTCAGGTCACGATCTCACGGTTTGTGAGTTCGAGCCCCACGTCGAGTTCTGTGCTGACAACTGGGAGCCTGGAGCCTGCTTCAGATACTGTGTCTCCTTCTCTCTGCCCCTCCCCAACTTGTGCTCTGTCTCTCTATGTCTCTCAAAAAATAAATAAATGTAAAAAAAAATAAAGCTATTGATCTAGAATGGAAAAGATATAGCTAGGGTATATTGAGGAGAAAGGAGGAAAAATTCTTATTTGAAAACATTTCCATGTGCTTAGTTTTTTCATTTGTCAGGTATTCTATTGCTCCCTACTGGTCAGTTTGACAACACAACTGAATTAATATCTTAACAAGTACTTATATATTAGCCATATTTCCATTCAATTTTTAAAATATGAGTGAAAATTTACACATTCTTATATTTACATTTTAACATTCATCATTAGGCCTGGCCTTAACCATTTTCCTAGGCAGTAGATATGAGATTATACATTTTATTGTTATTATACTTTTTTCAAAAATATAAAAATATTTGTTTTATCATTTGGGATATAGCATCAACTTCAAATTGATAGATTTTTATAGTTAGCCATAATAAAATTGAGGCTTTTCTGGAAATAGTATTTCTATTTTTTCCCTATAAAGAGATAAAACAGGCACACTTTAGAATAGACAGAATAGTATAGATTTGCACAGCCAAGAAAATGTTAACTGGAGATAAATCAAGAAATTAATAGATTTTTATTAGTTACAAGTACCAATTATTTACCATATGTCAAACATTTTATTAACGTTTAAAAATTAATAGACTTTATTTTTTCAAGTTTTAGATTTACCAAAAAAAAGGAGTGGAAAGGATGGAGAATTCCCATATATACCCTCTCCCTGACCCCCAGTTTCCCCAATTATTGAACATCTTACATTAGTTAGGTAGTTGTTAGTGGAGTCAATTCATTATTAACTAAAATACATAGTTTAGATTAGGGTTTTACTGTTGTTGCTGTACATCCTGTGGATTTTCAAAAGTGTCTAATGATATGTATCCACCATTATAGTATCATACAGAATAGTTTTTGCTGTCCTGAAAATCCTCTGTGTTCTACCTATTCATCCTTTCCTACTTCCCTTGAACCCTTGGCAACCTTGGCAACTTTTAATTCTAGGTCATAATTTACTGCTAATTTCAAGTAAGCTCAATGTTCCAGAAGCACCTTTGAAGACCTAAACTTGCTTTAATGCCTGCTTAATCCACTTATAGTTATTATATATATATATATATATATATATATATATATATATCCATTTTATAGTTCTTTAAAGTTGTGTTTGTTATTGTATCAGTTGTGATCCAGTTAAGAAATCAGAGGGAATAGAATACAGGGAACTGGTTGTACAAGTAACAGAAGAATTGAAAAGTCAAAAGGGAAGGTGAGGCAGTCTTGTTTGGGCTGCTATAACAAAAATATCATAAACTGGGTGGCTTATAATCAACAAAAATGTATTCCTCACAGTTCTGGAGGCTGGAAGGTCTAAGATCAGAGTTCTGGCAAATTCAGTGTCTGGTTACAGAAAGCCACCTTTGTAATTAAAAAAAATTTTTTTAATGTTTATTTATTTTTGAGACAGAGAGAGACAGAGCACGAGAAGGGAGGGGCAGAGAGAGAGGAAGACACAGAATTGGAAGCAGGTTCCAGGCTCTGAGCTGTCAGCACAGAGCCTGACGTGTGGCTTGAAGTCACGAACTGCAAGATCATGACTTGAGCCAAAGTTGGATGCTTAACCAACTGAGCCACCCACGTGCCCCCAGAAAGCTATCTTTTTACTGTGTCCTCATATGGTGAAAAGGGAGAATGGTATCTCTCTTTTTTTTTAAGTTTTAATTTAAATTCTATTTAGTTAATATGTAGTGTAAAATTGGTGATATTACATGATATTATGTGATTCATCACTTACATATAAACCCAGTGCTCATCACAAGTGCCCTCCTTAATACCCATCACCCATTTAGCCCATCCCCTGACCACCTCCCCTCCAGCAACCCTTAATTTGTTCTCTGTAGTTAAGAGTCTTTTTTTTTTTTTCAACGTTTTTTATTTATTTTTGGGACAGAGAGAGACAGAGCATGAACGGGGGAGGGGCAGAGAGAGAGAGGGAGACACAGAATCGGAAACAGGCTCCAGGCTCCGAGCCATCAGCCCAGAGCCCGACGCGGGGCTCGAACTCACGGACCGCGAGATCGTGACCTGGCTGAAGTCGGACGCTTAACCGACTGCGCCACCCAGGCGCCCCTGTAGTTAAGAGTCTTTTATGGTTTGCCTCCCTCTCTTTTTTTTTTCCTTCCCCTATGTTCATCTGTTCGTTTCTTAAATTCCACATATGAGTGAAATCATATGGTATTTGTCTTCCTCTGACTGACTTATTTCACTTAGGAAAATACACTCTAGCTCCATCTATGTCGTTGCAAATGGCAAGATTTCATTCTTTTTGATGGCTGAGTAATATTCCACTGTGTGTGTGTGTGTGTGTGTGTGTGTGTGTGTGTGTGTGTGTGTGTGTAGTACATAGTATATATATGTATATATACATATATACTACACACACACACACACACACTACTTCTCTATTCATTCATCTGTTGATGGATGTTTAGGCTCTTTCCATAATTTGGCTATTGTTAATAATGCCGCCATAAACATTGGGGTGCATGTGCCCCTTTGAATCAGTATTTTCATATCCTTTAGGTAAATACTTAGTAGTGCAATTGCTGGGTAATAGAGTAGTTTTATTTTTAACTTTTTGAGGAACCTCCATTCTGTTTTCCAGAGGGGCTGCACCAGTTTGGATTCCCACCAACAGTTTAAGAGGCTTCCCCTCGCCTCTTCCTCGCCAACATCTGTTGTTTCCTTTGTTGTTAATTTTAGCCATTCTGACAGATGTGAGGTGGTATCTCATCATGGCTTTGATTTGTATTTCCCTGATAAGTGATGTTGAGCATCTTTTCCTATGTCTGTTAGCCATCTGTATGTCTTCTTTGAAAAAATGTCTGTTCATGTCTTCTGCTCATTTCTTTTTTTTAAGTGTTTATTTTGAGAGAGAAAGAGAGAGAGAGAGTGGGGGGGGCAGTGAACGAGGGAAAGAGAGAATCCTAAGCAGGCTTCACACTGTCAGTGCAGAGATCAATGTGGGGCTCGATCCCACAAAATGTGAGGTCATGACCTGAGCTGAAATCAAGAGCCAGATGCCCAACCAACCAACCCACCCAGGTGCCCCACTTCTGCCCATCTCATAACTGGATAATTTGCTTTTTTGGGTGTTGAGTTTGATAAGTTATTGACAGATTTTTGGATACTAACCCTTTATCAGATGTTATTTGTAAATATCTTCTCCCATTCTTTAGGTTGCCTCTTAGTTTTGTTGATTGTTTGCTTCATTGTGCAGAAGCTTTTTATGCTGATGAAGTTTCAATAGTTCATTTTTGCTTTTGTTTCCCTTGCCTCCAGCAATGTGTCTAGTAAGAAGTTGCTATAGCTGAGGCTATAACAAAGAGGTTGCTGCTTATGTTTCCTCTAGGATTTTGATGGTTTCCATCTCACATTTAGGTCTTTCATCCTTTTTGAATTTATATTTGAGAATGGTATAAGAAAGTGGTCCAGGTTCATTCTTCTGCATGTTGCTGTCCAGTTTTTCAAACACCACTTGTTGAAGAGACTGTCTTTTTTCCATTGGATATTCTTTCCAGCTTTGTAAAAGATTAGCTGACCATATAATTGTGGGTCCATTTCTGGGTTTTCTATTTTGTTCCATTGATCTATGTGTCTGTGTTTGCCAATACCATACTGTTTTGATAACTAAAGCTTTGTAATATAGCTTGAAGTCCTGAATTGTGATGCCTCCAGCTTTGCTTTTCTTCTTCAAGATTGCTATTCAAGATTGCTTTTGTGGTTCCACACAAATTTTAAGATTGTTTGTTCTAGCTCTGTGAAGAACGCTGGTGGTATTTTGATAGGGATTGCATTAAATATGTAGATTGCTTTGGGTAGCATAGACATTTTAACAAAATTTTTTATTCCAACCCAGGAGCATGGAATGTTTTTCCATTTCTTTGTGTCATCTTCAATATCTTTCATAAGTGTTCTTTAGTTTTCGGGGTACAAATCTTCTAACTCTTTGGTTAGGTTTATTCCTAGGTATCTTATGGTTTTTGGTGTCATTGTAAATGAGATTGATTCCTTGATTTCTCTTTCTGCTGCTTTATTATTGGTGTACAGAAATGCAACAGATTTCTGTTGATTTTGTATCCTGTGACTTTGCTGAATTTGTGTATCAGTTCTGCAATTTTTTGGTGGAGTTTTTTTTTTGGTTTTCTACATAGAGTATCATGTTGTCTGCAAATAATGAAAGTTTGACTTACTCCTTGCTGATTTGGATGCCTTTTATTTCTTTTTGTTGTCTGATTGCTGAGGGTAGGAGAGAAGTGTCTCTTTTTTTAATGTTTGAGAGAGAGAGAGAGAGAGAGAGAGACAGAGTGTTCACACAAGAGGGGGAGGGGCAGAGAGAGAGAAAGAGAGAGGGAGACACAGAATCCAAAGCAGGTTCCAGGCTCCGAGCTGTCAGCACATATCCCAATGCATAGCTCCAATTCATGAACCATGAGATCATGACCTGAGCCGAAGTTGGAAGCTTAACTGACTAAACCACCCACGTGTCCTTCCTGAGCCTCTTTTTTTAAAAACACTAATTCCAAGACCAACCCTGCATGATGTAACCACTTCCCAAAGACCCCATCTAATAATACCGTCACCTTGGGGGTTAGGATTTCAACATATGAATTTTGGGAGAACACAAACATTGAGTCTATAGTAGGCAAGATTAGGAAGCTAGAAGCCACTGCCATTTGGCTGATGGACAAATGGAAGATGCTGTTTCTGGAGCTCAGAGACTGGTGTCATAGGCAAAAGTTGGAATATCAACAGACATGTTCCAGGGGAGCAAAGCTATCAAGGAGATGCAGTAGACATTAGAACTGAAATAGGCAACAGGGAATAAATATCCTGGTTTTTCACCTTCTTCCTACCTTCCAATTTCCTGCCAATACCTCCCACTGATCAAATTTCAGCTGGAAGTCGAATGTCAAGAAACCTGGTGAATACAGCCTGAAAGGTTCAGCCTCCCTACAATACAGACCGAAGAAGGGAGAAGGAATGGATATAAAAGCAAAAAGGACAGGGACTAACAAATTAATCAGTTCTTTTTAACTTTTTTTTAATGTTTATTTTTGAGAGAAGAGCATGGGGGAGGGGCAGAGAGCGAGCGAGAGAGACAGAGAGAGAGAGAGAGAGAATCCAAAGCGTGCTCTGTACTGAGAGCCTGATGTTGGGCTTGAACTCATGAACCATGAGATCATGACGCTTAACCAACCAAGCCAACCAGATGACCCCAATTCTTTTTAACTTTTAAAATCAATTTTATTGAGGTATAATTTACTTATAATGCCTTTATATAAAATGTACACTTTAATAATTTTTTTAAGTTTATTTTTAAAATTTATTTTTATTTTTGGGGTGTTTGGGTGGTCCAGTTGGTTGAGCATACAGCTCTTGATTTCAGCTCAGGTCATGATCTCACAATTCATAGGTTCAAGCCCTGCATTGGGTTCTGGGCTGACAACGCAGAGTCTGCTTGGGATTCTCTGTTTCCCTTTCTCTCTCTGCCCCTCCCCTGCTCACACACACTCTCTCTCTTGAAAATAATGAAATAAATAAAATAAAAATAAATAAATAAAACATTAAAACATTTTTGTTTTTATTTTTTAAGTTTACTTATTTTGAGAGAGAGAAATAGAGAGCAAGCAAGCAGGGGAGGAACAGAGAGAGAGAGAGGGAGAGAGAGAATCCTAAGCAGGATCTGTGCTGTTAGCGCAGACACTGGGCTCCATCTCATGAACTGAGAGATCCTGACCTGAGCCAAGATCAAGAGTCAGGAGCTTAACTAACTAAGCCACCCAAGTGGCTTTAATAATTTTTGACAAAATGAATATACATATGTGACCACCCAGTTAAGATATAGAACATTTTAATCCCCTATTCCCTCCAAGTTCCTTTTCACTCCTTTGCCATGAATCTCCCATCCACCTTAGTTCCTGGCAACCACTATAGATTAGTTTGGCCTGTCCTGTCATTATAGATTTTTTGCCTCTTCTAGAATTTCATGGAAATGGAATCATATAGTATGTCTTCTTTTGTGCCTAGATTTTTTTTTCACTCAGCATGTTTTTGAGATTCATCTATGTTGTGTTTATCAGCTTCTTTTTACTGCTAAGTAGTAGCCTATTGCATGAATATACCACAATTTGTTTATCCATTCACCTATTGATGGACATCTGGGTTATTTCCAAATTTGAGCTATTATGAATAAAACTATTGTGAACATTTATGTACAAGGTTTTTTGTGGTGTGTATATGTGTTTGGTGGGCATGTTTTCATTTCTTGTGGATAAATATCTGGGAGAGGAATTGCTGGGTCATATAATAAAAAATTGCCAAACTCAACAATTCTTTTTAATTTTATAGATATGATCATTACTGTGAATGTCCATGAAAGGACATTGTGCATTTCCTCCAAAGAGCTAAGGTTAGAGGGAGGGCAATTCTTATGAGAAAAAAAAAAAAAACCCTCAGAGAATTTAAATACCCTTGATATATATGCTTCCATAGCTCAATATTTTTAAAGATATAGTAAGAAAGGGATTGGGGAAGTGTAGAAGAGGAACTGAAAAGGAAAGTAAAGCAATGCAAAATAATGACTAAAAAGACTTCTTGACAATGGTAAAGTCATCCTACACAGCTGCTCTGAGATCCCAGCACTGCTGTCAGCAACCTTCTGTCAAAGCTGCTTTGTCCAATGAATGCAATAGGAACCATATTTGTGAAAGAATATCTTTATTAATATAAGCAAATACACCTTCATTTATAGTAATAAAGAGGTGTGGGCTTTTTCCTTTACTCTTAGTGGTAATGTTTCCCCAACATATAACACTTCCCTTTGATATGTGAGGTGAGTCATAAGTTAATGTCACAAATAAATGTCATCTAGATGAGGGAGGCAACTACATTACAAAGTAGGAAGGTGTAGCTTGATATGAATTGTTACAGTTGACAGCTATGTACTCTTGAACTAAATGACATCATGTCAAATTCCGAGATATTAAACAGTAGTTGGAATGTAAAGTTGTGGACATTTAGGTTTGCAGCCTTAAAAGTTTTGTCAATCTTTTCCAGACATTCTGAAAAGGAAATGAACAGGTGGATTGAAAACAAAGACAAATGAGGAGTTTAAAGGCTGTCTTGGCATTTCATAGGAAAGTTGTCTATGCTGGTGATATCTTAAACAAAACACATATAAATACATTTACCTTGTCTGGAAACAGACTTATTTATTGGGTCTTTCCATTTACTTTTGAGACAAAAATAAATAGTTATAGAGGACTCATGTGCATTACCCACTGTACACTTTCTATCATGTATTATTTAATCTCAAACCAGCAGAAAGAATGGATGTCTATTTTACTATGATGCTATATTACATGATGCTATATTACATGATGCTATTACATGATGCCCGTACATTAGTGAGCACAACCCACTTAATCTTAAAATAACAGTATCAGGTCAGGGATTTAGAATACAGTATTATATGAAAACAGTTGGCAGGGAGACTCCTTCTTCTGCCATTAGTAACTGACTAGAAATGGTATTTCAGACCCAGTTTCAGTTACGGGGTAGATAATTTGTGAACATGTTTTTCAAAGTAGAGAAAGAATCACTGTGTTTTTGCTGAATTATATGTTGCCATGGACATGGCAGTATGCAGTAATGATGCTATCATCTATACAGCTGTATAACACAGCTTCTCCCTCCCTCACCCCCCTCAGTAAGGCTTGAAAATAATAGGTTTGTGTGTAGTTTGGTAAGAAAATTAGGATCATTTGAAGTCGTTTCAGTTTCAATCTAAGAAAGAAAGAGGCTCCAGGGATGGGGAAGAAGAGCAAAGACAATGTACAAAAAGTACATATTATGTAATAAAGTGTAATATGTATTATGCAGAGACTACAGAGGGGTTTCTTGGTATGCTGGAAAACTAATGGCTTTGCAGCAAAAAGACCTGGATTTTAGTCCTTGTTGTATCACTTGTGCGTGACCTTGACCAAAGTCACCATGTCTTTATGGCTTAATTTTCTCATCTGTAAAATGGAACTATAATGATAATGCTATCTTCTACCTTAGGTGCTATTGTAAGGATTAAAGGGATGAAAACGTGTAAACTATAAAGTCCTATAAAAATAAGGCTTTATAGACATATTGCAGTGTTGAATCTTCAGAAGCAAGGAAGAGTAAAGGAAAAGGTTCTAGAAGGCTTCGGAAGCTGACAAACTGGGTTCTAATTACAATGCCATGGCTGGTAGTTGTGACACCTTGAAGCAAGTAAAGTACCTTATCTTGGTTCCTGTTTTTGAGAAATGAGGATAACACCACTTTCTTCATAGAATCAAGTGAGAGAATATCTGCAAAGCAACCTATCACTTGGTAGGTGTTTGATAACCCCCTCCCCCAATGTCATCAACAACAAAAGGTGTTAACACTGTAGTATCTTTCAACAGATACCTACGCCAAGGCAAGGCCGGGACAGATAAAAAAAACCTGAGGTAAATCTAATCCAAGTAGTAACCAACAGCTAGACTTGGAGATGTCTTAGTTCACTCTCATCCTCTTGAGGCTAGGGTATCCGTACAATAAAGACAGGCAGAGTTGGAGAGCGGTCGATTCGAGTGTCCTTTGGACTCCGCGGGCTCGACGGGAGGGACCCTGAAATTCTTAATTAGAGCCGGTTGCCATGGCGACAGTCTCTAGGCAGCGTGGGCTGAGCTCTCGGGAGGGCTGGAGGGTGGGCTGCCGCTGGACCCCGAGCGCGCGCCCGTCACCAACTTTCCCTACAGACCCGGGAGGGGGCAGCGCGCTCCGCCCCCGCCCCCGGGCCGCGCACGTCCGCGCTCGGCGGCGCGCACGCCTGCGGGAGCCCTCTCCAGGCAACCTAGTGCTGATCGCTCGTGCCGGTGTGGACGTTAACAGCCTTTGCGGGAGCCTGAGGCTCGAGAGCAGCCCCCTCCCCTTCCTGGACTCCCCCCCCTCCCCCCACTTTCCCGGTCGGCCCCGGGGCATGAGTAGCGATGGCCGGCTGCAGCCCTGAGGAGAAAACTTACCGGCGCTTCCTGGAGCTATTCCTGGGCGAGTTTCGCGGACCTTGCGGCGGCGGCGAGCCTGAACCGGAACCCGAACCCGAGTTGGAGCCCGAGCCCGAACTGGTAGTGGCTGAAGCGGCCGAGGCTTCGGTCGAGGACCCCGGGGAGGAGGCGGCCGCCGTAGCCGCGACGGAGGAGGGGGAGCAAGAGCACCAGCAAGACCCCGAGCCCGAAGAGGAGGCGGTGGAGGAAGAGGCGGCGGCGGCAGCAGAGGGCGAGGAAGAGGAGGCGGCGGCAGCCCGGGGGCAGTCGGCCGTGCCACCGCCGCCGCCGCAGCCCCAGCTGCCGCCTCTGCCCCCGCTCCCGCGGCCGCTGTCGGAGCGCATCACCCGTGAGGAGGTGGAGGGCGAGAGCCTGGACCTCTGCCTGCAGCAGCTCTACAAATAGTTAAGTAGCGGGGCTTGGCTGGGGGTGGGCCCGCTGTCTCCGCCGCATCGGCCTCGACGCGGCTCTCTCGGCCCCTCAACTGCTCTCCTTTCCTCTCTTCACCCCCACTCCCGCGCCTCGCGCCGTTGGAATCGCCCCAGCTGCTCCGACTCGGGCGGTCTCTGCGAGCTGCCCACGCCCGCCTCGGCCTCCGCGCCTCCTGCCTGACCGGGGAGCCGCCCCCGGCGCCCTCCCGCCGGCCTCGGCCCCTTCTTCCCGCTGCACCTCGGCTGCCCACTTCTTGTTCCACTTCACAAGCCCCCTTTTCCTTCATGCTTCGGAAGGTCCTTTCTTCCCGTCTTATGAGCTCCCTCTTCTTCCCGGCTCCCTTCCTCTTCTTGGGAGGTTTCCTCCCACCCGGGTCTGTCTTTTCCCAGTCTGAGTCCCTTGTTGTTTGGCGGCGGAGAGACGCGACTCTTTTCTAGGCTGAGCTGCGAGGTGCCTTCTGCGTAACCGCAAAAACAGTGATAATACCGGCCTTACAGCCACAGGAGAGACTGGGGTTGATTTTCCTTCAGGCGCTCAGCGTTGAAAGTGAAGCGGTGTTTAGATGGGCTTAATCCGCGGAAGCCGAGTGTTTTAAAGATTTTTGATAACTTGTAATTGAGGGAGGTGGGAAGGAATTGAGAGGGAAGGGTAAGCACATTTTACCAGCGAATCTTCAGGTGAAAGACACAGTCATAATTCGTTAAAGTGGAAAAGTCAGGCTGGTTTGATAACATTGCAATTACGTGCAGTATTTTCAGTCCATTAAGTAAGTAGATGGGGTAGGGGAGAGAAAGCAGATGGCTTAGCTACACAGATGAAAGTCTAAAATAGAAAGGTCGAGGCTTTGCCTTTCATCCCAGTTCTGGTTTTTGTGGGCTTGAAATAGAAACGGTTTACAATTGCGTTTCTTTCTAAATGGAATTGTTCTGAAATAATGACAGAGGAGAATACTGACAAATCTCTGAAAACATTGGTAAACCTGAGAGTGTCTTGGCATTCTGCTGATAGTTGTGATGAAAGGTGTTATTCTGGCTCCCTAAAAGTTTACTGCTGCAAGATTCACTGCAATTAAATTCAAACTCACTTCTTGGATTTTCTCAAAAGCCTGACTTGAAAGAAGGGCCTGGAAAGTAAATGTCAGGTCTTCATCCAATCTAACAGACATCTGACCAAATCATTCTTCCTGTTAAAGCAGAAGTTTATCAATAGGGGAAAAGCATTTAACGTATGTGCTGTAGAAGTGGACTGTGTTGATGTCCTACACTTTATAAGCTATTTAAAATTTAATTTTAAAATACTATCCGGTTACCAAAGTAATAATGCTTTCTGGGAAATGTAAAAAATAAAATGGCGTGTAATACCACCACCAAGGATAAACAGTATTAACGTTTTAGAGTATTTCTTCCTAGTGTTTGAAAACTGTCATAGGAAAGGGCTTATGAAATGTCATTTTCAAACACTAAATAGACACTTGAAACTTCCTGCTTAAAATAAAATGGAAATGTTTACCAAAGTGGAGGAATTTATCTCAGCATCAGACTAATTTTATTTTGACAGCTCTTATTACCTTTACAAATGCAGTGACAGAATTAAAGAAACACAAACAGTAGAGAAGGTTCATTAAAAAGAGAGTCATTAATTTAGAACAACCATGAACATTTACCATTCAAGAAGATTTTGAAAAACTGAAATCTATATAAAGATGCTAAGTAAGATGGTAAGTAGATGTGTTTTTCCATATGGAAAGGAAGCAAGATTAATTTCAACATATATAAAACTAGAAAAAGTATTCAAATGCTAAAATGACCATTTGAGAACAGAAGTTTGGATTTGAAGTAACTAGCAAAGTTAGAAAATATTATTTCACCTTAAGTTAAAGATTTCATGATTTTTACTGTGTTTTGTGCAAAAGCTATTAACCTATTTTTACTCGGATATAAAATGGCTGGCTTGTTTATGTAAAGTATCTTCAAACTCCTTAACAGATTAAAAAAAGCAAAAAAATCTTCACGGTTTAAAAAACATACTTTTAAGTTAACACTTTTAATTTTTTTTTTAATAAAAGAAAATCATATCAGTCACCAGAGTCAATACTGGAAGACACAGTAGAGGTAGATCATGTTTCTGTCTAAGCACTTTATTTTACAGTTGAGAAAAGTGGATCTGAACTAACAAATTATGTACAAATAGTTCTGACTTTTCTCAACATAAACTCTGAACTGCACAACTCTGCTTTACATATTTGAAATGATGGGTCCTCAAGTTTCCTAGGAAATATTTTGAAATGATTCTGATTAGAAATATGTTGAGAGGCGCCTGGGTGGCTCAGTTGGTTAAGCGTCCACCTTTAGGTCATGGTCTCCCAGTTGGTGAGATGGGGTCCGGAATTGGGCTCTGGGCTGACAATGCACAGCCTGCTTGGGATTCTCTCCCTCTTTCCCTCTCTCTTTTCAACGTTTTTTTTTTTTTTTTTTTTTTTTTTTATTTATTTTTGGGACAGAGAGAGACAGAGCATGAACGGGGGAGGGGCAGAGAGAGAGGGAGACACAGAATCGGAAACAGGCTCCAGGCTCCGAGCCATCAGCCCAGAGCCTGACGCGGGGCTCGAACTCACGGACCGCGAGATCGTGACCTGGCTGAAGTCGGACGCTTAACCGACTGCGCCACCCAGGCGCCCCGTCCCTCTCTCTTTAAAATAAATAAATAAACTTAAAAAAGAAAGAAAGAAATAAAAAGATGTTGAAATTGCTTACTTGGGGAAAGTTATTATTTTTTTTTCCAAAATATTTTCTCAACCACCCACTCCTTATTTTGGGAATTCTTAATATGCTTTAAAAACTCTGTCATACTGGTCAAATGGTGCTAAAATTCTTAAATAGAGCTACCTGAACTATATATTCACCAATTTGATAGTTGGGACTAGTGTAAGAAGAAAATCACACTGCATTTAATACCAGTTGTTTTTGTTTTTTGTTTTTTAACGTTTATTCATTTTTGAGAGACAGAGAGAACGGAGTGTGAGCTGGGGAGGGGCGGAGAGAGAAGGAGACAATCCAAAGCAGGCTCTGAGCTGTCAGCACAGAGCTGGATGCGGGGCTCAAACTCACTGACTGTGAGATCATGACCTGAGCTGAAGTCCGACGCCCAACCGACTGAGCCACCTAGGTGCCCCTTTAATACCAGTTTTATAAGTCTGTAGTGTGTGTTTTCTGTCAGGATTTTATAACTATACAATATGTAGCTGCTAAACAGACTAAGCTTCTCTGAAGAAAAGAAGTAAAGGTGCTTATCTTCTCATTACTATTTTATGTATAGACTGGTTGAAAGTAAAAAAAAAAAAAAACAAACATAATGAATGTTTTTCTCAATATTTTGCTTCTCAAGAATTTTAGAATAGGAACAGCAGATATAGTTAAACATTCTTCATTTTGATAAAGTCAGGACTACCTTGAGATAAGCACTTATTTAGGTAAGTAAAGGATCAATGTTTAAATAAACAAAATATAGTTATAATTAGCAACTTAAAAGTTTTTCAAAGTAGTATTTGGGATGAAGTTTTTGCTTTCAAAATGGGAAATATATATTTAGATATCCTCTACTAGATAAAAACAACATGTAACATTTTGAAAGAATAAGAACAACAATTTGAAAATAGCAAAAGTCTCCTTGGATGGGAAAGACCTCTGTTGTGGGCTATTAAATACCTTTTTAAGGACCATTTAAACATTTTTTCCAGTTTATTAAACTTTAAGAATCAATAATAAAAGCATGCGATATTTTAGAACTTTTACTGAGTTGATCTATTGTCATAAAAAATTCCAGTGATTTAGAACCTTTTTCTAATGACAATATTAGGGTTTCTGAGGTTAATGAGGGACTTGCTTTGAAAAGGTGGAAATGAGGATTATAGCTTTGAAATAGTTGGCAAATAAATAAATAAAAAGTTTACAACTGATCTTAGAGCAGATGTGAATATGAGGCTACATGTATAGGTTACATGGGTCAATACTGTGTATTTGTCTACACTATACCGGGGATGAATCTATTTGTTTTCATCCAGAAGAAGCACATGCTCTGAAGTCTTTACTAGAGGTATATGTCATTACATTTTTAGAGCAGTTGTTTCCTTATTTTTTATTTATTTTTATTTATTTTTTTAATTTTTTTTTAACACTTTATTTATTTTTGAGACAGAGAGAGACAGCATGAACGGGGGAGGGTCAGAGAGAGAGGGAGACACAGAATCCGAAGCAGGCTCCAGGCTCTGAGCTGGCAGCACAGAGCCCGACGTGGGGCTCGAACTCATGGACCGTGAGATCATGACCTGAGCCAATGTCGGCCGCTTAACCGACTGAGCCACCCAGGTGCCCCTAGAGCAGTTGTTTCCTCAGTTACTCATTGGAGTTCTTGATGGGGAAACATATTCCAGCACCCTGGCAAAGTTAAGCAGTTCCATATAGTAATGAGAGGTGCGAGGGCACTTTTAAAATAGCTTTGAAAAGAAAATCTTTGGTTATAGACACTAGTAATTCAGTTATATTGAATTATGTGAAACATTTAATAAGTTTCAGATAGTTCAGAAATTACTAAACTTTGTCTCACTTTTACATATATAAATAAAAAATAACCGCATGCAAGTTTTATAGTATCATTCATTTAAAACTACACCTTTTTTCTTATTAGTAAGTAATAAGTAGGGGTGCTTGGGGTGGCTCAGTTGGTTAAGCGTCTGACTCTTGATGTCTCTTCAGGTTGTGATCCCATGGTTGTGGGATTGAGCCCTGTGTTAGGCTCTGTGCTGACATCGCGGAGCCTGCTTGGGAATCTCTTCTCTGCTCTCTGCCTCTCCGTTACTCATTTGTGCTCTCTCTGGCTCAAAATAAGTAAATGAACATAAAAAAAAAAAGAAGTAATAAATGTTCACTATAAGAAGCAGAGAAAATTCACATTAGCAAGAAGAAGAAGAAAGATATCAAGCATTCATTGTTAACCATAGTTTTCAAGTTTTATTCCTGCCTCTCAGGCTGCTGCTTTTCTGTGAGCTTTTAGTACTCTGCCTATCCCTTGAATATTGATGTTTGGTCCTTAGCCTTTTCAACTCTGATGTCTTACTTGTTTGTAGTTGATACCAATTTCTCCCATGGCTTTGGTTATTTGATTCCCAACTCTGTTTCCATCTCTGCTTGGAAACAGCCCTACCTAGATATCCAAAAGGCTTCTCAAACTGTTCAGAACCTAATTCAATCTTCCAACTCCCTCTGTCTCCCTCAAAACAAACAAAACTAAAATCTGATTCTCTTTCTGGTGGGTCCATTTCTGATTTCTCTTTTTCTCACCCTTTACATTCAATAAATTTTGCCTTGTAAACATCTCATAGATATGTCCCACTCCATTCCCATTGTCATTGTCATCTTTTGCCAATCTTACTCTTCTCCAGTATATTCTCCCCAGTATAAGTGATTCCTCTAGAATCTAGATTATGTAGATTGTCTAATTGTCACCTACTGCTTAAACATTTTTATTCTTTTCTCAGCTAGCCAGACTGTGCAGTTAAAGGCACAGTACTCCAGACCACTAAGTCTGCCCAAGACTTCTGACCCCAGCTGCAAGGAGTTAGGGTTCAACTACAGAGTTAGATGGAAGAGACCACACAAGACCACCCTCACTTCTGACGTCAACTGTAAGTTTAGGGATTTCTTAAAACCACCCCTAGATTTGGTCACCTACTGGAAAGACTCACAGAACTCCCTGAAGGCTATTGTACTAATGGATATTGTTCCTTATAGAGAAAAGTTACAAATTACAACCAGCCAGGGGCACCTGGCTGGCTTAGTCGGTGGAGCATTCAACTTTTGATCTCGGGATTGTAAATTTCAGCCCCATGGTTGGGTGTAGAGATTGCTTAAAAATCTTTAAACAAAAAGCAAGGGGGTGCCTAGGCGGCTTAGTGGTTAAGCATCTGGCTCTTTTTAAAAAATGTTTGTTTATTTTTGAGAGAGAGAGAAAGACAGAGCCCGAGCAAGAGAGGGGCAGAGAGTGAGGGAGACACGGAATCCAAAGCAGGCTCCAGGTTCCAAGCTGTCAGCACTGAACCCAGGCAGGGCTCGAATTCACAAACTGTGAGATCATGACCTGGGTCCAAGTCAGACACTTAACCAGCTGAGCCATCCAGGCACCTCAAGCACCTGACTCTTGATTTCAGCTCAGGTCATGATCTCCTGGTTCGTGAGTTGAAGCCCTGCACCCAACTCTGCTGATGGTGTGGAGCCTGTTTGGAATTCTCCCCCTCTCTCCCTCTCTCTTTGACCCTCCCTCCTTCCCTGCCTCTCTCTCTCTCTCTCTCTCAAAAAAAAAAAAAAAAAAAAAAAAAAAACAAACAACCCAGAAAACAAATTAGGACCAGCCAACAGAAGACATGCATGGACACAATCTAGGAGAGTTTCAAATGTGAAACTTCTATTGTCTTCAGGGATGTGCTCCCCTCTCCAGGATTGATGTGGATAATAACACCTAGAGTATTCCAGCCCAAGAAGCTCACTCGAGCTTCAGCGTCCAGAGGTTTTTTGTTTTGTTTCATTTTTAAATTTTATTTAAGTAAATTCTGTACCCAGCGTGGGACTTCAATTCATGACCCCAAGTTCAACAGTCGCACATTCTAAAAAAAACAAAAACGAAAACAAAAAACAACCTTCTTCCAACTGAGCCAGCCAGGGGCCCCGGTGTCCAGAGTTTTTATTGAGATTGATTGGTTGAACTGGAGGTCAGGCTGATACCATGTGGTCCCAGGGGCCCATCGTAAATAATGAAGGCACTCCCATTACTCCAGAAATTCCAAAGTTTAGAGGTTACCTCCTGGGAGCCACAGACAAAGGCCAGACCTCTCTCTGGGCAAAGCCAAATTCTTTACTGTATACCTTCATTACTTATCTCTCCATTGCTCTTCAGGTAAAATTCAAAGAAGGCCTTATAATCTTATTCCATCAGCCTCATTTCTGAATCACTGTCTGCTGACTCCATCCCACCTCTACAGCTCTAGAAACTACGGCTATTTTAGACTACTAATATATTTGTTTGAACATGCCGTGTTTGGTCTTACCTCTGCACTTTTGCATATAACACAGTATTCCTTCTACCTAGAATACTATGCACCCCTACTACCACCCTTCCCAGTCCAATCTCTTACCCATTCTTTAGGTCTCCATTTAACAAACAGCTTATTCACCATCCCCACACTCATGAGTTAAGTGTCTCTTCCATGTGCCCCTCTAGAATACCCAGTGCCTTTTCCTGTTGTAGCACTTGTTTGATTCATTATTTTGTTTGTCAACAAATATGTGTTTTTTACTAGAGCAGTGGTTTTCAAAGTGAGGTGTACCCAAAACAATCCATTAGGGCAAAAGAAGAAAATACTGAAATCTATTTACTTGTATACAAAATGCAAGTGTAAGTACTGTTAATACTTGATGTGTTGATTTAGATGGGCAGTTCCGTGTGACAACTGATTTTATGTCAAGCATGGTAAATGAGGTATACTGATGAAATGCAAGTTTCACAGGTTAGAAGATTCAACACTGGCACCCTCCCTCCCATTTTTCAGAATGTTATGAAGTATTGCAGTTTACCTACACTGATTAAATGGATTTATTATATTTCCTGGTTTTAACAAAATTAACCCTCACAAAATGGATGTTTGGGTTTAAAAATACCTGCAAAATAAAATAAAAATTCCTGCAAAGAAATCATGGGTTTAATATAATATTTGTAAGTGTAAGAAACAACAAAACTCTATTGCCTGTGCTTCTCCCATACTTAGTTACATAAGATTTTTTTAAAAAAGAGAATATCCTATCTGATTAGAAATCAACAAGAATGGATTTATTAAGTAGATTATGTGAAATAATGAAATACAGGTTATTCAAAGAAATACCCAAATATTACTTGTGAGGGGTGCCTGGCTAGCTCAGTTGGTAGAGTATGTGACTCTTAACTTGAGGGTCATGAGTTCAAGCCCCACATTGGGCATGCAGCCTACTTTAAAAAAAAAAAATTACCTGTGAGAGTTGTGTGCAAATGTGCATGTGTGTATGTATGTAATTTATAAATATCTGTATACATATACAGATATTCCATATGTATACAGATATACCATATGTATACATATATATTTACATACACATACATGGTAGGGGAGAGAGAGAGCAAAAAGTATACACACATTGGGGAGGAGGTTCGTGGTGCTCCAAATATTTTGGTAGGGTGTCTGAGCAAGTGTTTGGAGCCATTTGCATTAGATTTATTAGCTACATGTTTGCCATCATATCCCTAGGTTAATATTGAGAGGGACATGTACAACACACAATAAATATTTGCTGATCCAGTGAATGAGCTGAGATTTTTAAAAAAGATAGTTCTGGGTGCCTGGGTGGCTCAGTCGGTTGAGGGTCTGACTTCGACTCAGGTCATGATCTCACAGTTTGTGGGTTTGAGCCCTGTATTGGACTCTGCGCTGACAGCTCAGAGCCCGGAGCCTGCTTCAAATTCTGTTTCCTTCTCTCTCTGCCCTGTCCACCTGGCTCTCCGTCTCTCTCTCAAAAATAAACATTAAAAATAAAAATAAGTAAATTAAAAATAAAGATTTAAAAATTGTAGTTCTTACAATTTTAAACTGCTTTTTAAAAACCTAGTAAAAATAAAAAACTTATTAAATTTTGAACTTTTAAGTGTATGGAAAATAAAATAATGCACTCATCACCCACCCTTAGCAATGATCAATTTGTGGCCAATCTTGTTTCATCCTAACCTCACCCCACCTCCCATTATATCCTATGTAACTTTAAAATGAACACTCAGTAATTTAATCACAATTCTATTGGACTTTTAGGTGTTAACCAATTTTTGGTTACTCATACTTTGAGCAAACTTTTAATTTTCTTAGTGTGTAGTTCTATTGTTGGGACTGTGTTAAAACATATTTACATATTTAAGACTTTTCATTCACAGTTTTAAAATGTCCTCTAACAAGGTTTTATTAGTTTACCCTCTAGCAGATATATGTTTAAAAAGAATATTTTTGGGGGCACCTGGATGGCTCAGTTGGTTAAGTGGCCAACTTGGGCTCAGGTCATGATCTTGCGGTTTGTGAGTTCAAGCACTGCATCGGGCTCTGTGCTGACAGCTCAGAGCCTGGAGCCTGCTTCAGATTCTGTGTCTCCTCCTCTCTCTGCCCCTCCCATATTCATGCTCTGTCTCTCTCTGTCTTTCAATAATAAATAAATGTTAAAAAAAAATTAAAAAAAATAAAAAGATTTTTTTGTATTATGAAATATTTTAAATATTTACCAAATAGAATAATAAAGCAAATATCCATATACCCATTATTCAGTTTCAACAAATTATCATAATTAGGATCATTTTAAAGAAATGAAACATTTCATATGGAATTGAAGATTTTGTTTTCACTCTCTTCTCTAAACCCATTTCCTTTTTCTCAAAGGTAATCTGAGGATTCTTGTAATGTATCCTTCTGTATTTTTATATTTTTACTACATATGAATTTGTACGGTCTCAATATATGCTGGGCTTTTAATTTGTTTTTGTTTTTATAAATAGCTATGTTGAGACTTTAAAAAAGATTTGTGTTGATACATAGAGATCTAGGTTTTTGTTTTTTTTTCATTTTAGCTACTATATAGCATTCCATTGTCTGATTGTATTATGACTTATTTATCCAATCTATTGACAGACATTTGGGTTGTTTCTAATTTTTGCATATTATGCACTCTATTAGTTTAATAATAGCTACTGTAATGGGTAAATCCTAAAATCTCAAAAGCCTAACATAGTGTTAATTGCTTGCTCACAGAGTAACCCTCAATGGAGAAGAAAGGGCTGTGTTCTATAGAGTGATTAAGGGATTCAGGCTAATAGAGGGTATGTCACCTTCAACCTGTAGTTTCCAAGGTTGCTTTAGGCATCGACATCCATGCAGCAAGCAAGCATAAGAAGAGTAGAGAATGGTGTTGGAAGTTTTTAGGAGCAGTCTTTAGAAAGGACAAAGGACATATATTCTTCTCACTTTTCAGTGAATAGAATGCAAGTCATGTTGGCACCACCCATGGCCCACATTTCACAGCAAACAGAACCAAGAACAACTCTACACCATGGAAAAAAGAACACAGAACTTTGATGGAGAGCTGGCATTCTCTGCCCTTCAGATAATTCTACAGTTTGGTCATGTCTCCTTGTGCATGTGTTTATAGATTTCTTGGGTATATATCTAAAAGTGGGATTGTCAGATTGAAGTTACTTACACTTTTACTTTGTTAGACATTGCCAGATTACTTTGTCCAACTTCATTGTATAAGAGGTTTGGTTTGTCAGTGTTCTAATATTTGAACTGCTATGCCAGTCAGCTAGTATTTTTACATAGCTGTATGCCAGTAATGTCACTGAACTATAATGGGAAGAGAATACTTCTAGTTGGCTGGAATTTTGGAAGAGGACACTCACCTAGAAGTCTAGACCAGTGCTATCCAAAAGGAGTATAATTGAACCACATATATAATTGAAAATTTGGTAACCACATTTTAAAAATTGAAAGACAGGTGAATTTAGTTTTAATAATTTAGTTAACCAAATACAGTATATCCAAATATCATATATCAAAACATACCATTTAAACATGTAATCAATATTAAAATATTATTTTTAATTTTAATTTTAAAAATTATTTTAGAGACAGAGTGTGAGCAGGGGAGAGGGGTGCAGAGAGAGAGAGAGAGAGAGAGAGAGAGAGAGAGAGAGAATCTTAAGCAGGCTCCATGCTCAACATGGATCCCGAAGTGGAGCTTGATCCCATGACCCTGGGATCATGACCTGAATTGAAATCAAGAGTCAGACACTTAACTGACTGAGCCACCCAGGTGCCCAAAGACATTATAATTTTTTATACTGAGTTTTCAAAATCCTGTGTATCTTTTGCACTTATAGCACATCTGACTTTAGAATATCATACTTCAAATATTTAGGTATCATATCAGGCTAGTGACTGTATTGAATCACACGGGTTTCATTAAATAACAAAAACTTTAATTCTATAACACATATCTGACATTTAATTTCAAAGTCACATTTAAATGGGTTCTCCAGTCACCACCTACATCTTTATTCAGTTTTTGGAGGAATAGCAAGCTGAATTTATTTTTCTTAGATTTCTTTCTTTTTTTTTTTATTTTTTATTTTTTATTTTTTCAACGTTTTTTATTTATTTTTGGGACAGAGAGAGACAGAGCATGAACGGGGGAGGGGCAGAGAGAGAGGGAGACACAGAATCGGAAACAGGCTCCAGGCTCCGAGCCATTGGCCCAGAGCCTGACGCGGGGCTCGAACTCACGGACCGCGAGATCGTGACCTGGCTGAAGTCGGACGCTTAACCGACTGCGCCACCCAGGCGCCCCTAGATTTCTTTCTTGACAAGAGAATAATCTGATTTAGATTACTGAATTGTTAACTTCTCCTCACGGAGTATAGGGGGTGATAGTTTTCAGTTACTTTTCTGTTGTTGTGTAATGTGTTACCCAAACTTAGTGGCTTGAAACAATGCCTGTTGTTTTCTTACAGTTAAGTCCAGGAATGTTCCACTAGGTTCTCTGCTTAAGGTCTCAAGACCAAAGTGTTGGCCGACTGGACTTATCTGGAGGCTCAGGAGAAGGCTCCACTTCCCAAGCCTATTCCGGTTGTTAACAGAATCTAGATCCTCATGAAAGATCTGAGGTCCCTATTTCCTTGGTAATTGTCAGGTGGGAGCTGATTATCATTCCTAGAAGCCACCCACATTCCTTCTCACAGAGCCCTCTTCATTTTCAAACCACTAATGGCACATCAAAATACTTCTCATTCTTCAAATTTCTTTGGCTTCTCTTGCTGCCAGAGAAAGCTGTCTGCTTTTAAGAACTCATTTGATTAGATCAGATCCACTGAGATAATCTCCCTATTTTCAGATCAACTTGCTGTACAATATAACACAATCATAGGAGTGATATTTCATTAGTATCCACAGATTTTAGCGGTTAAGAGTGGGGCATCTTTGGGGGACCATTTTAGTAATTTTTCATACCACAGTAGAGAAGCAAGATGGCAGAGCATTTTAATTATTTTGTTTCAAAGTCTTTTTTTTTTTTTTTTTTAATTTTTTTTTTCAACGTTTTTTATTTATTTTTGGGACAGAGAGAGACAGAGCATGAACGGGGGAGGGGCAGAGAGAGAGGGAGACACAGAATCGGAAACAGGCTCCAGGCTCCGAGCCATCAGCCCAGAGCCCGACGCGGGGCTCGAACTCACGGACCGCGAGATCGTGACCTGGCTGAAGTCGGACGCTTAACCGACTGCGCCACCCAGGCGCCCCTGTTTCAAAGTCTTTTAATTCCACTTGTAAATGAAAGAAAAATAGTCTGCTCATTTCTTTTTGTCTTCATTTCCACCAGCTTGGTCCAAGTTTTCATCAATTCTTACTTAGCTTCCTGTAGCAGTACTCTATAAACTATTCTTCCACATTTGCCTCCCGTCCATTGGTTTTCCATTCAGCAGTTGTCTGACCTCATCTTGATCTGGCTCTGTGCTCAGTTATTATGTTTCAATCACAGTGGTCTTCCTTTAGTTCCCAGAATCTGCCCTGCTCTGTCAGGAGGGTCTCTGAGCTTTTGTTTTCTTTGCCCAAGCAGCTTTTCCCCTTCTTTCCAACTACCCAACTCAACCATTAGGTTTAAAGTATCTCTTTCTCATAGAGGTGTTTCCTTACCTGTGGTCTAAATTAAGTTTTGTTTTTGGTTTTCGTAGCATCCTTTTTTCTTTACATCCATTTATCACAATTTATATATATGCATGCATTAGTTGTTTAATGTGTCTTCTCCCGAATGCGGGCAAGAGATAAAGAATGTTTTGTTGTTCTTTGTGTATCCAGCATCTAGTACAAGTCCTGGCCCATAGTAGGCAGTTACTTGCTGAATAAATGAATGAATCGTCAACTTATTTTCTGTTTGATCTACCATGTTGTTTCCTTTCCAGATTTTTATAGGCCTATTCTCATTCTCTTCTTTCTCTTTTATTATTTTCTTCTGCGGCTCTCTGAATGGTAGAGGAGCTTGGTTTCCTATTGTATGTTATTTTTCGTATGTTAACATTTTCAACTAGCTATAGCAATGTTTACAGTTCTCATCTTTAGCACTCCACAGTTTTGCAAATGAACATTTTTGCAAAATGAACATTTTCAGTGGCTTAAAAGAGTTTTCATGTAAATTCTTTGAGAATATTGTGAACAATGAAAAGTTCGAATAATAATGATAATAATACTGTAGAGAGAGGAAGCTAGTTAAAAGAGCTAGTTAAAAGGGGCGCCTGGGTGGCTCAGTCAGTTAAGCTTCCAACTTCGGCTCCGGTCATGATCTCACGGTTCGTGGGTTCGAGCCCCGTATCGGGCTCTGTGTTGACAGCCGGGAGCCGGGAGCCGGGAGCCGGGAGCCGGGAGCCGGGAGCCGGGAGCCGGGAGCCTGCTTCAGATTCTGTCTCCCTCTCTCTCTGCCCCTCCCCCACTCGCGCTCTAATTCTTTGTGTGCGTTTTCACTTAAGGTTTTACCTTCTGGTGTAAAGGTCTGAGGAGGACCAGTCCATTACTTCTTGTTTTAGTTTTAAGTCATCAAGGAAAAAGAATCAAAGAACCAATCTGCTGGTTAGAAATATCAAACATAGTTTTTTTCCTGGTGACTTGATTCCATAATGATGTATACAATTCCCACAGAAACGTTATAGTTATTGTTTGGTATGAATTTGAAGTATTTGACCTACTTACCACAAGATAGAACCTCTCATCTTTGATCTTACATAGGAATTTCTTATTCACATTTCTCTACGCTGTGAATCTAAAAATAAAAACTAAAACAAAAAATTGCTTTTTAATTAGCCTGTTTTTTGATAATTATATTGTGCTACAGCTAATATTTACCTTTGCATTAAAAAAACAAGCAACAAAAAATAAAATGTAATGCCTTTAAGGTGATATGTATAGTGTTTGCAAAATTGTGTTTGAGGTATATGATACATAAAATTCTTTCTTAGGCCAAAACTCTAGAGGGCAGGAATCAGGTTGTAAACATGTTCTTATTGAACCTATAAGTTATCACATAAACATGAGAGGTGACCATCATTAAATCAGGCTGTCACTGATTTTGCAATAGAAATGACCTCTGAAGTTTTTAGATTTGATTTCTGGCAATTGTGAATATTTATTAGTTCTTAGAGCCTTCGTTTAAGGCAGCTTATAAATACAGTGTCATCTGTTACTTGGATTTGTCATATTCACAATCTACTTATATGCAATTAGAAGAATAAAAAATATCTTCAACTTTTCAAGGTCATGGAAAGTTAACTGCATTTAGAAACAATTTTCAGTCTTTTAAAACATAAATATGAATTTGCATTTAAATGCTCTTTGCCAGGATATTCTCTAATCTTGGATTGGTAAATATAAATATCTTTCTATAAGACTTAGTTAACAATGTAAACCTGCAGAGAATCGGCATTGTCTGCACCCGAAATAATAATTGTGGAACTAGTTGTAGTTATAAGTTGCTCCTGTTTCTTTTGTTGCTACTACATTTATTGAGAGCTTGTCCAAGGACTATTTTATTTGATATTAGGTTCTATTATTAACCCATTTTGCAGATGTGAAAGCCAAGTCACAGTTTAAAGAACTTTCTGAAGTGTTCACTATTAGTGGTTATCACTAGGAAATCAATCAGGGAGACTGACTTGAGAGCTTTGAAGTTTGTTTGATGATTTTTCATGGTGTGTTACAAACATACTTTTGTAGGGAAGAATCTCAGTGAAGATACAATTCAGTTGTTTGAATTTTGACCAATGTTTTTGCTTAATTCACTCTGCTTACCTCTTCTTGCCTTGATTACTTTAGTAGCCTCCCAGCCATTAGTCTCCTCCCTCTAATCTAGCCTTACTGGATTTTCTAACACAATTGAATTCTCTGTATTTCTCTAAAGATATCATGTTATTTCTTGCCTGTTTGCCTTTGTAGGTGCTGTTACTTCTTCATGGAACATCTACTTTCCCGGCTAACTATAACCTCTCTCTTTTTTTTTTTTCAACGTTTTTTATTTATTTTTGGGAGAGAGAGAGACAGAGCATGAACGGGGGAGGGGCAGAGAGAGAGGGAGACACAGAATCGGAAACAGGCTCCAGGCTCCGAGCCATCAGCCCAGAGCCTGACGCGGGGCTCGAACTCACGGACCGCGAGATCGTGACCTGGCTGAAGTCGGACGCTTAACCGACTGCGCCATCCAGGCGCTCCTATAACCTCTCTTTTGAGGGAGAGAGTGCAGTTGGATTTTCATTTCATCTTCTACCTTGAAAGTCCATCTTGCTAAGGTTTTACCGATAAGGAGCAGTCTAAAATGGTTGCACCTAATATTTTCCTAAACTCTTGCTTCTAATGAAAGAAAAGACTAACAATTAGTGCTGCTTATTAAAAATACAGCTTGGTGTATAGTTCATAACAGTGGCAAACAAACATGTAACTATTCCATTTTATACTTGACTAAACCTGCCTTTTTAGATCTTTTAATTTCAATATTGTTGAAGTAGCCAAAGGCACATATTTTCTATACAGTTTTAATGCCTAATGTAGTAGTCATCTACTCAATGTAGTAGTTATTTTGGGAAAGAAATCTTAAAAACATTTTTTTAAAATTAAGTAAGAAGAGAAATAGATTTTTTAAATGTTAATTTATTTTGAAAACGAGAGAGAGTGTGAATGGGGGAGGGATGGAAAAAGAAGAAGAGAGAAAATCCCAAGCAGGCTCCACACTGTTAGCATGGAGCCCAATGCAGGGCTCCATCTCATGAACTGTGAGATCATGACCTGAGCCAAAATCAAGAGTTGGATGCTCAACTGACTGAGCCACCCAGATGCCCCAAGAAGAGAAATAGTTTTGCTCAGTTTATAGTCTGTATTAATGTCATATATTCAGTACATAATCTTTTAGAAGCCAGTAAAATACATAGTAGTCATTAATAAACAGTGACTACAGAAAGCAATGACTGCTTGTATTCTAGAAGTGTCATGGATGAGTCCATATGCTATAACGTGGTTTTGGAATCATTATCATTGTAAAATCATTATTCTTTTGCATAATGCATTAAAAAAAAATGGCTCAAAGTAAAACTTGTCCTTCAGAGTCATTTTATATATTAAAATATCCAGTTTATATTCAACATATAATACCAAAGCAAAACTATCCTTGACTGTCAAGGAAAGGAGGAGAAAATAGAACAAGTGATATCATCTAGTGTAGTTCTGTAAAAATGTTTTGAAGTTAAAATATATCGAAGGTCAAATACAAAAGCATTTTCTCAAAATGAGGCCTTATACTCTTATTCAAACCAACTAATTAAACATTAAATGGAAAAAGTCTATTAAATATTACATTAATTAGTATATCTTTATACTCTTCCATAGGTTAAAATTACCAAACTGTGAAACTAAGGCTTCTCTTTTCCCTAAGGACTACAAAGGGAGATTTTAATTAAGCTTTGCTATATTAAGAATTTCCTTGGTTTTAAAAATCTACTTATTTTACTATAACTTTTCTAAGTGGTTATCTAAATAAAGATAGCCTTATGTAGGGCTTGGTAATTTTGTGGTTAATATATGCCAAAAAATAGGTATTTAGTTCCTGAGGCATATGTCACCAGCAATATTCAGGCAAGATATTGAATCATTTGGTATTTTGCAATATGTATAAGTAACAGTAAATTCTAAAAACAGTATGATTAAAGGCAGCATCCTTTTGTGAAACTGATATTAATGGAGTTTATTTTCTTTACTTGTTTTCCACCTCATTACAGAAAGGATTTCAAGTGGCAAATTAATTTTCCTATAATGGGAGTAATATTTATTTAGTCATCAAAAAACATTAAGTACGTACCATATGCCAAGCACTGTGCTATATGCTGCTTATACAGAAATAAAATATATATTCCTTTCCTCAAGAAGTGTGCAGTTTAGAGGAAAAATCAGACAAGTTAACCAGCAAGTACAGTACAATGTGAGTATAATAAAAATTATGAACTCTGTTATATATGAGGTGATATACTAAGCACATTATAGGCTATTGTTTTCTATTTTTTAATCAGGAAATTAATGTTTAGTAACATTAGGTAACTCCTCCCAGGTAACCTAGTAAATGGTAAATGGTATAATCAAAATTTAAACTCAGGTGTGTCTGACTCCAAAGTGTTTTCTTGCTGTGTACTGACTGAAAAGCGTTAAGGACACAGTGATGAAGAGGATTTTATGGGGACACTGAGGCAGGTGTGCTAATGTAGGACATTAGATTGTGGAAGGGGATGTTTACATTTTTAGAGTTTAGAAGATTAAATAGGAATTAGCCAAGAGGAGCAGGAAAAGCATTCCAACAGACAGACTACCATGTACAAAATCATGGAGATGAGAAAGCATATTCCATTTGGGACTTGTCTGGCTGACTCTTACTTCTCTGAATAAAGAAGGGTAAACCTCAAGAAAGACCAGAGAAATAACCCAGAAGTCATTCACTCATTCATTTGTTCAGGCAGTATCGGGCATCGTAGGTTTTGTATTCACACATCTCTGGGAAGATACTGGAATTTTTATTATTTTCTTTCCTTTTCCTTTCTTTTCTTTCTTTTTTTTTGATACTGGAATTTTTAAAATCACAAGTTGTTTAATGCCAGTAATGTTAAACAAAATGCCCCATAATCAGGAAACAGAAGAGCTTTATGTTCTTTCTTCTGCTCTATAATTTGTGTTTTATTTGGGTTTTAGAACAATGGCTTCTAAATTGTAAAATTTTTTTTTCTTTTCTCATCTTTTCTTTCTTATCATTTCCTCTCGTCATGCTACCTGATGCCAACCTGTGTGGAGATTTTAGAACTGAAGACTGCCTAAAGTGTTCTCATTTTAACTATACTTAAATCTTATTTTCTTCCTAAAGCTTTATGAAAGGATAAGTATGTTTCTGTGTATCAGTATCTACTGCGTGAACTTATCTTTCAGAGGATAAATATACTAAAAGTACTAAAACTGATGCTTTCAAAGCAAAGACATATTTGGAGAGATAGAAGCACATCAAACTGCCAGATGGATATACAAGACAACACAAGACCAAAACCCAGATTAGAAATATAAACTTTAGGAAGTTAGGAATGGTTTTTCTGAGTCAGGAGGAGTGATGTTTCTTATTAGACACATTTATTTAGTGAGAGAATTTTTAATTTACTTTCTTCTTTACAATCTAAAGACATAGACTTCAACACTTATTTCAAATTCAATGTTATCTGCAACTAGAATTTCCCAGAGGTCAGCTGGGTGTAATTATCCCCTTCCCTGAACTCCCAAGTATTTTATCTGTATCTTTTTAGAAAACATTCAATAATTCCTTCCTTTTTATATGTCATTATATACGTATTTTATCTCCTCTGTTAAACTGTATGTACCTTCCTTGCAGCAAAATTCATGTTTGATCCATAGCACTAAGCTTTGTATGTATAAGGCACTGAGCCAATACTTAATGAATTAAAGCACAGCATCCATATCATAAACTAAATCATTAGAGCAGTGTTTTGTACAGTGTGGGACATGACTTACTTCAGAATCATCTGGGATGTTTTGTTAAAAATGCAGGTTCTTGTGCTTCTGTCCACACCTCCCGAATGAGAATTTCTTTGGTTTCCAAGAATCTTGTTTTGAGTAAAAGCCCTGGGTAATTATGATGCACACCAGAGTTTGAGAACCCACTGCATTAGGGAGAATGTAAAAATCCAAATTAAAATTTAGTTTACAGGAGGGGTGCCTGGCTGACTCAGTCAATAGAGCATGTGACTCTTGGTCTTGGGGTCTTGAGTTCAAGTCTCATGTTGGATGTGGAGCCTAAAAAATAAATAAAATTGAGATTACATGAAATTGAAAATGTGCCTAATGTTAAAACATTTCATACAAAACAGAGCATAAAATAGAAGAAAAAATGAATAGGAAGATATTTTCAATGTAGTTTTTCTGTCAAGATCGATGTTGTATTTTGGAACTTTAAGTTTTAAAAAGCATATATAGATGTAAATGATTTGAATATTAATGACCATGTTTTGTGAATACATTTGAAGTAAAGCACCATGGTTTTATAACTAAAGACTAAGAAAAGATGTGTTGAATGTTCTAATCTGCATAGAAGTCTTTTAGGGTATGATTTCATATACTATAGTTTGGGACTAATAGTTTTATTGTAAGAAATAGTGTGGTTTAGGGGTGCCTGGGTGGCTCAGTCAGTTAAGCATCTGACTTCAGCTCAGGTCATGATCTCACACTCCGTGAGTTCGAGCCCTGCATCCGGCTCTGTGCTGACAGCTCAGAGCCTGGAGCCTGCTTCAGATTCTGTGTCTCCCCCTCTCTCTGCCCCTCCCCTGCTCATGCTCTGTCTCTCTGTCTCAAAAATAAATACAAACATTAAAAAAAAAGAAATAGTATGGTTTAGATAACATTTAACAATACATATTTTTCCTTAACAACACATTGTGTTTTAGATTTACTTGTCATAGAGTGTTTTTATCTGTGATTTTGAAAAATATGGAACTATTGATAGAATGCCAGTTATCTTGGAATAAATATGCATTATTAAAATTGATAAAGGCTAGGATAAGTTGTAGGAAGGAAGTTCAGTATAGATTTTCATCCAGGTAGTTCTTTTTTTTCCTAATGTGATATACAGTGGTTTTATAAACTTAAACTGTTTTTATAGTGGGAGTAAAGATAAAAAATGCTTAAGTAATGCTTGTAATATAGGGCACTGATCCTGGTAATTTGCATATATTAATTCACTTAATTCTCACAACAACCAAAAGAAATAGGCATTTAATACAGGTAAGGAAACTGAGGTACTAAGTAAGAAATTTGCCCCAAATTCACACTGGTAAGTGGCTAAGATATGAATCCATATGGGGTAGCTTCATGGTCAACACTCAACCACTTTTACAATAATGTTGTTTTTTTAAACTAGCAATTACTTCGGCGTTGTCTTAGTCATTATTAGGAGCATTTTACAGAAATGAGATGACAAATGTTTCCAAGTAAAAATTTTAAACAAATTCAGCCTACATCTAAGCATTATCTTTTTAAAATTGTGTTAATGCTATTCTTGCTTTTACTTATTGTATATAGTAATATTGACGTTTCTTAAAATTAGTTGGATGTCAAAGGATTCTTTTAGCGTGTCATTTTGATGTTGGTGATAGTAGTAGATGATCATTTGTAGTAAAATTAAAAAAAAATGTGTTAGGGGGAATACTTAAGCACTGATTGATCCAAGTGAAAGTCCAGTAACTTTAATTTTTGGAAGCTATTGGAACACTTAACAGATTTTTATGAAATAAAAAAGCTAGATAAATTTGCATAGTGATGATTTGAAATTTATATATAAAAGATATTCCATAATATATATTCTTCAATAATATATATTCTTTCTGATAGGTTTTTCTCTATAAAAAGTGCATTTTTATTGATGTTTTTGTGGTACACATGAATAAAATATTCCTGATTTGTGTGATTTCCTTATTTTTAATTATATAAACTGATCACTTTAGGTGTCATTAATTGCTTTGCTTCAATAAATGCTGAAGATGATTTAACCTTGTAAAAATATCTAACTTATGAATGCTATATATTAGGCCCTTGAAGGGTCCCTAATTTTACATGGGAAAAGATGTTTCTTATACTTTTATCTTTTGATCTCTATATATTTTTTGTTAATAGTGGAAAAAGAATGAACATCATTTTTTTATGCACAAGATGTTTTTATTTTCTAAATTTGACACAAGTATGAAACTTACTTTACAGAAGTTTTAAAAATGTAAATCAAAGACTTGATTGTGCTACTAAAGTACCATTTACCTGATGGCTAGGGGTCGTTAAGTATAGTTAAGAGGAGTGCCTAATAAGTACCTTTAGAGATTTAATAACTGTTGAAAGAATGATAATGTCCTATTTATCAAACAGAATTTTATCCTATATAGAGTTTTCTACTAGAATATAAGCTTCATGAAGGCAGGGACTTTGTTTTGCTCACTGTCCTATCTTTAATACCTAGAATACTGAATGCTTAGTACGTAGTAGGTTTTCATTCAATAAGTACATGATGACTAATTGAATATATGCTTACACATTTTTTAAATTGTGGTAAAACATAACAATTAACATGTTTTGCATAGTATTTTTATTTCTGATTAAAGAAACATGCTCATTGTAGGAATGTTTGAAACTGCATGCAAGAACAGAAAAATTGCTTGTATTTTGCCACTTCAAATAGCCATTCTTTTTTTTTTTTTTTCAAATAGCCATTCTTTAGGAATATTTTTCTCAATTTTTTTTTAATGTTTGTTTATTTTTGAGGGAGAGAGAGAGAGCATGAGCAGTGCAGAGAGAGAGGGGGACAGAGGGTCCGAAGTGGGCTCCATGCTGACAGCCGAGAGCCCAGCTCTGGGCTCAAACTCACAAACCATGAGATCATGACCTGAGCAGAAGTTGGCTGTTCAACCAACTGAACCACCCAGGCACTCCCATTCCTTTTTTATGCAAATATATTTATAACTAAATGGAGATCATACTTACATATATGTCAATTTTTATGTCCTGCTTTTTTTTCATTTAACACTTTCAAGTGAGCATTTTCATTAAATGTTCCTTGAAAACATAATGTATAAGGGTTGCAAAGGGTCTAAGTGTTGTTTTGGTCAAAGTCCACAGTAGTAAATACATTTTACTTTGTGATTAAGGCTACACATAAGTATTTAATTGTATTAAAAAGTTGTAGAGCAGTAGTTACTAAGTGTGATGCATTCTGATATTTTTTTTTATAATTTAATTTTTGAAATATACTTGTCACATCCCTCCCTCCAAAACTGATTTTGCATTTCAGCAATGAGTTACAGCCTGAAGTTGGAAAAATACTGTTCTCTTATATGAGTACGCTGTAATTCAGTAGTGCCCCTCTTTATTGGACAGATTTGATTCTTTCCAATTTGGGGCCAGTAGGTATAAGTATTTAAAAGCATATGAGAGCATATTTACCAAGTAACTCATGCTGGCTGTAATAAATTATTGCTAAGGTGATACAATGTAAAAAGTCTTCTTTATCATTTTAATATATGTCCTTTCAGATTTTTTTCTATGCAAAGATGAGATGCATTCTTAAATTATTAAAGTTATTTTTATGCCCCTCAGTAGAGTTTAATAACTTTCTTTACATTGGTCCTGGGCATTTCATATTTTTGTTAACTTTTTACCCAGCTTTATTGAGATATAGTTGACACAATATTGTGTAAGTTTAGGGTGTACAACATGTTGATTTGATATATTTATATATTGTAAAATGACTTTCAGATTTTTCTATGCATTCATTCATAATCACCATAGTAAATCTGGTTACCCTCTGCCACCACACAAAGTCAATATGATATTATTGACTGTATTCTTCATGTTGTACATTACATGTCCATGCAGTGGCCATTCTTATACATAGATCTTTGTGCACATCTACATATACTATTGTAGGATAAATTCTTGGAATTAAGACTGTTGGAATATAGGGTATGCACGTTAAAAAATGTCATTTAATTCTTCAAATTATCCTTCAGAAAATTTATATCAGTTTGCACTATATCTGATGGTTTATGAGGGAAAAGATTTTCCCCTGCTGTTAACACTAGATATATTTTTTTCTTTTTTTTAAAGTAGTGTAGTTGACATACAATATTAGTTTCAGATGTATAACATAGTGATTTGTCATTTATATATATTACAAAATGATTACCACATTAAGTCTAGTTACCATTTGCACATACATAGTTATGATATCATTGACTGTATCTCCTGTGCTATACTTTATATCCTTGTGATTTATTTATTTCATAATTGGAAATTTGTGCCTCTTAATCCCTTTCACCTTTTTTACCCATCCCCCTACCCCTTCCCTTCTGACAACTCCAGTTCTCTGTATTAGTCTCTTTTCTGTTTTTCCATTCCACATGTAAGGGAAATCATGTATTTTCTTTCTCTGACTTATTTCACTTAGCATAATACTCTCTAGGTCCATCCATGTTGCAAATGGCAAGATTTCATAATTTTTATGGCTGAAGAATAATCCCATTGTGTGTGTATACACACACACACACACACACACACACACATATTTTTGTCCATTCATCTGTGGACACTTAGGTTGCTTCCCTTTTTTGGCTAATTCTGCAGTGAACAGTAAATTTAGTGCTAATTCTGCAGTGAACATAGGGATGCATATATCTTTTCAAGTTAGTGTTTTTATTTTTTTGGAGGGGGATAAATACTCAGAAGCGGAATTGACAGATCATATGGTAGTTCTATTTTCAATTTTAATCCATATTGTTTTCCATAGTTGCTGCACCAGTTTACATTCTCACTAACAGTACATGAAGGTTCCCTTTTCTCCAGTATTTTTGTCAACACTTGTGATTTTTTTTTTTTTTTTTTTTTGCTACTCTGACAAATGTGAGAGTTTGTTCTGTACTGGTTTGTTTTTTGTTTTTTGTTTTTTTTGAGAGCGTGTGCACATGCATGAGTGGGAGAGAGGGGCAGATAGAGGGGGAGAGAGAGAATCCCAAGCAGTCTCCACACTGTCAGCATAGAGCCCAACGGCCCAATGTGGGGTTCAGTCTCATGAACCATGAGATCATAACCTGAGCTGAAATCAAGAATCATACACTTAACCAACTTAGCCACCCAGGTGCCCCATTCATTATATTTTTTATTTGAATTTCCCTGATGATTTGTGATATTAAACATTTTTTCATGTGTCTTTGGGCCATATGTATGTCTCTGGAAAAATGTCTATTCTGTTCCTTTGCCCATTTTTTAATTGGCTTGTTTTTTTGGTGTTAAGTTTTTTGAGTTCTTTATATATTTTGGTTATTAGCCCCTTACTGACATCATTTACAAATATCTTCTCCCATTCACTAGTTTGACTTTTCGTTTTGTTGGTAACACGGATATTTTCAACCTCAATTTTTGCCAATCTGATGAAGAAAACTTATCTGTTCAATTTGAATGTATGGGTTTGGAATCTTTTCATATGCTTATTGTGATTTGTATTCTATGAATGCTTATTTATATGCCTCTGTATGATTGATTTGTAGGAAATTTTTTTTAATGTTTACTTATTTATTTTGAAAGAGAGAGCATTAGTGGGGGAAGGGTAGAGAGAAAGAGAATCCCAAGCAGGCTCTGCACTGTCGGTGCAGAGTCCAACGTGGGGCTCAATCTCACAAATTGTGAGATCATGACCTGAACTGAGATCAAGAGTCAGACGTTTAACTAACTGAGCCGCCCAGGCATCCCCGATTTGTAGGAAATCTTTATGTATTATGGATATTAGTCTCTTGAGTGTTATGTGTTGCAAATGGCTTCTTCCAGTGTACAAAATATCTTTTGAACCTTTACTATGGAATCTACTTGATGAAATCAGCTATTTTTTTTCTCTATGACTTCTGGGATTTGAGCCATGTTTTAAAGTGTATAATTAACCTTCCCCATCTATTAACGTTTTTATCAGGATATTGATAGCTTTTTATGTTTATTCTTTGAGAGTTAATTTTTGTATTGGATACTGTTCCATTAAGCTACTTAAAATTGATACATCTAATCATACTTCTGATAATAACTCATAATTAACAAGATTAGTGAGTTTCTGATGGGATTCTAATTTTGTTAAAATGCTTGCAATGATAATAAATATAGTTGGCTAGAGCATGACCATAAGATTTGTAAGTTGGAGTAAGGGTAGATGTTTTTTGGGTAGGAAAACATTTGAACAAAAGTGAAGATTTCTCAGCCGACTTCATGGCCAACCCGATTAATTTGAAACATAGTATTAGATGTTTGACAAATTCTTACCTCGTTGACATTTTCTCTTTTAGAATGTAAAGGGGAAAGGGGTTCCTGGCCTGGGTGGCTCAGTCGTTTAAGCATCTGACTCTTGCACAACTGAGGTCTTGATCTCAGGGTTGTGAGTTCAAGGCCCACATTGGGCGTGAAGCCTGTTTAAAAAAAAAAAAAAAACAAGAACAACTCGTTAGAATGCAAGGAGGAAATATGTATGTGTTTGAGAAAAAGTCTTGAAAATTGTACACCAAATTATTAGTAACGCTTTTCTTTAGGTGGTGAGATTTCAGATATATTTTAGAACTTTTTCTATTTACAGTTAATTTTTTTAATCAAAAAATGTTATTCAGTAAAAATAATTTAGGAGGAGGTAAAGGATACAATGAAGGATGCTACTGCTCTGGTCTATTTATAGTCGTCAATGAAGAAGAATTGCTTGGTGGGTAGGAATGAAAGAAACTTTTGGAGACAGAGTGACCATATCATTATAGAGTTTGTTATAGCTAAGATGGAGAATTCTAGAAGGAGTTGCATACATACATAATCTAGATTGTAGGAAGAAAACTTTTTTTTAAGTTTATTTTGAGAGAGACAGAGAGACAGAGACAGAGAATGAGCAAGGGAGGGGCAGAGAGAGCTGGAGACACAGAATCCAAAGGAGGCTCCAGCTCTGAGCTGTCAGCACAGATCCTGACATGGGGCTTGAACTCATGAGCCATGAGTTTAACCCAGCTGAGCCACCCGGGTACCCCTGTAGGAAGAAAACTTTAAAGAAGTGAATAAAAAATACAGTTGTGACCTTATGACTTGAGACTAGGAAAGTTGGGAAACACTCAAAAATAATTGTGAAATTGTATAAGTATAGATTATGGTTATGATTTTTTAAAAGGCAGAAGCAACTGAAACTACGTTGACTCCACTTGGAACAATCTTAGTTCAGGTTTTAAAAGGATATTTATAGAAGATTAGAATATAGAAAAGTGACGCAAACATTTAAGTGTCAGAACAGCTCAAATCCAGAATTTACAGATTTAGGGAATATGTGAAAGATAATTTTAAGATTTTATAATTCAATTCAGAAACAAGAATAAAGACGATATATGCCTACTTAATATTAACAGCTCCTATTTTTTTTCCATATTTTCTGTCAAGGAGAGCATTCTGTATGCTCTAATAAAAAAATCATTTGGTAAAGGAGAATTCAAGTCCAATATAGATGAAATTAAGAAAGCATCTAACTGTTCAATAATGACTTTATTCCTTAACCTGAACTAATTGTATCTGAAGATGCCATGAGAATTTGTAGGTGGGAAAGCCAAACTTTGAGGAATTATTGATATTAGGAAGAATGGAAGTGAGCATCAAGTAAGGACATTGACGATATATTAACCAAATGACACAAAGCTTGATTTTTATGCAAGCAATGAATATAATTTGGAAGTCTGTATTAACAGGGACTTCATAGATTGGTTTAATAAAAAATTTAGTAGGGGCGCCTGGGTGGCGCAGTCGGTTAAGCGTCCGACTTCAGCCAGGTCACGATCTCGCGCTCCGTGAGTTCGAGCCCCGCGTCAGGCTCTGGGCTGATGGCTCGGAGCCTGGAGCCTGTTTCCGATTCTGTGTCTCCCTCTCTCTCTGCCCCTCCCCCGTTCGTGCTCTGTCTCTCTCTGTCCCAAAAATAAATAAAAAAAAAAAAACGTTGAAAAAAAAAATTTAGTATAATTAAATACATAATCTTGCATTTGGGTTGAAAAATATCAGTTGAAAGAATTGATGAAAGATAATCTAATGGGAGCATTTATGACAAAGGGAATGTTACTATTGGTGAACTTAGTATAAATCAAGAGCATGATTTTACTGCCAAAATTTGATTATTACAGTTTTCTAAACAATGAAGGTTGGTTAGGCTAATACCTGCCATGCATCCAGATTTAGGTACCCCATGTGGGGAGATTGGCATATGTCCAAATGATAGTAGTATCAGCTTTTTTTCATGTAGAAAAGTGATTAGACTTAATCTGAGCCATAAAGCAGCTCTGGGACCAAAGACTGTAGATGGAAAGAAGAATTTCTAGTGTCTACAAAATAACAGGCTGCCTTGAGAGGCAGTAGTTTGTAGTATTTGAGCAAGGCTGACTTACTACCTTAGGATGCTAGAGAGAGTTTTTAGTTCAAATGAGTTTTGAATGTATTGGTTTTGCAACTTTTTATATACTTATTGACCATGTCTATACATCTTCCTTGGAGAAATAGCTATTCATATCCTTTACCATGTTTTACTTGGGTTTCTTTTATTATTGAGTTGTAAGAGTTCTTTATACATTTTGGATATAAATCTCTCTTTTAGTAATCTCTACACCCAACATGGGGCATGAACTCATGATCTTGAGGTCAAGAGTTGCATGCTCTTCCAGCTGAGTACCTCTGGATAGAAGTCTCTTAGCAGATATATGATCTGCAAATATTTTCTCCCATTATGTGAGTTGTTTTCATTTTATTGATGGTGTCATTTGCAGCATAAATGTTTTAAAATTTTCTGTAGTCCAATTTATATATTTTTTCTTTTATCACTTGTGATTTTGGTGTTGTCTAATTTAGGGTCATGATGATTTACTCCTGTGTTTTCATCTAAGAGTTTTACAGTTTTAGCCCTTATCTGTAGATCTACGATCCATTTTGAATTTTCATGTATGATAAGGGTAAGAGTCCTAGTTCATTCTTTCACATGTGGATATCCAGCTGTCCCAGCACTATTTATTGAAAGAGACTTCCTTTCCCCATTGAGTTACCTTAGCACTCAGATTTTTAAAGAAATAGCATAATGTTTATTTTTAATAAAAAATATAAAATCTATGTAAGATAAAGTAATGCATGATCCTACCATTCTTCTACAATTTCACTAATTTGTGTAGTCTCTTTTTTATTTTTTCAAAGACTTTATTTTTAAGTAATTTCTACACCCAGTGTGGGGCTCGAACTCACAACCCTGAGATCAAGAGTCCCATGCTCCTCCTACTGAGCCAACTGGGCACCGCCCCCTGTTAGTTCCCCCTCTATAAACATACAACTTTTGTAGAATTGCAGTTATAGTGTACCAATGATATATTTTGCCTTTTTCACTTAATATGTGAGTATATGATACACACTTTCCATATTGCTATATGGATTTCCAATTTTTTTTTGTTGCCTAATGTTCCATCTGCAGGCTATATTTAATCAGTCCCTTATTTTGATATTTGGGTTTACTTTAATTTTTTATATTTGAATAACCACAGTTATAATCTCTGTGCATGAACTATTAGCCTTACATTGGATAATCTTAGATTTCTGGAAGAATTTCTTCTGAACATATACTGAAAATCGTCTAGAGGCTAGTTACATAATTTTGATTTGGGGAGTTCTGGGGGGTGTATGTGTTGCTGTTGGCTCACTGGATATAACAATAGCAGCTAATACCTCTGACTGTGGGTCAGAAAATGTGCCAAATAGTTTGTGTGCATGGTTGTATTTAATTTTCCTACAAATTCTGTTACATGAGAGATTCAAGACTTAGAGAAGTTTGGTAACTTGGTGAAAGTTGTATAATTAATAAGTGGCAAAGAGGACAAACAGGGCTGTGACTCCAAACTCCATTGACTCCCATATTGGGCATAAACAATTATAATGGCAAAGTTCCTTCAGTAGTGAACTGTATTAGATTAGGTGTTTTGTGCAGAAGTTCTCTGAATACGTATGAGTTGTTAAGTACCAATGCATTATTGGCCCAAGATATGTTTTTAAAAAAATGAGAATCCAGAAATTAACTTTTCCCTGTAGATTTAATAATTTATTATTCTTGGAGCCCTTGAACTAATCATTTTACATTATTCACTTTGTGTGGCATTGCTATTCCTAAGGGTCTAGAGAACATGCATAACCAATACAGAAACTGTTTCACTCAATGAATAAATGCTCTCTGTATTAAGAAAAAAATGGAGGGGCAGTTGGTTAAGATCAGACTCTTGATTTCTGCTCAGGTAGTGATCTTATGGTTTGTGGGATCGAGCCCTGCATTGGGCTCTGTGCTGACAGTGTGGAGCCTGCTTGGAATTCTCGCTTTCCTTCTATCTCTGCCCCTGCCCTTCTCTCTCTCTTCCAAAAATAAACCTTAAAAAAAATGTTAAAAAATCTGAAAAAAAGAAAATGGAAAATGAATTAGAAATTTTTAATATAAAATTTCTTGATGTAAAGATACACATTTTAGTATTTGGGGGAGAACATACAAAATAGCATTAAAATTTTTTTTGTTTATGTTTGTTTATTTTTGAGAGAGCACTGAGGGCGTGTGCGCACGCGCACTTGGGGGAGAGGCAGAGAGAGGGGGAGACACAGAATGTGAAGCCGGCTCCAGGCTCTGAGCTGTCAGCACAGAGGTGGGCGTGGGGCTCGAACTCCACGAACTGCAAGATCATGACCTGAGATCATGACCTGAGATCATGACTGCTTAACCTACTGAGCCGCCCAGGTGCTTCCACAATAGCCTTTTTTTCATGTTGATTTATTTTGAAAGAGAGAGTGCAAGAGGTGGGGGGGGGGGGGTGCGGCGGTGGAGAGAATACCAATCAGGCTCCATGCCCAGTGCTGAGTCTGATGCAGAACTCCGTCTCATGACCTCGAGATGATGATCTGAGTGATATCAAGGGTCCGATGCTTAACCGACTGAGGCAGCCAGGTGCCCCTACACACTAGCATATCTGATCAAGACATCGTGGTCTCATGTATATATTTAGTTAGTAGTGTCCAGCTATCATAGCTATTTCAATTGTAGAATTATTGAATGTGTTTAGTATTTGAAATAATTATCTACAACTCATTATTATAGCCTGAAATAGAGGAAAATCACAATTATGAGAATAAAATGATGCTTAAAAGGAAACAGTAATTTAGAAATGCTACTAGTCTGAAAAAAATGCTTCTGTCACATTCAGAGATAGCAGTTTTCTTTAAAGCATGTAAATGCCAGTTCTTTATACAAACTTATTCCAGGTTTCTATTTTTGTAGTCTTTCAGCACATCTAACTGGGTAAAGTCTTTTCCTTGATTTTCATCCAAAGAGACTATTTCCTCAAGATTAACAAGGCGACTGGAGTTATTTGTGTGCCCTAGACAGAAAAATGAGCCTCTTCAATTTGGTAGAATAGTACTCTTTCATCAAGGTGTAGCTTCAAGAGGGATTCATATGTAATTGTGAGGAAATAATGGTAAATTAACTTAGCAGAAGCAGTCCATTTCACCAAATGCCAATTCCCTGAATTGCTTCTTTTTAGTTAGAGTCAGTTGACCAGTTTCCATGTTCTTAGTAACATTTAAAGGAATGTTCAGTTTGTTTTTACTCTGATTCCTTGCTAGTGTTGAGAATTTTTCATATTTAAGGATACAATTGCAATGAATGTATTATCAGGGAGACTTTGAAGATTTTAAGCCTCGTTCTTCCTTTCTCTGTCTCTCACTCTCTGGTGACATAGCAGGGGGTTAGGGCAAGCAAATTGAACACTCCTTTGTATGCTACTATGAAGGCGAATCCTAGCAAGTAAGAGTTAAAGTGAATTCAGCCTTTAGATAAAATGAATTTTAGTAAATTTGCTTATGGCCAATGACCAGAGCTCACCCAACAAGCTGAATTAATCCTGACAATGAGGTGGCAGATGCTTGTTATGTTGCCTTTGTGTCCTCAAAATGTAGAATTTTTCTAATAACATTCCACAAAATGGACTATCTCAAACCTATCATATAAAATGTACCTCTGTTTTATACTGAAAGATTGCCTGGTAAATGCAGTTAAATGACTTTTCCTCTTTTATGACTGTAGACTTTTACATTTCTAACCTCGGTCTCACTGGAGCTCAAGCCTGTTATTTCCATGAGAACAGAGTAGACATACTCACTTTTCTTTTTCCTTTTTTAATTTTTTAAGTTTATTTATTTTGAGAAAGAGAGACAGAGACAGAGAGCATATGGTGAAGGAACAGAGAAAGGGAGAGAGAGAATCCCAAGCAGGCTTTGCACTGTTGGCCCGGAGCCCAACACGGGGCTCAATCTTATGAACCATGAAATTATGACGAGAGCCAAAACCAAAAGTCAGACACTTAACCAACTGAGCCACCCAGGTGCCCTGACATACATTTCATTTCAGTTTATACAAATCAAGATTCTGCCTCTTTCCTAAAAAAAAAAAAAAAAAAAACAAACAAAAAAAAACGTTGAAAAAGGGGCGCCTGTGTGGCGCAGTCGGTTAAGCGTCCGACTTCAGCCAGGTCACGATCTCGCGGTCCGTGAGTTCGAGCCCCGCGTCAGGCTCTGGGCTGATGGCTCGGAGCCTGGAGCCTGTTTCCGATTCTGTGTCTCCCTCTCTCTCTGCCCCTCCCCCGTTCATGCTCTGTCTCTCTCTCTCCCAAAAATAAAAAAAAAAAAAACACAAAAAAAAACGTTGAAAAAAAAGATTCTGCCTCTTTCCTCATCAAATAGCACCTCTTTAGTATTTCTCATACTTATCTCATTCTTTTCCATCCCCATTTCTATTCAGTTATCTTCTTCCATTCTGACACTTTTATGAAATGTGTCCCAGATTTTCTTTCTCGTCTTACTGGAACCACCTTAGTTCAGGGGTTCTTTACTCTACCTTCTAGTTGTTTTTCTACTCACATTCTTCTCTCTTAGTGGTTTAAATTTGCACTGCTTTCACTATGTGTCTCTCTGAGATAATCTCAGGAACTACACAAATTCACTAGCTGACCTCTCTGTCTCAATGTACAATGTTGTATCAAAAAAAGAATCAACTATGATCCTATAGTGCCCCCCAACCCCACCTCTGGCAACCACCAATCAGTTCTCTGTATAAGTATGGTTTTTGTTTTTGTTTTTTTATTTTTAATTTTTATTTAATTTATTTTTTAAATTTACACTCAAGTTTGTTAGCATATAGTGCAATAATGATTTCAGGAGTAGATTCTTTAATGCCCCTTACCCATTTAGCCCATCCCCCCTCCCACAACCCCTCCAGTAACCCTCTGTTTGTTCTCCATATTTTAGAGTCTCATGTTTTTCCCCCTCCCTGTTTTTATATTATTTTTGCTTCGCTTCCCCTATGTCCATCTGTTTTGTTTCTTAAAGTCCTCATATGAGTGAAGTCATATGATTTTTGTCTTTCTCTGACTAATTTCACTGAGCATAATACCCTCTTGTCCATCCACATAATTAGTTGCAAATAGCAAGATTTCATTCTTACATTGCTGAGTAATACTCCATTGTATATATACACACCACATTTTCTTTATCCATTCATCCATCGGTGGACATTTGGACTCTTTCCATACTTTGCCTATTGTTGATAGTGCTGCTATAAACATTGGAGTGCATGTGTCCCTTCGAAACAGCACACCTGTATCCCTTGGATAAATACCTAGTAGTGCAATTGCTGGGTCGTAGGGTAGTTCTATTTTTAATTTTTTGAGGAACCTCCATACTGTTTTCCAGAGTGGCTGCACCAGTTTGCATTCCCACCAGCAGTGCAAAAGAGATCCTCTTTGTCCACATCCTCACCAACATCTGTTGTTGCCTGAGTGGTTAATGTTAGCCATTCTGACAGGTATGAGGTGGTGTCTCATTGTGGTGTTGATTTGTATTTCCCTGATGATGAGTGATGTGGAGCATTTTTTCATGTGTCGGTTGGCCGTCTGGATGTCTTCTTTGGAGAAGTGTCTATTCATGTCTTTTGCCCATTTCTTCACTGGATTATTTGATTTTTGGGTGTTGAGTTTGATAAGTTCTTTCTAGATTTTGGATACTAACCCTTTATCGGATATGTCATTTGCAAATATCTTCTCCCATTCCATCAGTTGCCTTTTAGTTTTGTTGACTGTTTCCTTCGCTGTGCAGAAGCTTGCTATTTTGATGAGGTCCCAAGAGTTCATTTTTGCTTTTGTGTCCCTTGCCTCCAGAGACATGTTGAGTAAAGTTGCTGAGGCGAGGTCAAAGACGGTTTTGCCTGCTTTCTCATCTAGGATTTTGATGGCTTCCTGTCTTACATTTAGGTCTTTCATCCATTTTGAGTTTATTTTTGTGTGTAGTGTAAGAAAGTGGTCCAGGTTCATTCTTCTGCATGTCGCTGTCCAGTTTTCCCAGCACCGCTTGCTGAAGAGACTGTCTTTATTCCAAGAGACTGTCTTTATTCCATTGGATATTCTTTCCTGCTTTGGTCAGAGATTAGTTGGCCATACGTTTATGGGTCCATTTCTGGGTTCTCTATTCTGTTCTATTGATCTGAGTGTCTGTTCTTGTGCCAGTACCATACTGTCTTAATGATTATAGCTTTGTAATACAGCTTGAAGTCTGGGATTGTGATTCCTCCTGCTTTGGTTTTGTTTTTCAAGATTGCTTTGGCTATTCGGGGTCTTTTCTGGTTCCATACACATTTTAGGATTGTTGGTTCTAGCTCTGTGAAGAATGCTGGTATTTTGATCAGTATTGCATTGAATATGTAGATTGCTTTGGGTAGTATTGACATTTTAACAATATTTGTTCTTCCTATCCAGGAGCATGGAATATTTTTCCATTTTTTTGTGTCTTCCAATTTCTTTCATAAGCTTTCTATAGTTTTCAGTGTATAGATTTTTCACCTCTTTGGTTAGATTTATTCTAGGTATTTTATGTTTTTGATGCGTATATAAATGGGATCCATTTCTTGATTTCTCTTTCTTTCTCTTGATTGTGGGTGTATAGGAATGCAACCGATTTCTGTACATTGATTTTACATCCTGCCACGTTACTGAATTCATGAATCAGTTCTAGCAGTTTTTTGGTGGAATCTTTTGGGTGGAATCTATATGGATAGAGTATCATGTCATCTGCGAAGAGTGAAAGTTTGACCTCCTCCTGGCTGATTTGGATACCTTTTCTTTGTGTCGTCTGATGGTTGAGGCTAACAATGCTATGTTGAATAACAGTGGCGAGAGTGGACATCCCTTTTTAGTTCCTGACCTTAGTGGGAGAGCTGTCAGTTTTTCCCCGTTGAGAATGATACTAGCATTGGGTCTTTCATATATGGCTTTTATTCTGGAGGTATGATCCTTCTATTCCTACTTTCTTGAGCGTTTTTATCAACAAAGGATGCTGTATTTTGTCAAATGCTTTCTCTGCATCTATCGAGAGGATCATGTGGTTCTTGTCCTTTTCTTCTATTGACGTGATAAATCACATTGACTGTTTTGTGGATATTGAACCAGCCCTGCTTCCCAGATATAAATCCCACTTGGTCATGGTGAATAATATTTTTTTAATGTTTATTTATTTTTGACAGAGAGAGAGAAAGAGAGAGAGAGAGAGAGAGAGACAGAGAGCGCGCGCGCATGAGTGGGGGAGGGGCAGAGAGAAGGGGAGACACAGAATCCAAAACAGGCTCCAGGCTGTGAGCTGTCAGCACAGAGTCCGACACGGGGCTCGAACTCACAGACCGCGAGATCATGACCTGAACCGAAGTCGGACACTCAACCGACCGAGCCACCCAGGCGCCCTGTGAATAATTTTTTAAGTATGTTGTTGGATCTGGTTTGCTAATATCTTGTTGATGATTTTTGGATCCATGTCCATCAGGGAAATTGGTTTATAGTTCTCCTTTTTAGTGGGGTCTTTGTGTGGTTTTGGAATCAAGGTAATGCTGGCTTCATAGAGTTTGGAAGTTTTCCTTCCATTTCTATTTTTTGGAACAGCTTCAAGAGAATAGGTGTTAACTGTTTCTTAAACGTTTGGTAGAATTCCTCTGGAAAGCCATCTGGCCCTGGACTCTTGTTTTTTGGGGAGATTTTTGATTGCTAATTGGATTTCTTTACTGGCTATGGTTCTGTTCAAATTTTTCTATTTCTTCCTGTTTCAGTTTTGGTAGTATATGTTCTTAGGAATTTGTCCATTTCTTCCAGATTGTCCATTTTATTGGCATATAATTGCTCATAATATTCTCTTATTATTGTTTTTATTTCTGCTGTGTTGGTTGTGATCTCTCCTCTTTCCTTCTTGATTTTATCTATTTGGGTCCTTTCCTTTTTCTTTTTGACCAAACTGGTTGCTGGCCTATCAATTTTGTCACTTTCAAAGAATCAGCTTCTGGTTTTGTTGATCTGTCCTACTGGTGTTTTTTGTTTGTTTGTTTGTTTGTTTTGGTTTTGGTTTTGATAGCATTATTTTCTGCTCTAATCTTTATTATTTCCTGTCTTCTGCTGGTTTTGGGTTTTATTTGCTGTTCTTTTTCCGGCTCTTTAAGGTGTAAGGTTAGGTTGTGTATCTGAGAGCTTTCTTCCTTCTTTAGAAGGGCTTGGATTGCTGTATACGTTCCTCTTAGGACTGCCTTTGCTGCGTTCCAGAGGCTTTGTGCTGTGGTGTTATCATTTTCATTGGCTTCCATGTACTTTTTAATTTCCTCTTTAGCTTCTTGGTTAGCCCATTCATTCTTTAGTAGGATGGTCTTTAGTCTCCAAGTATTTGCTATCTTTGCAAATTTTTTCTTGTGGTTGATTTTGAGTTTCACAGCATTGTGGTCTGAAAATATGCACGGTAAGATCTCTATCTTTTTGTACTTGTTGAGGGCTGATTTGTGTCCCAGTATGTGATCTATTCTAGAGAATGTTCCATGTGCACTCGAGAAGAATGTGTATTCCGCTGCTTAGGATGAAATGTTCTGAATATATCTGTTAAGTCCATCTGGTCCAGTGTGTCATTCAAAGCCATTGTTTCCTTGTTGATTTTCTGTTTTAGATGCTCTGTCCATTGCTGTAAGTGGGGTGTTGAAGTCCCCTACTATTATGATATTATTGTCAATGAGTTTATGTTTGTGATTAATTGATTTATATATTTGGGTGCTTCGACATTAGAGCATAAATGTTTGTAACAGTTAAGTCTTCTTGGTGGATAGATCCCTTAAGTATGATACAATGCCATTCTTCATCTCTTGTTACAGTCTTTATTTTAAAGACTAGATTGTCTGATATAAGTATGACTACTCTGGCTTTCTTCTGTTGACCATTAGCATGATAGATGGTTATCCATCCCCTTACCTTCAATGTGAAGGTGTCTTTAGGTCTAAAGTGGGTCTCTTGTAAACAGCATATAGATGGATCTTGTTTTCTCTCTTTTTTAAAATTTTTAAAAATGTTTATTTATTATTGACAGAAAGCAAGAGAGCACAAGTGGGGGAAGGGCAGAAAAAAGAGGGAGACACAGAATCTGAAGCAGGTTCCAGGCTCTGAGCTGTCAGCACAGAGCCCGATGTGGGGCTCAAACCCACGGGCTGTGAGTTCATGACCTGAGCCAAAGTCGTATGCTTAACTGACTTGAGCCACCCAGGCACCCCAGATCTTGTTTTCTTATCCATTCTGTTGCCCTAGGCCTTTTGATTGGAGCGTTTAGTCCCTTGACGTTTAGAGTGAGTACTGAAAGATAGGAATTTATTGTCATTATGTTTCTTGTAGAGTTGGAGTTTCTGGTGGTGGTCTCTGGTCCTTTCTAGTCTTTGTTGCTTTTGGTCTCCCCCCCGCCCCTATCTTTTCTCCCCTCAGAGAGTCCCCCTTAAAATTTCTTGCAGGGCTGGTTTAGTGGTCACAAACTCCTTTAATTTTTGTTTGTCTGGGAAACTTTTAATCTCTCCTTCTATTTTGAATGACAGCCTTGCTGGATAAAGAATTCTTGGCTGCATATTTTTCCCATTCAGCACATTGAATATATCCTGCCACTCCTTTCTTGCCTGCCAAGTTTCTGTGGATAGGTCTGCTGCAAACCTGATCTGTCTTCCCTTGTAGGTTAAGGACTTTTTGTCCCTTGCTGCTTTCATGATTCTTTCCTTGCCTGAGTATATTGTGAATTTGACTGTGATATGCCTTGTTGTTGGTTGGTTTTGTTGAATCTTATGGGAGTCCTCTGTGCTTCCTGGATTTTGATGTCTGTGTCTTTCCCCAGGTTAAGAAAAGTTTTCTGGTATGATTTGCTCATATAACCCTTCTACTCCTTTTTCTCTCTCTCTCCATCTTCTGGGACACCTATGATTCTGATGTTGTTCCTTTTTAATGAGTCACTGATTTCTCTAATTCTTAAATTGTGCTCTTTTGCTTTAGTCTCCCTCTTTTTTTCTGCTTCATTGTTTGCCATAAGTTTGTCCTCTCTATTGCTGATTCGCCGTTCTGCCTCATCCATCCTAACCGGTGTGGAATCCATTCGAGATTGCAGCTCAGTTACAGCATTTTTTTTTTTTTATTTCATCCTGACTAGTTTTTACTTCTTTTATCTCTGCAGAGAAGGATTCTAATCTCTTTTCGACCCCAGCTAGTATTTTTATTACTGTGACTCTATTAAATTTTGGTTCAGACATCTTGCTTGTATCTGTGTTAAGTCCCTGGCTGTCATTTCTTCTTGCTCTTTCTTTTGGGGGTGAATTCCTTTGTTTTGTCATTTTGAAGGGAGAAAACAAATTGATAAGGTAAAAAACAAAATTAAAAAATTAAAAAAACCGAACATACACACACACAAAATCAAATAAATGATGCTAGATTCTAGGTGTGTTTTGGTTTGGTTGTTGAAAGGAGCTTGATTAGAGAATAAAGGAAAAAAAAAAAAGAGGAAAATGTTTGAAAATTTGAGAAAATGAATACAATGAAATAGAATAAAATGAAATGATGGAAGTAAAATAGAATTTGAAAATTTTCAAAAAAGTTTAGAATATAGTTAAAAAATAAGAATATTTTAATAGTAATGGAAAATAAAAATAGAATTTTTTCTATCTGTATTGGAAAAAGAAAATAAACAACGACAAAAAAGAATTGAATAGATGGATCAGCGAACAGAATGAAATACAATTGAAATTATATCGGTTTCCCCTAGAAGTCACACTGTGAAGCACTTTATAGTCCGTAAACTAAGCAGGCAGAGAGATTTGTGGTGTTCCTTAAGAGTGAGTTTGGTCCAGTTTGGTGGGGCTTAGAGTAATGGCTCTGTTCTCCAGTAGATGGCGCTGCTTAGCTCACTGGGGTGTATTGTTGTGGCACTTGTAGGCGTGTATGTGCATGCGTGGGAGGGGTGAAAATGGCGTCACCCAGCTACCCAGTCTCTAGTATCGGAACTCTGTGCTCTCCCTGACCAGCAATTGTGCACCCGTCCTTTGTCTCCAGCTTCTGTCCACTCCCCACTTTTACACCCTCTGTGACCAAGCCATCAGGTTTCCAGGTGTCACCTCCCTCCTGAGTTTTATCTCAGATGTGGCTGTGTTTCCCAACTCCTCACTTCTGAGGGAGTGTGGCGTTGACCTGCTCAGATCCTCTGGCGGAGGGTCTCACCGAGCAAGGGCCAGGTGCTGGCCACACCCAGGAGCGTTCACGGGACTGTGCTGCTCTCGATTTTCAGAGACTGTGGCTTGGTGCCAGCCAGCCCCACAAAAAGTTTACTTGATTGTGTAGCAGAAACGTTTCAGGGATTATGGAAAATCACAACACACATCTGGCACCAGGCCTCACCCTTAATTACCTTGTTCCAGCACCAGCGAATTTGGTTGTTCTCTGAGGTCTGCTGGGACCAGGTGGCCACACAGCCTCTACCAAATAGCCTTCTAGCTTGGAACAGCTTCTCCCCATGTGATAGGAGAACCTCCCAGGCCCCACTCTGCTCCTTGGGATTCACCCGTCCCATCAGAGCACCACCAGGTATTTAGCTGCGGAGTTTCAGACTGTGCACTCCCTGTGTTTATCGAGTCTTAATGGAATTTAAACCTTCCCCTTTTTTCCTTTTTAGTTCAGTCTCTGTGGCTGTTTCCACTTTTCCACTTCCCTACTTCCCTTCAGCTGCTTTTGGGGGGTTGCTTTTCATGAACTCTCCCCCCATCTCTGTCCTCTCTCTGCAGGCAAAAACAGCTCCCTGCCCTCCACGGCTTCTCTCTCCCCCAGTTCACCTCTCCATGCCATGTACCTGCTGAGTTTTGTGGTTCAGATTGTGCAGATTGTTGTGTTAATCCTCAAATCAGTTTTCTAGGTGTGCAGGATGGTTTAGTGTTGATCTGGCTGTATTTCATGGAGACGAGACACAAAAAAACTTCCATGCTCTTCCACCATCTTGGCTTCTCCTTGTTCTTGTTTTTAGATTGCATGTATGGGAGAGATGACACAGTGTTTATATTTATCTGAGTTATTTTTACTTAAAACAATGCCCTTAAGGTCCATTCATGTTATTGCAGGTGGCAAGATACCTTTTTTTATGGCGGAATAATATTCTGGTGTGTGTGTGTGTGTGTGTGTGTGTGTGCGCCATATTTTTAAGAATATTCCTTCATCAGTGGATACTTAAGTTGCAACAAGTCTTGGCCTTCCTAACTCAGGCTGCAGTGAACACAAGGGTGCAGATTCCTTTTTAAGTTAGTGTTTTTATTTACTTAGGATAAATACCCAGAAGTGCAACTGCTGGATCATATGGTAGTTCTACACTTAATATTTTGAGGAACCTCCAGCCTATTTTCCAATGTGGTTGCACCAGTTTACATTCCCACTGACAGTGCACAATTCTCTTTTCTCCACATCCTCATTAACACTTGTTACTACTTGTCTTTTTGGTAATAGCCTTTCTTGCAAATGTGAGGTGATATCTTGTGGTTTTGATGTACCTGTTGGCCATGTGTCTTCTTTGAAAAAATGTTCAGATCCTCTGCCTGTCTTCAAATTGGATTTTTTTTTTAAACTCTTGTATGAGTTCCTTATGTACTTTGGATATTAACACCTTATCAGATATATGATTTGCAAATATTTCCTCTTATTGGTAGGTTGCCTTTTTCTTGATGGTTTCCTTTGCAGTGCAGAAGCTTTTTGGTTTGATGTAGCCCCACTTGTTTATTTTTGCTTTTGTTGCTTTTGCTTTTGGTGTCAAATCCAAAAATTTATTTCCAAGGCTCATGTCAGGGAGCTAATGAACCGGTTGTGTTTTTTTCTAGGAGTTTTGTGGATTCAGGTCTGTTTGTAGGATAAGATAGTGCTCCAATTTCAGAGTTTTGTGTGTTTATTTTGTTTTTGCTACCAGAAAGTAAATTTCTTAAATTCTATACAATTTTCATTCTAGCACAGTATGTGGTGGTTCTTGGGTACTTGGGAAATTTTTATTGAGTAAATAAGACATTCAGCAAACATTTATTGAGGTCTTCGTTTAATGGACTGAGCCACCCAGGCGCCCCTGTTGAGGGCTTACTTTGTGCCAGATACTCTGGTGTACATGGCACTGAAAAAGGCAGATACTGTTTTTGCTTTAAAACTGTTTGTGATCTAGAGGCGCCTGGGTGGCGCAGTCGGTTAAGCGTCCGACTTCAGCCAGGTCACGATCTCGCGGTCCGTGAGTTCGAGCCCCGCGTCAGGCTCTGGGCCGATGGCTCGGAGCCTGGAGCCTGTTTCCGATTCTGTGTCTCCCTCTCTCTCTGCCCCTCCCCCGTTCATGCTCTGTCTCTCTCTGTCCCAAAAATAAATAAAAAATGTTGAAAAAAAAAAATTTAAAACTGTTTGTGATCTAAACATTAAAACAAATTATATTAAAAAAAAAAAAAAGGGCACCTGGATGGCTCAGTTGGTTAAGTGTCTGACTTCGGCTCAGGTCAAGATCTCACAGTTTGTGAGTTGGAACTCCACATCAGGCTCTGTGCTGCATGTACATTCTCTCTCTCTCTCTCTCTCTCTCTCTCTCTCTCTCTCTCAAATAAACAGTAAAAAAAATTAAAACAGTTTATTGTCTAGTAGGAAACCAGACAAACACTCAATTATGGGAGTCTCTGATGGATACTATCAATTCCTTCTCTTGTAGTCATGCATACTATTTTTCATGTCATAAAGTAGGGTCTAATTCTCTTTTTGAATCTGGGCTGACTTTAATACCTTGACCAAAAGAATATGGCAGAAATTTGTTTTGGAACTTCTGAGGCCAAATCTTAAGAAGCTCTGCAGCTTCAGGGTGCTGTGTGGCAGTTGGTTGAGCATCCGTCTCTTGATTTTGGCTCAGATCATAGTCTCACGGTTCATGAAATTAAGCCCTGCATTAGGCTCTGTGCTGACAGCGTGGAGCCTGCTTGGGATTCTCTCCCTCTGTCTTCCCCTCCCGCTCATGTGCATGCTCGCTCTCTCTCTCTCAAAGTAAATAAACATTAAAAAGTTAAAAGAAGCTCTGCAGCTTCCATGGGAGTCTTAGAATATTTTCTCTTGAGATGATCCCTCTCAACATCCAACCACTATATTGTGAGAAGCTCAAGCCACATGAATAGGTCTTGTGTACGCACTGCACAGCCTCAGTGGAGTTTTGATAGCATCAACTGATGAGTGAGTCATGTTGAATATCCACTCCAGTTGAGCCTTTAGATGACTTTAATTCCAGTACCATTTGACTGCAACCACATATGAGAAGGTAAAGCGAGAGCTACACAGCTGGGCATTGCCAATGTGAGATGGAGGGAGGGAGAGAGAGGGAGAGAATGATTTTAAGCTACTAAATTTAGGAGTAACTTGTTATACAGATAACAAGATAGATAGATAACCAGAACAGAAAGTATCACAGATTATGATAAATACTATAAAGAACACAAACAGGAATGAAGGAAAAACCTAGTTTATTTTTTTTAATGTTATTTATTTATTTTGAGAGCAAGCACAAGCAGGGGAGGGGAGAGAGAGAGAGAGAGAGAGAGAGAGAGAGAGAGAGAGAGAGAGAGAGAATGAATGAATTCCAAGTAGGCTCCTCACTGTGAGCACAGAGCCAGACACGGGGCTCAATCTCACAAACCACGAGATCAAGACCTGAGCAGAAATTAAGAGTGGGATGCTCAACCAACTAAGCCACCCAGATGCCTAAGAAAACCTATTTTAGATGACCAGAGAAGGCAGTCTGTAATTGTTTAATAATGTTTTATCTTTTCTGCTCAACTATATATTTCACGAATGCAGAGACTATACCTGTCCTGTCCTTAGCTCTTTCCCCAGTACATGGCATATGTGCTTAGTATCTGCTGTATTAAGGATGAAGAACTTTTATTAGATTCTCAAAGAAGTTTATAACTCCAAAAAACATAAGAATTACTTCATTAGCTGGAAAGCATTCCACCTTGTATAGGAATGTTTCATTCTATTTAAGCACAAAATTCCAGGTTTTCTGGATTGACTTAATATGTACTCTCAGGACCTATGTGAGTGGGGCAGGATTTTCCTTCAAGAGGATATGATGGGTAAGCTTTGGGAACTTAATCATAACGAGCCACATCACATACATAGAAGTTAGGCAGGTGATGAAAGGGACTGATGCCAAGGAGCATAGAATAGAGGTGGACCTACTTACTGAAAGCTAAGGCTCAGCTGAAGTCTCTTATTCTATCAATATCCTGTCATCCTTACCCATTTTATTTTCCATTACTCCCCACATGAACTTTCTGCCTAATTTCATATTAATGTGGTCTAGGAAGTAATTCTCCACTCAGGTTATATTTAACAGTTTTCTTTTTTGCCTACTTCTTCCCCACATACCATTTTTATTCCCACCTTTGAGTCTTTCTTTGAATGTCTGTTCCTTTCCCTTGATTAGCCTTCCCTCTCCTTTCTACCCGTGGATATTCCCAGGGAGCCATTATAAGTCCATTTCCTCTCTGAAACATTCCTGGAAGATTCCAATTTAAGTATATCTCTCTCTTTGAGCTTTTATTTGCTTTTTTCTTTTGAGGACATGACACTATATCCTGTTTTCTACCACGATTGTTTACAACTTTGGTCTTCCCTATGTATTAGGGTTATATAAATGCCTTGAGTGGTGATTATTTTACTGTACATGAATTTTACTACCTTTTTAGTGGCTTTTTAATAATTATGTTGGCTTGGCAGATACTCTTTGTTCTCTTTTTTCCTTATTCCATTTGAACTTGGTTCTCATATTTCTTCCTCCTCAACTTTCCTGATTTAACTCCCTGTCCTTACTGTCTCTTTGCTGTTTCCTATGATTGATCCCTCTTTATAGATATAGATATAAATATAATCATGTACATGTGTACACCATTGCATATAATCCACTAACATCTTGTATTTTATTTTTTAACATCTCACATTTTATTTTATTTATTTATTTATTTATTTATTTATTTATTTTAATATATGAAATTTATTGTCAAATTGGTTTCCATACAACACCCTGTGCTCATCCCAAAAGATGCCCTCTTCAATACCCATCACCTACCCTCCACTCCCTCCCACCCGCCATCAACCCTCAGCTTGTTCTCAGTTTTTAAGAGTCTCTTATGCTTTGGCTCTCTCCCACTCTAACCTCTTTTTTTTTTTTTTCCTTCCCCTCCTCCATGGGTTTCTGTTAAGTTTCTCAGGATCCACATAAGAGTGAAAACATATGGTATCTGTCTTTGTCTGTATGGCTTATTTCACTTAGCATCACACTCTCCAGTTCCATCCACGTTGCTACAAAGGGCTATATTTCATTCTTTCTCATTGCCACGTAGTACTCCATTGTGTATATAAACCACAATTTCTTTATCCATTCATCAGTTGATGGACATTTAGGCACTTTCCACAATTTGGCTATTGTTGAGAGTGTTGCTATAAACATTGGGGTACAAGTGCCCTTATCCATCAGCACTCCTGTATCCCTTGGGTAAATTCCTAGCAGTGCTACTGCTGGGTCATAGGGTAGGTCTATTTTTAATTTTTTGAGGAACCTCCACACTGTTTTCCAGAGTGGCTGCACCAGTTTGCATTCCCACCAACAGTGCAAGAGGGTTCCCGTTTCTCCACATCCTCTCCAGCATGTATAGTCTCCTGATTGGTTCATTTTGGCCACTCTGACTGGCGTGAGGTGATATCTGAGTGTGGTTTTGATTTGTATTTCCCTGATGAGGAGCAACAGCTCACATTTTAAGATGTGTTTTAAATGCTTTTGTAAAATACTATGTTTAATTTTATAGAATAATAAAGTTAAGCAAACTACACCTGAGATATGGAGTTTAAATTTTATATTAAATACATTATAATATTATTTGCTTATATATGTACAGTTCTGCAATTACAAGGTCTGTATCCATTTTGTCCATTTAACCTGACTATATATTACATTTTAAATATATCTCAGATTTTCTGTCTTATTATAATACCTTGAATTATCACAGTTGAAATATGAACTATTATCCCTTGGGTTGATAACAAAATGTTATTTTTCAACATGGTTATTCTTGAGTTTCTTATTCTGTATTTATGCTATAAATACTTTTTTTTAATGTTTATTTTTGAGAGAGAGAGAGTGTGAGCATGGAGGGGCAGAGAGAGAGGGAGACAGAGAATCTGAAGCAGGTTGTGCACTGTCAGCACAAAGCCTGATGGGGGGCTTAAATCTATGAACTGTGAGATCATGACTTGAGCTGGAATCAGATGCTCAACCCACTGAACCACCCAGCTGCCCCACTATAAATACATTTTATAAACATCACCTAAGGCCAAGTGTAAGTCAATTTTAAATTGGGCAGATATTGGGGCGCCTGGGTGGCTCAGTTGGTTAAGCGTCCGACTTCGGCTCAGGTCATGATCTCACGGTCCGTGGGTTCGAGCCCCGTGTCGGGCTCTGTGCTGACAGCTCAGAGCCTAGAGCCTGTTTTGGATTCTGTGTCTCCCTCTCTCTGACCCTCCCCCGTTCATGCTCTGTCTCTCTCTGTCTCAAAAATAAATAAACGTTAAAAAAAAATTAAAAAAAAAATTGGGCAGATATAGTCTTTCAGCTGTGTTAAAGTTTGGAATGTTTAAAATGTTAAATGACTGAATACTTTTAGTAACTTACATTTTGATTTTCTTTAGTACTTTAACTTGATGTTGACTTTATCTTTTGATTCAGTGTTATTTACTTTTTTTCCTGCAACATATATAAAATTTTCCAAACATACAGAAAAGCCAAACGAATTCAACAGTGAACACCCACAGCTTTGATTCTACTATTAATGTTTTAGTATTTGCTTTTTCACATGTTTTATCCATTTATGATCCTTCTATCCTTTGTATTTTGATTGTATTTTAAAGTAAGTTGTAGACCATCCTCCTAAATATCTAAATAATTTACCACTGTTCAATATTTAGTTTGTGTAAAGTAAAATTTACATACATTATAATGCATAAATCTTAATTGTACCATTTGATGAATTTTGACAAATATGTATATATATTTGGTAGCTCAAAACCCTTATCAGGATTAGAACATTACTGATTCCGGAAGGTTTCCTCATGTCCTTTCTCAGTTAGTCCCCCCCCACATCTCCCAAAGGAACCACAATTTTTTCCTCCACAGATACAATTTTGCCTCTTCTAAAATCTCATATAAAAGGAATCATACAATATATACTCTTTGGAGGTGCCTTGTTGGCTCAGTCAGTGGAGCATGCAACTCTTGGTCTCGGTGTTGTGAGTTTGAGCTCCATGTTGAGTGAAGTGATTACTTAAAAAAATATACACTCTTTTTGGTAAGGCTTCTTTCAGTCAGCATGTTTTTCGAGATTCATCCATTTTGCTGTGTATTGGTAGTTTATTTCTCTTTATTACTGGGTTTATTTCTCTTTATTATTCCATTAATGAATGTACCCCATTTTTTCATTTATTCTCTTGTTGATGGGCATCTGAGCTATTCCCAGGTTTTTGCTGTTATGAATAAAGCTACTATGAACATTCTTGTGCAAGACTTTTTGTAGGTCATGATCTCGCAGTTTGTGAGTTTGAGCCCCAGGTTGGGCTCTGTGCTGACGGCTCAGAGCCTGGAGCCTGCTTTGGATTCTGTGTCTCCCCTTCTCTCTGCCCCTCCCATGCTCATGCTCTGTTTCTCAATAATAAGTAAACATTAAAACATTTTATTAAAAAGATTCTACTTTCTTTCTTTTTTTTTTTTAAATGTTTATTTATTTTTTGAGACAGAGACAGAGCATGAACGGGGGAGGGGCAGAGAGAGAGGGAGACACAGAATCGGAAGCAGGCTCCAGGCTCTGAGCCATCAGCCCAGAGCCCGACGCGGGGCTCGAACTCACGGGCCGTGATCGTGACCTGACCTGAAGTCGGACGCTTAACCCACTGAGCCACCCAGGCGCCCCAAAAATATTCTATTTTCTTAATTGTTTACTAGTATCTAAAAAAGTAATTGAGTGCCTTGGTGGCTCAGTTGGTTAAACGTCTGCCTTTGGCTCAGATTATGATCTCAAGGTTCCTGAGTTCAAGCCCCACATCAGGCTCTCTGCTGTCAGCACAGAGCCTCCTCGGGATCCTCTGCCCCCCTGTCTCTTGGCCCCTCCCTTGCTTGCACCCACGTGTTCTCTCTCTCTCAAAAATAAATGAACATTACAAAAAAATTTTTTAATGCAATTTATTTTTATATGTTGACTTTGTAACCTGCAACATACAACTGTAAGTTTTTGTAATTGTTTTATGTTCTTCAGGATTTTCTTTGTAAACAAATTATGTCATTTGTGACCAGGTACAACTTTACTTCTTCCTTTATGCTTCCCCCCACCCTTCCTTGCCTTGTTGCATTGTTTAGAACTATCAGTGCAGTACTGCATAGAAGTGTAAAAATGAACATGCTTGCTTTGTACTTGATTTTAGGGGGAGAATATCAATATGTCACCATTAAGTATGATGCTAGCTGTAGATTTTTAATTTTTTTTAACGTTTTTTATTTATTTTTGAGACAGAGAGAGACAGAGCATGAACGGGGGAGGGGCAGAGAGAGAGGGAGACACAGAATCGGAAGCAGGCTACAGGCTCTGAGCCATCAGCCCAGAGCCCAATTTGGGGCTTGAATTCATAGACCGCGAGATCGTGACCTGAGCTGAAGTTGGACACTTAACCGACTGAAGCCACCCAAGCGCCCCTGTAGATTTTTTTTTTAATGTTTTCTTTATTTTTTGAGAGAGCACAAGCGAGGAAGGGGCAGAGAGAGGGGGACAGAGGATCTGAAGCAGGCTCTTTACTGACAGGCTGACAGCAGTGATCCTGATGTGGGGCTTGAACCCATGAACTGTGAAGATCATGACTTGAGCCAAAGTCAGATGCTCAGGTGAGCCTCCCAAGTGCCCAGCTAGCTGTAGATTTTTTTACATGTCCTTTGTCAGACTGAGAAAGTTCCATTCTGTTTTTAATTTTCTGAGTTTTTATCATTAATGGATATTGAACATTGTCAAATGTTTTTTATTCATCTATTTAAATGATTGTATTTTTTTGTCCTTTATTCTAATACAGTGAACTACATTCTTAAAATTTTTTTTTAATATTTATTTTTGAGAGAGAGAGAGAGAGAGGGAGGGAAAGAACAAGCAGGGGAGGGGCAGAGAGATGGAGACATAGAATCTGAAGCAAGCTCCAGGCTCTGAGCTGTCAGTGCAGAGCCCAACGTGGGGCTTGAACCCATCAACCATGCAATCATGACCTGAGCCAAAGTTAGGTGCTTAATCAACTGAGTCACTCAGGCGCTCCTAAATTTTTTTTTAAACCAACCTTGTATTCCTGGGGTAAACCTCCCTTACTGATGATATATTACCCTTTTTATATATTGGTAGATTTATTTTGCTAATATTTTGTCTTAGACAAAATATTTACATCTACATCTGTGTTCAGGATGTCAGCCTATAATTTTTTCTTTTTTTCTTTCTTTCTCTCACCCCGCTCCCTGTGGCTGTTTCCCTCCCTCCTTCCCCCCCTCCCCGCTCTTATTCTTTTGATAACATCTCTGGTTTTATTAGTGGGTTATATTGACCCCATGAAATGTTGAAAAGTGTTCTGTTCCATTTTCTGAAGGAGTTTGTATTAAGATCAGTGTTCTTTGTGTTTGATAGAATTTACCAATTAAACCGTCTTAGTGTGGAGTTTTCTTTTGGGGGAGGTTTTTGTGTTTTAATTAAAAATTTTTAAAGTAGGTTCTATGCTCAGTGTGGGGCTTGAACTCACAATCCTGAGATTAAGAGTTACTGGCTCTACTGACTGAGTCAGCCAGGTGCCCTTTGGTGGAGATTTTTGATAAGAAATCCAATTTCTTTAATGGATATAGGGCTATTCAGGTTTTCTATTTCATGTTATGTAAGTTCTGATAAGTAGTATTTGTCCAGGAACTTGTCTATTTCATATATATTGTCAAACTTATTGGCATAAGGTTGTTCACAATATTCCTTTATTATACTTTTAATGTCTGTAGGATTTAGGGTGATATCATCTTTCATTTTGAATCTGAAATTTATATCCTTTATCAAATTTGGGAAATTTTTATTCATTATTTCCTTTAATATTTATCTGCCCTATCTTTCTGTTCTCTCTTTTTGGGTACTAATTAGGTGTGTTTTATAACTTTTGCTATAATATTAGCCCACTAGTCACAGGGTTTTCTTCTTACCAAATATTTTTCTCTAACTAGATTTAATTGTCAGCCAGCTTTTAGTGAATTATATATATAGTTTCTCAATATTTTCATAGATCTTTGCATGACATGGAGGTAAAAGAGAAGGGGGAAGGCATTTCAAGTGCATAAGAATAGTTTTTTTTTTTAACTTTGTTTTTTTTAAATCTTTCTTTATTCTTGAGAGAGAGAGAGAGAGAGAGAGAGAGAGAGAGAGACAGGGGGTGAGCAGGGGAGGAGCATAGACAGAGGGAGACACAGAATCCGAAGCAGGCTGCAGGCTCTGAGCTGTCTGCACAGAGCCCAACGCGGGACTCAAACCCACGAACAGCGAGATCACGACCTGAGCCAAAGTTGGACGCTCAACCAACTGAGCCACCCAGGCACCCCAAGAGTAGTTTCGACTTTGCATGTTGTCATTTACTTAAGTTTCATTAGTATTATAATAAATTTGATCTTTTAAAAATAGGCCACCTACCTTTTATGGATTACAAATATTATCATCAGGTATAATAATTTTTTGATACTCAAAAATTCTTTGAGAAAATAAATTTTTAAATGTTTGTTTATTTTTGAGACACACACACACACACACACACACACACACACACACACAGAGTGTGAGTGGGGGAGGGGCAGAGACAGGGATACAGAATCTGAGGCAGGCTTCAGGCTTTGAGCTGTCAGCATAGAGCCCGATGTGGGGCTGAAACCCACAAGCTGTGAGATCATGACCTGAGGCGAAGTCACATGTTTAACCAACTGAGCCACCCAAGCCCCCCAAGAAAATATTAAAATACACTGTTACAGATTTTTTTTTTGCCATTGCTTTCATATGGTGCCATCATCCTTCATAAAGACACAGATTTATTTGTATGTATTAGTATAATTTTGTTCCAGATATTCTCTGCTAATATGTGACTTCATCAAAATACCCCTGAATGGAGGGAAGGAAAGTTAACTTACTAGTAGTGTTACAGGTATCAGAAAACAATGTGCACTCACATTTTCCGATCATTTGGGATCTGGAAATATTTTTTTCTTTTAATATAAAGAGAGCAGATATCCTTGTGTATATGTAAAATCATTGCACTTATATTTAAGAATAGGTAACCTAGGGGCATCTGGGTGGCCCGATTGGTTGAGCATCTACCTCTTCATTTCAGCTTAGGTCATGATTCCAGGGTCATGGGATAGAGCCCTGTGTTAGGCTCCACACTGAGTGTGGAGTCTGCTTGGCATTCTCTCTCTTTCTCTCTCTCTCCCTCCATCTCCCCCCTCCCTCCTTCTGCCTTTTTCCACTGCTTCTTCTCTCAGTCTCTCTCAAAAAAAAAAAAAAAAAAAAAGGGAAAAAAACAGGTAACCTAAAGGAACAGGACTTATTTAAATATAGATCCAGACCAGTTCTGTTAACTTTTTAGGATGAGGCTCAGATTCACCTCAATTTGACTTCTATTCAAATAAATTAACATATTGATCTTGACCATAGTCTTCTTATAAAAACAAATTCAAATTGTCAAATGAGGGGAACCTGGGTGGCTCAGTCAGTTAAGCCTCTGACTCTTGGTTTCAGCTCAGGTCATGATCTCATGTTTCATGGGTTTGAGCCCTGAATAGAGCTTCATGCTGAGAGTATGGAGCCTACTTGGGATTCTCTGTTTTTTTTTGTTTTTTGTTTTTTTGAAATTGATCGCATTTGCATGGGTTTATTTCTGGGCTTTCTATTCTGTTCTGTTGATCTATGTGTCTCTTTTTGTGCTGGTACTATACAGTTTTTTTTTTTTTTAATTTTTTTTTCAATGTTTTTTATTTATTTTTGGGACAGAGAGAGACAGAGCATGAACGGGGGAGGGGCAGAGAGAGAGGGAGACACAGAATCGGAAACAGGCTCCAGGCTCCGAGCCATCAGCCCAGAGCCTGACGCGGGGCTCGAACTCACGGACCGCGAGATCGTGACCTGGCTGAAGTCGGACGCTTAACTGACTGCGCCACCCAGGCGCCCCAATATACAGTTTTGATTACTACAGCTTTGTAGTGTGTTTTGACATCTGGGATTATGATACCTCCAGCTTTGTTTTTTTTCTCAAGATTGCTTTGGTTCCTCAAGGTCTTTTGTAATTTCATACAGATTTTAGTAGTTATGTGTTCTAGTTCTAGCTCTTTGAAAATTTTTTTTGGTATTTTTCTAGGGATTGCATTAAATCTGTAGATTGCTTTGGGTAGTATGGATATTTTATTTCATTTTTTAACTCTTTTATTTATTTATTGAATATTTATTTTGAGAGCGCATGTGAGTGGGGGAGGGGCAGAGAGAGAGGGACAGAGAGAATCCCAAGCAGGCTCTGCACTGTCAGCTCAGAGCCCCATGTGGGGTTTGATCCCACAAACTGTGAGATAATGACCTGAGCCAAAACCAGGAGTTGGATGCTTCTTAACTGACTGAGTCACCTAGGCACTGCTTGGATATTTTAACAGTATTGGTTCTTCCAGTCAATGAGCATGGAATATCTTTCCATTTGTTTGTGTCATCTTGAATTTCTTTCATCAGTGTTTTATAGTTTTCAGAGTACAGTTATTTAACCTCCTTGGTCAATTTATTTATAGGTATTCTATTTAAAATTAAAAAAAAATTTTTTTTACATTCAAGTTAACATACAGTGTAGTATTGGTCTCAGGAGTAGAACCCAGTGATTCATCACTTACATATAATACCCAGTGCTCATCCCAACAAGTGCCCTCCTTAATGTTCATCACCCATTTATTTTACTACTTTTGATGCAATTATAAATGGAATTGTTTTCTTAATTTCTCTTTCTGCTACTTCATTATTAGTGTATAGAAATGCAACAGATTTCTATGTATTAATTTTGTATGCTGTGACTTTACTGAATTCATTTATCAGTTTAGTTTTATCAGTTTAATTTTTTGGTGGAGTCTTTATGGATTTCTGTGTATTGTATGATGTCTTCTACATACAGTGAAAGTTTTACTTCTTCCTTACCAATTTGGATGCCTTTTACTTCTTTTTCTTGTCTGATTGCTGTGGCTAGGAATTTCAGTACTATGTTGAATAAAAGTGGTGAGAGTGACATCCTTGTTTCCTTTTTTTCCTTGTCTTGTTTCTGATCTTAGAAAAAAAGCTCAGTTTTTCATCATTGAGTATTATGTTAGCTATGGATTTTTCATATATGGGCTTTATTATGTTGAAGTCTGTTTCCTCTAAACCTGCTTTGTTGACAGTTTTTATCACGAAACCATGTTGTACTTTGTCAAAATTTTTTTCTGCCTGTATTGAGACAATCATATGGTTTTATCTTAATTTTTAACAAGAAAAGGTGGAAAATCAGGAGTGGTTTTCCTAGGCAGTTTTCTATTTTTGAGAAAAGCCACCCATATTTTTGTCATTTTTTTTAAATAAAGAAATTGTTGTGTGTGTCTAATTTTAAAACTTTCAGTTCAGAGTTTCTCTGTAGCCTCCAAAAAGAAATATTAGATAGTGATAAGAGCGATTAGAATGGAATACTCATGAATAATCATGAATAAGAGCCTGATATGAGATAGACATGTCAGCTCTGTCAAGGTAGCATTGGTCCTGGTCCAAGATGACATTGGACCAGTTACCTAACTTCTTTAAACCTCAGTATCTTCATCTGTGAAATAATGATAGGGTAATTGTGAACATCAGGTATCAAATTATATGTGAAGCATACTTAGTGCATTGCCTGACATATAGCAAGTGCTTATTATCATTAAAGAATTAAAATATACCATACTTTATTGGTTGAAAACTAAAAATAAGAAAGTTGCTGTGTTTTCAATATTAGTCCATGACTTTAGTTGGATTTCTTTGATATGCTTTATGTTAATAAAGTATAGAAAATGTAAAGATGATGCTTTTTTCTTACAATTTTTAAAATATTTATATTAAAGAGAGCGCACACGCACACACACAAACACACGCATGCAAGTGGGGGAGGGGCAAAGAGAGAAACAGAGACACAGAATCTGAAACAGGCTCCAAGCTCTGGGCTGTCAGCACAGAGCCCAACGCAGGGCTCGAACTCTGACCGGTGAGATCATGACCTCATGGGATGCCTAACCTAGGTGCCCCTGCTTTTTTCATTTATATATGTATGTATGGTTGAAGCAAGGTGAATTGTTCATACCAAGCAGGAAGAACTTTTATGTAAATTGGTCAAGGTAAGTGCCACCTGACAGGACATGATGGAAAAAGAATCGATAACATATATCAAGTATCAATTAGTACATATCAAGTACTATATATACTTTATCTCATTAAACTCACTTAACAGCCCTCTGAAAGTAGGAAGTATCTCAATGTTGCAGATAAGCACACAAGCATTAGGAATTAATATAACTTGCTGAATCACACAGCTTATAGCAGCAGACTTGGGATTCATACCAACTGACTCCAAAATCTATGTTTATATTTCTGTAGTTTTGCTGAGAAAATTAATATGATCAAAAATGGAAACTACGTAGAAAAAGAGCTATAGATGGAAAAGTTAGTTGTTGACAATATAGGCATTGAATTGAAAGAGTAATTGATCCCCTTTTAAACTAATAAATAGTAAAGAATACAATGAGAAAAAAATTCAGTGTGTGAGTTTCTAGCCTTCTATTCTTCCTCTGCATGCTAATGACAGTTCTGCCTTATTCAATTAACTAACTCAATTTTTTCCCTTTCTTTAGGCTCAGCATTTCTCAGCCTAAGTTTTGGGGGATTTCTGATATGGAATTAAGAGATGGGCGAGATAGAAAGAATATGAAAGTAGCTATTGCAGGATAGTCTATATTATTCCATGTTTTCCAGTTTGTACCCTGTCATGGTTGTATTACAGAAAAAAAGATTTTCAAGTGGAGGTCTTCAGATCTTACAGTGAGTGTTAGTGGCTTGATATTATAGTAGCATTAGAAAATGTTTTATGTTGATAATTGCTAACGTTGGATACAAAGGGATTTACTATGTTATTCTCTCTACTTTTATATATGTTTGATATTTTTATAATTAAAAAAATTTTTTAAGGGAAGTGTTTTAGTGAACATACTTGATTTTTAGGTTCCCTCTCTAATTCTGGAAGTTAGAATTATATCTTGGATATTCTTGTTTTATATTTCAGAGTGTTTTACACATAGTAGGTGCTGAATAAATAAGCATCTTAGTTGAACTGAAACTAATATTTAGTTGCACAATTTTATTTATTTATTCATTTATTAATGCTTATTTTTGAGAGAGAGAGAGAGATTGCATGTGAGTTGGGGAGGGGCAGAGAGAGAGGGAGATGCAGAATCCCAAGGGTGATTGTCTAACTCTGTCATTACTTACTCATCTAATAGCTGAACTGTTATGTAAAAAATAATTTTCCCTCAACAGTTGTTTACTTTTTATTAAAGAAATTTATATCATAGTTATACTTATTATTTTTTAATTAATTTATTTATTTTGAGAGAGAATGCATGTGTGTGTGCACATGTGCATGAGCAAGCAGGGGAGGACCAGAGAGAGAATTCCTATAGTTATTCTTTTTAACTTAATTGAATAGTGATAGGAAAATGTGATCTGTTTATCACAAAGGTTTTTTTATTTATATGGAGACTGTGTTATAAATTTTCATTTTATTCTTAGTTTCAATTTTTAAATTATAATTCCAGTGTAACTAACCTAGTGTTATAATAGTTTCAGATGTACACTGTAGTGATTGAACATTTCTATACATTACTCAGTGCTAATCACAGTAAGTGTACTCTTAATCCCCTTCACCTATTTCACCCATCCCCCACCCCACACCGCCCCTCTGGTAACCATCAGTTCTCTGGATTTAAGAAGCCGTTTTTTTTGTCTCTTTTTTTCTTTGTTTGTTTATTTTGTTTCTAAATTCCACATATGAGTGAAATCATATGGTATTTATCTTTCTCTGACTGACTTATTTCACTTAGTGTTATACCCTCTGATTTTATCCATTTTGTTGCAAATGGCAAGATTTCATTCTTTTTCATAGCTGAGTAATATTCCACTGTGTGTGTGTGTGTGTGTGTGTGTGTGTGTGTGTGTGTGTATGTACATGCCCACCTCTTCTTTTTTGTTCATCTATCAGTGTACACTTGGGGTGTTTCCATAATTTGGGTATCATAAATAATGCTGCAATAAACTTACGGATGCATATATTTTTTTGCATTAGTGTTTTTGTGTTCTTTCGGTAAATACCCAGTAGTGGAATTACTGGAACATATAGTAATTCTATTTTTGACTTAAAAATTTTTTTTAAATATTTATTTTTGAGAGAGAGAGAGAGCGCGCGCAAGGGAGGGACACAGAGAGAGGGAGATTCAGAATCCAAAGCAGACTCCAGGCTCTGAGCTGTCAGCACAGAGCCTGACACGGGGCTTGAACTCACAAGCTGTGAGATCATGATCTGAGCCAAAGTTGGACACGTAATGACTGAGCCACCCAGGTGCCCCTATTTTTAACTTTTTGAGGAACTTTCATACGGTTTTCTGCAGTGGCTGCACACATTTGCATTCCTACCAGGAGCACATAAGAGTTCCTTTTTCTTCACATCCTCACCAACACTTGTTGTATCTCGTGTTTTGGATTTTAGACATTCTGACAGGTATGAGGTGATATCTAATTATAGTTTTTTTTTTTAAAGAAATTTCCATGATATGAAAGCATTCATGAATTCTTTTTTTTTTTTTTTAAGTTTATTTATTTTGAGAGAGAGAGAGAGAGAGAGAGGGGCAGAGAGAGGGAGAGACAGAATCCCAAGCAGGCTCTGCACTGTCAGCGTAAAACTTGCTGCCAGGCTTGAACTCACAAACTGTGAGATCTCGACCTGAGCCAAGATCAAGTGTTGGACCCTTAACCATCTGAGTCACTCAAGTGCCTCTCTTTTAGTTTTTTAAGAAATCTATTCTTCTGTCTTCTGAGTTTTATTGTTGCTGTTAAGAAATCAATTGTCAGTGTATTTATCAGTGTCTTTTCTCTTATGGCCTCTAAAATATATTTTTTAAATTATTTTAATGTTTATTTATTTTTGAGGGAGAGAGAAACAGAGTGCAAGTGGAGGAGAGGCAGAGAGAGAGGGAGACATAGAATCCCAAGCAGGCTTCAGGCTCTGAGCTGTCAGCACAGAGCCCAACTCGGGGCTCAGACTCATGAGTCATGAGATCATGACCTGAGCTGAAGTCAGACGCTTAACCGACCGAGCCACCCAGGTGCCCCTCTAAAATATCTTCCATCTTTTATGGGGCTTTCTAGTTTCACTACAATCTATATAGGGTGCTCTTCTTTATATTTATCAAGCTTCTGCTTTGTTAGGCTCCCTGAATCTGAGAAAGCATGGTTTTCATCAAGCTTGAAAAATTCTTAGCCATTATTTCTTCAAATATTGCTTCCTGATTATTCTGTTTTATTCTTCTACTCTAAGTAGATGTATTAAGAGTTATTACTCTTTCCCCCTTGTCCCTTCATTCTTTTATGTCTCCATTTTGTATTTGAGTAAATTCTTCAGATCCCTGTTCCAGTTCAAACTGTAAATTCTCACTTAGATTCATCTACCCTGCTGTTTAACCTGTCCACCAAGTTTCTAATTAAAAAAATTTTTTTTAAACGTTTATTCATTTTTGAGAGACAGAGAGAGACAGAGCATGAGTGGGGGAAGGGCAGAGAGAGGGAGACACAGAATCTGAAGCAGGCTCCAGCCTCTGAGCTGTTAGCACAGAGCCAGACGCGGGGGCTCGAACCCACAAACCGTGAGATCATAAATGGATCTGAAGTTGGATGCTTAACTGACTGAACCACTCAGGCGCCCGCAGCTAAGTTTCTGATTTTAATTATTATATGTCCAGTTTCTAGAAATTCTCTTTGGTGTCTTTTCAGATCTGCCTGGTAATTTAATAGGGTCTCGTCGTATTTTTATAGCTTTTCTTGTTTCATTAAATGTTATTGTGTAGCCAGTAATTCCACTGTCTTTGTGGGTCAGAGTCTCACATATATTATTTCTGCTAATCCTTAATCACAGTAGCTTGCTTCATATATGTGATTTTCATTGCGAATTTATGTCCATTTATCTCAAGATGATTTTCATAGTTTAGCCAGCATTTTTAGGTGACATGTTAAGAGGGTTTTTTTCAGGGTAGTGTTCTATTTGCCTGAGATGGAAGGTTGGAAATATTTTAGCTAATCAATTGGGAAAAAATAGGGAACATAACGTATCTATAGCAACATAAAATGGGACTTTGTCTTTTGAAATAGAAATTTTAGAATTTATTCTTTGCACTGTCAAATCAGAAGTGAATTTTCTTGGCAAATTGCTTTATGTCTTCAAAATCTGTTATTACTGTTTATACATTGTGCAATCAGTAAAATTAATAGTAAAAAATGGAGACTTTAAAAACTATGGGTATCTGTGAAGTGTCCTATAAGTGAAATGTTTCTGTAAGATGTTACTAATTATTGATTAGCCAGTAAGGTGAATGGATTTATGCTGTTCCTGTCATGGTATGATTCTGTTTTTGGAGTTCATTATCATTAGCTGGAGAAGAAAAAGAAAGGCCTTATTAATACTCATTAACATTATCATCCTTTGTCATTAAAAGGTGAGGAACTCAAGATAAAGGCAGGACAGGTGTTACAGAAATCCATTTTACTTTTTTAATCTCTAAATTCCCTCAGAATTTCTAATATTGTCTGTTCAGCATGTTTATGATGCTGAATTCATAACAAAAGATATGTTTCATGTTAGTTTTACATTTTGTTGTAAGACAATGGTAGAAAATTGATGTTTCATTGTTTTTGTCTGCATGTAATATGCTCACCTCAGGTGATTTATTTACTTTCCTACATGTTTGAAGGATAAATAGCACAGATTGTTTTACTCTGAAGGTTTCCTCAAGTCCTTTCAGAATCTAGTGAAACACAATTAATGAAAAATGAAAAATAATCTTTCTTCCCTTCAATTTCTGTGACTCAATCTTAAGGACTTTTTTTTTTTTTTTTTTTGGATACAAGTTATAATAATTTGTTATGTAGCAGTAAGATGAGAGAAATACTTTGAATCACTGCCTGTAGGAATATGATGTTCATTATTATTCTCAAGTTATTTCATATATTTATTTTATCCTTCCTCAAAGGTAACCTAGCTCTTTTATGGCAGAGACTGCCTTCTGTTTTGTTTACATGTTATCTATCTTCTTTTTGTCAAACTTCAGGCCTATATAAATCTCCAACTTACTCGAAATACTTTTGTTTTAGCTAGCTTGTACAATGGGATCTTTTTAGCCCATTTCTCATGAAAACCTGGAACTTGACATTTCTCTTTCATAGAAAAATTGTGTACGTGGTAGAGAAAAGCCCAAATTAAGTTGACTTAATGAAACCTCCATGTTTGTGGAAAAACCCTAAGATTCTTCCTGGGCTGTTTGCTTTTTGATATGTCCAGATTGTTCCTTATCCCAATGAAAACAGATATAGAAGATTATACTATAATTAGCTAATCCTGTCATTCTTGCCAGCATAGTAGGGGCTGTTCATTGTGAACATATTCTGCTGCCAACAGCTGAGTTGGAACATTGTGTTTATTTGTGAGAGGATTTGAGTATGAACAATTTGATCTAAAGATTAAATGAGGGAATGATTCTGTTGATAAACCTGATGGAATCATTAATCTTAAATTATAGGGAGGAATTCACATTTAAAATATTGAATATCATACTAAACATTGTAGAAATAGAAAATTCTGTATTTCATTTACAAGAATTTTCCAGCTTTCCTCTTGCTTTTTTTAAAAAAATTTTTTAATAGTTTGTTTTTGAGAGAACGAGTGTGAGTGGGGGAGGGGCAGAGAGAGAGGGACACAGAATCTGAAACAGGCTCCAGGCTCTGAGCTGTCAGCACAGAGCCCGACCCAGGGCTCAAACTCACGAGCCATGAGATCATGACCTGAGCTGAAGTCGGAGACTTACCGAATGAGCCACCTAGGCTCTTGCTTTTTTTTTTTTAAAAAAAAAAAAAAAAAAAAGGGGCGCCTGGGTGGCTCAGTCGGTTAAGCGTCCGACTTCGGCTCAGGTCACGATCTCGCGGTCCGCAAGTTCGAGCCCCGCGTTGGGCTCTGGGCTGATGGCTCAGAGCCTGGAGCCTGCTTCCAATTCTGTGTTTCCCTCTCTCTCTGCCCCTCCCCTGTTCATGCTGTGTCTCTCTCTGTCTCAAAAATAAATAAACGTTAAAAAAAAATTAATGTTTATTTTTGAGAGAGGGAGAGACAGAGTGCAAGCTGGGAAGGGACATAGAGAGAGAGGGGGAGACCCAGAATCCAAAGCAGGCTCCAGGCTCCGAGCTGTCAGCACAGAGTCCGCCGCGGGGCTCGAACCCTTGAACCATGAGATCATGACCTGAGCCGAAGTCAGATGCTCAACCAACTGAGCCACCCAGGCGACCCCTGCCCTCTTGCTTTTTTGAGCAGTGGACAGATGTACTGGAGGCAACCTAGTTTAGTGTGATAAGCAACAGATTGGAACATAGAGCAGAAGTAGGTAAACAGCGTCATGGAGTCCAATGTATATATTCACTCTGTACAAAGAACTTTGATAGACTCTCTAGGTGGGGAAGGAGATTGAGGTGGATATAAGGATGAGTGAGAAACAATTTCTTAATAATGTAAAATCCAGAAGGAGAAATAGATCAATGAATAATAGAATATAAAATGAAACAAATGATAGACAGCATTTCCAGTTAAGGTGTAATAATAGGGGGATGTAGGAAAGAGCAATGGAGATTAATTAGAGACTCAGAGAAAGTGTCACTAAGAATATGACATTTAAGTTGATTCTAGAAAAAGTAGTATTTGGACAGATGGAATATGTTGGGAATAGGAGTGTGAGGATCACATTTTGAGGGATTGGTAAATATGGAGGCATACAGAGTTGAAGCCCAATTTTATGGAAGGTTAAAGGAGAATATAAAGCCAAATGGCATGAGTGTTTACTTTTGATTCTGTAGTAATAATAATAATAAAAACAACAACTAGCATTTCCCCAATATTTTTACGCACTTATCTGAGAAAGTAACAACTGTGGGAGGTATTATTACTACCCCCTGTATACGTGGTCTTATCTGATTTAGTGGGATGATCTGGATCTGAAAGTTGACTTTGTCACTTAAAAGGTACATGACCTTAGGGGTGCCTACGTGGCTCAGTCAGTTGAGTGTCCCAACTCTTGATTTTGGCTCAGGTCATGATCAAGTCAGGGAGTCAGGGATCAAGCCCCGTGTTGGGTTCTGTCCTGAGCATGGAGTCTGCTTAAGATTCTCTCTCTCCCTCTGCCCCTCTCCCCAGCTCATACTCTTTCTCTCTCTAAAATTAAAAAAAAAAAAAAAAGTTAAAAAAAAGCTGCATGATCCTAGACACATTACTTGATATTACTGAGTATTTGTTTTTGCATCTATCAAATAAAGATGCCTTCTTTATTAACTTGTTTCAGGGCTGCTACATAGGTTGTGCACTGCATTATTCCAGGGTAGCCTTCGTACAGGCCAAAGATTAGTGATACTTTTCCATAAAGAGCCAGAAAGTAAAATTTTAGGGTTTGCGGGCCATAAGGTATTTGTCATAACTTGTCAACCCTGCTGTTATAGTACACAGCAACATGTGTAGTACACGTTTACACCCATGTAAACAAATGGGTGTGACTGTATTCTAATAAAATTTCACTTACAAAACAAGTAGTGGGCTAGACTTGACTCCACAGTCCAAAGTTTGCTCACCCCTGACATAGACCAGGATGTGAATGGTGCACCCTTGACTTGTGAAATTATGTGGTACAGATGTTTTGAGAAAAAAATTACATGAGCTATAAGAAAAATTTATTTATAGGTGCAGAAATATTTTTAGCTTAGTGCACGTGAATTCTCAGTGATAAAAATCCATCCCTTTTCCTTTCTTCCTATCTATTTAAAGGTTTTATTTATTTTTTTAAGTTTACTTATTTTGGGAGAGAGTGTGCGCAAGTGAGCTGGGGAGGGACAGAGAGAGGGAGAGAGAGTCCCAAGTAGGCTCTGCACTGACAGTGCACAACGTGGGGCTTAGGCCCAAGAACTGTGAGATCATGACCTGAGCCGAAACCAAGAGTAGGACGTAGGACGCTTAAATGACTGAGCCACTCAGGCCCGTAAATATTTTATTTTATTTTTTTAAGTAATCTCTATACCCCTCATGGGGCTTAAACTCAGAACCTCAAGATCAAGAGTTGCATGTTCCACCAACTGAGCCAGCCAAGCACCCCTCCTCTCTTCCCTTTTAAAGTTATTGCCATTGATTTCTTGGATAAACCACTTAAACCTTTGCCCTCAACTTCAGAATTCTCAGTAGGAAAATATAACTACCCTTCCACCATATTAACTATAATTATATCTGTGAGTTAGAGTGATAATATGTATTGTTTTGAATTCCTTAAAATCAGTGTTAACTGAAAATTATGGCCAAGACATTGTTGTAAATAAGTGCTACTGTATCCCAAGAGTCTTTTTGTATAAGTTTATTTATTTAGAGAGAATGAGTGGGGGAGGGGCAGAGAGAGAGGGGACAGAGGATCTGAAGTGGACTCTGGGCCAACAGTAGAGGGCCTGATGTGGGGCTCAAACTCACAAACCATGAGATATGACCTGAGCCGGAATCAGATTCTTAATCGACTAAGCCACACAGGTGCTCCTCTCCAAGGGTCTTGAAGCCTAAATTGATGGTACTAATTCAGCATCTCATGTGCTTTGTGTTATTTTGTGTAAACTAGAATTTTTACCTGGAAAATATATATTGCTTTGAAGATTCCTGAAATTAGCATATGGTAGGGTTACTGCCCTGATTTTGATCCCATCTCATAGTTTTTGTCAGACTACCATTGTTGAAATAAAGTTAATAATTGAGAGAAACCATATGTTCTTCTAGAGATACCCAGAAGGGACAGGGAGAATACGGGTTTTCTTTTGCTTTTACTTAGTTGTAGTTTTGTTAATGCTATTCTTTTCAAATAATATGTATTTTAAAGTTTATTTATTAAAGTTTATTTAAAGGGGAGGAACGGAGAGGGAGACAGAATCCCAAGTAGGCACTACACTGTCAGCGCAGAGCCTGATGCAGAGCTATGTCTCACAAACTGTGAGACCATGACCTGAGCTGAGATCAAAAGTCGGGTGCTTAACTGACTGAGCCACCCAGGTACCCTTCAAAAGATATTTTTTGATTTTTTATTCTCCCAGTCTTTTGAAGAGTTTTTGTATCAGATTATGTAAATCAAATGTTGATTATCTACTAGGGCTGATTTTGACATTGATTTTGGGTCTTGGTTTAGGAATAACAAGTTAATTGCTCTTTACAGGATATATGTTAATCATTGTTGTGAGAAGATAATGATGTTGAATTGCCATATGTAATTTTGTTCTCCCACTCTCAATGTTAAAAGACATTTTTTGAAGTTGTCATTTTAACTATGGAATAAATGATTTAATATTTCTACATTTGAAAATATTTCCTCCTCTTTACTCTTTGCAATAATATTATATATATTCTACCTGCCTTATTTTTTTAACACTTTCCTTTGGGTAAAATACATATAACATTAAATTCACCATTTTAATTACTTTTAAGTGTACAAATTCAGTGGCAGTAAATACATTTATAATGTTGCGTAACCATCACCACCATCTATCTCCAGTACCTTTTCACCATCCCAAACTGAAACTCTATACCCATTGAACAATTATTGTCCATTCCCCCCTTTCACCTTGCCCCTGGTATTCTCTATTCTACTTTCCATCTTTATGAATTTGCCTATTTTGGGTACCTCATTCGTGTAAGTGGAATCGTACAATGTGTTTTTGTGTTTTATTTCACTTGACATGTTTTGAAGGTTATCCATGTTCTACTAGGTATTAGACTCTCATTTTTTAATGGCCAAATATTCCATTTTATATATATGCCACATATTGTTTATCCATTCATCTGTTAATGGATACTTGCATTGTTTCTATCCTTTGGTTATTGTGAATAATGCTGCAATGGAGCTTGGTGTACAAATTATCTCTTTGAGTCCCTGCTTTCAATTCTTTTGGGCATGTACCTAGGATTGGAATCACTGAATCATATGGTAATTCTATGTTTAACTTTTTGAGGAATGACCAGACCTTTTTCGGTGATTGTATCGTGCATTATGTTTTAACAGATAGTTTTGGGAGGTTTATTATTACCTTATTGTGAAAATGTTTACCATTTTCATTTTAACATATGAAAATGTCTTGGAATTTTACAAATGTGTTATCATTTGGGGGCAATTTACATTTCTACACTTGCCTTTTTAGTATTTTTCTCTTTCATTTCTCAGAATTTGGAGTATTATACTGATTTCTTTGTCCTGCATTCACTGAGAAGCTAGAAAAATTCTTACATTCAAGCAAGCAAAAGATGCTACAACTAAAACATGCCACTTCTCAAACAAATTAACACTAAGGATTCCCAAACATTTAAAAATTTGTATGATAATAAAACGCTCTATTTTGCTTATTTCCTGGAAAATACTTAAATTTCCTGAGAATAATAGACTCTAGTTTTTTTCTAAGGTTAAATCTGTACTAGATCTAGTTCGTTATCAGTACCTTATTTTAAAAAGTAATAATATTAATCAGGAATGGGGTGCCTGAGTGGCTCAATCGGTTGGGCGACTGACTTCGGCTTGGGTCATGATCTCACGGTTCATGGGGTCCAGCCCCGCATTGGGCTCTTTGCTGACAGCTCAAAACCTGGAGCCTACTTCTGATTCTGTGTCTCCCTCTCTCTGCACCTCCCCGCTCATGCTCCGTCTCCCTCTGACTCTCAAAAAATAAATAAATGTTAATAAAAAATAAAATAAATAATATTAATCAGGAAAAAAGAGACAAAACTTAATAACAGTTAAGTTTTATTGAGACCTTGTGCTAAGTACTTTGAACACATTGTCTGACACCCACAACAACCTATATGGGGTAGGGACTCTTATTATCTTTATTTTACAGATGGAAACTTGAGGCGTACAGAGAGGTTAAATAAGTTGCCTAAAGTCACATAAGTAACTAGTAGATGTATATTTAATTCAGAACATCTTTAACCAAAAGCATATTTAATGACTACTTGTTGGCACTGACAAAGATCATAAATATATCTTCATTTCTGTCTTAAGGAGTTTATAAAAAAAAGATGAGTCTAAACCACTTAACATTGTAGGGTTACAGGAGAAAAAGATAATTGGATTTTAATTACAGAGATTTGAAGGCTACCTATGTCCATATACAGGCTTTAATTAGTGTAAGCTTTTAATATAGTCCCCAAGTTCACTATTTTCTTGGTATTTCATGCACTGCAACCCACATAAGAGCCAATGATAATTAGGCCACCTAGATCCTAGGTAAGATTTATACTGGTGGTTACCATCTTCGTTTTATTTTATTTTATTTTTTCAGTTTATTTTTGTTGATTTTGAGAGAGAGAGAGAGAGAGAGAGAGAGAGAGCACAAGTGGGGAAGGGGAGCAGAGAGAGAGAGAGGGGGAGAGAGAATCCCAAGCAGGCTCCACTTCATCAGTGCAGAGCCTGACATGGGGCTCAATCTCACAACTGTGAAATCATGACTTGAACCAAAATCAAGAGTCAGACAGAAACTCAACTGTCTGAGTCACCCAGGTGCTGCTACCATCTCCATTTTATATGTTGTCATTCTGTAGTGGCTTTCCCTACTTCCTTGCATCTTTCTTCCTGGTAAGACCTCTTATGTAAGCACCATAAGGACAGGAATCTTTGAACATTGCCGGGTACATGTTTATTAAATCTTTGGTGAATAAATATGTAAAATTCTGTTTTCCCTATAAATCCTTATACTGTAACAATTGGTAACGTTACTGATCTGTGCCCAATTTTCCATAGCCATTCTTCTAATTACATGTTTTTTCTTGAATATGTGAGAAATGATATAATACAATGATAAAGGGCATGGATTTTGGTGTCAGATTTAGAATTAATTCTGGCTCCACTTACTAATTTATGTGACCTTGAGTAAAGTCCTTACTCTCTAACACCTCAAGTTTCTCATCAGGAAAATGGAGTTAGATAATAGTGCCAACCTCACAGGATTGGTGGGAAGATTAAAGAAGATAATACATGGGATGTGCTAAACTAAGCACAAGACTTGATTTAATGTGGCTTAATGTTTTTTTTTTTTTCTGTGTCACCATACTAAGGATTCAACTGTATAAGACATGATCAGTGTCCTAAAGGAAAGTACTTATTGGGCTATGATAGGAAATACGTATACACATGACTTTAAAATATTGCTAAAATATCTGAATAAGTTAAAATGAATAAAATAGAGTGAATACACATTAGTGACTTTAAAAATTTTATTTCTGACAAATGAAAATTGTATATATTTAAGGTATGTGTCATGTTTTGATATACATATACATTGTAAAATAATTACCACAATCAAGCTAACATATCCATCACCTCCCATAGTTACTATCTTTGTGTGATATAAGAACATCTGAGACTTACTTTCATCAAATTTCAAGTATATAATACATTATCATTAACAACAGTCAATATGCTATACAGTAGGTCTCTCAAATTTATTCTTCTTATAGCTGAAAGCTTAGACCCTTTGATGAGTATTTCCCCCTTTCCCCTACCCACAGCCTCTGGTAACCCACCATTCTACTCTGTTACTATGATATCAACATTTAAAAAAAATATTTCACATGTAAATGAGATAGTACAATATATGTCTTTCTGTGTCTGGCTTATTTCACTTAGCATAATGCCCTCCAAGTTCATATATGTTGTTACAAATGGCAGGAATTCTTTCTTTTTTAAGGCTGAATAATATTCTGTGTGTGTGTGTGTGTGTGTGTGTGTATACACATTTTCTTTATCCATTCATCTTTCCGTGGGCACTTAGATTGTTTGAATATTTTTGCTACTATGAATAATGCTGCACTATGGTATTCCATAGTGGCTATGCCAATTTACACTCCCACCAACAGTGCATGAGGGTCTGCTTTTCTCCACATCCTTTCCAACACTTGTTATTTCTTGTCTTTTTTTTTTTTTTTTTTAAATTTTTTTTTCAACATTTTTTATTTATTTTTGGGACAGAGAGAGACAGAGCATGAACGGGGGAGGGGCAGAGAGAGAGGGAGACACAGAATCGGAAACAGGCTCCAGGCTCCGAGCCATCAGCCCAGAGCCTGACGCGGGGCTCGAACTCACGGACCGCGAGATCGTGACCTGGCTGAAGTCGGACGCTTAACCGACTGCGCCACCCAGGCGCCCCGTCTTGTCTTTTTGATACCAGTCATTCCAACTGGTGTGAGGTGATATCTCATTGTAGTTTTGATATGCATTTCCTTGATGATCAGTGATGTTGAGCATCTTTTCATGTGCCTGTAGGCCATCTATATGTCTTCTTTGGAAAAATGTCTATTCATATCCTCTGCCCATTTTTCAGTTGTGTTGTTTTTTTTGCTATTAAGTTGTATGAGTTCTTTATATATTTTTTGATATTAAAGCCTTATTGGGTATATGATTTGCAAGTATTGTCTCCCATTCATTAGGTTGTCTTCATTTGTTGATGGTTTCCTTTGCTATGAAGAAGCTTTTTAGTTCCATGTAGTCCCACTTGTTTATTTTTGCTTTTGGAGTCAGATCGAAAAATTAATTGCCAAGAAAAATGTCAAGGAGCTTACTGCCTAGGTTTTCTTCTAGGCATTTTATGGTTTCAGGTCTTACATTCAAGTGTGTAATCCATTTTGAATTAATATTTGTGGATGGTGTGAGATAGTGCTGTAGTTTTCTTCCCCCCCCCCCGGTAAACTCTGCACTCATAAACTCTCACAGTTCTGAGATCAAGACTTGCATGCTCTATGGACTGAGCCAGTCAGATGCCCCTCTAGTTTCATCTTTTGCATGCAGCCATTCAGTTTTCCTAAAACCATTTACTGAAGAGACTATCCTTTCCTCATTGTATATTCTTGCTTGCTTTGTCATAAATTGATCATATATGCATGGATTTATTTCTGGGTTCTCTATTTAGTTCCATCGATCTATGTGTCTGTATTTATGCCAATGTTATATGATATTTTTAAGAAAATTATTAATTTTAGTTGACATATAATATTAGTTTCAGGTGTACAATATAGTTAATTCAGTGATTATATACATAATGAAATATTCACCATGATAGGTATAATTACCCTCTGTCATCACATGCAATTATTATAATATTTTTCCATTGGAAAGAAATCATTTTAATATATCATTTTATAATTAAATATTTAAAGGCATACATGGACAAGTCTTGCTCTCAGTGATCTGTCTATTCTCCTTCTACTCCCCCATCCCTATGGTTTCTTTGTATCCTTCCATTGTTTCTTCATATATATGTAAGCAGATACAGGTAAATACTATCTATAATATTATTGACTATATTCTCCATGCCATATTTTTAATTCCCTGTAACTTACTTATTTTGTAACTGGAAGTTTGTACCTTTTAAATCCCCTTCACCTATTTCACCTACTCCCCCCACTCCCCTCCTCTCTGGCAAGTACCAGTTTGTTCTCTGTATTTGTCAGTCTGTTCTTGTTTTTGTTGGTGTTTGTTTTGTTTTTAAGATTAGTGAAATATGGTATTAGTCTTTCTCTGACTTATTTCACCTAGCATTATAACTTCTAGGTCTGCCATGTTATCATGAATGGCAAGATTTCTTTTTTGGAGGTGGAAGCTGAGTAAGAGTCAGATCCTATTCAGGACCTCTGCCCAATTTTTAATTGGATTATTTGGGTTTTATTATTTTCGAATGGTGGTGGTTTTTGGTGTTGAGTTGTATTATTTCTTTATATGTTTGGATATTAACCCCTTATCAGATATGTCATTTGCAAATATCTTCTCCCATTCAGTAGGTTGCCTTTTCATTTTGTTGATGGTTTCTTTCACAGTGTGAAAACCTTTTTAGTTTGATGTAGTTCTAGTAGTTTTGTTTTGCTTTTGTTTCATTTGCCTGAGGAGACAGATCCAGAAAAATATTGCAAAGGTCATTGTCCAAGAGATTACTGACTGTGTTTTCTTTAAGGAATTGTATGGTTTCTTCGGGTCTTACATTTAGGTCTTTAATCCATTTGGAGTTTATTTTTGTGTATGGTATAAAAAAGTGGTCCCGTTTCATTCTTTTGCATATGGATGCCTAGTTTTCCCAGCGCCATTTATTTAAGAGCCTGTCCTTTCCCCATTGTATAGTCTCCATTTTTGTAGATTAATTGACCATATAGGTATGGGTTTCTTTCTGTTCCATTGATCTATGTATCCTTTTTTTTTTTTTTTTTTTTTTGCCCGTACCACACTGTTTTGATTACTGTAGCTTTTAGTCCAGTTTGAAGTCTGGGATTGCGTTACCTCCAGCTTTGTTCTTTCTCAAGATTGCTTTGGCTATTCAGGGTTTTTTTGTGGTTCCATATGTATTTTAGTATTATTTGTTCTAGTTTTGTAAAAAATTCTATGGGTATTTTCATAGGGATTTGCATTGAAGCTGAAGATTGCTTTAGATAACATGGACATTTTAATCAATGCGTGAGCATGGTATATATTTTCATTTCTTTGTTTTGTCTTCAAGTTATTTCATCAGTGTCTTCTAATTTTCATAGCATAGCTCTTTCACTTCCTTGATTAAATTTGTTCCTGGGGCTCCTGGGTGGCTCAGTTGGTTGAGCGTCCAACTTCAGCTCAGGTCATGATCTCACAGTTTGTGGGTTTGAGCCCCACACTGGGCTCTGTGATGACAGCTCAGAGCCTGGAGCTTGCTTGGGATTCTGTGTGTCTCTCTCTGTCTCTCTGCCCCTCCCCTGATTGCGCGCTCTCTCTCTCTCTCACTCAAAATAAACATTAAAAAAAAGATAGGAAGATCTATCTATATCATCTATATCTATATATAAAATCATGTCATATGCACATAGTGAGGGTTTTACTTTTTCCTTACCAATTTGGAAACTTTTTATGCCTTTTTCTTGTCTGATTGCTATAGTTAGGACTTCTAACTACAACTACTTCAATGTACAAGATGAATGTTGAATAGAAGTGGTGAGAATGACATCCTTTCTTGTCCTGATTATAAAGGAGAAGCTTTCAGATTTTTACCAATGAGTATTATGTTAGCTGTAGGCTTGTCATTTATGGCCTTTATTATGTTGAAGTATGTTCTCTACATACCTACTTGGTTGGGAGTTTTTATCGTGAATGGATATTGGATTCTGTCAAATGCCTTTTCTGCATCTATTGAGATGATCATATGACTTTTATCCTTCATTTTTTAATGCACTATATTACATTGATTAATAGATATTGAACCATCTTTGCATCCCTGAAATAAATACCACTTGATTGTAGTCAATGATCCTATTAATATGTTGAATTTGGTTTACTAATATTTTGTTGAGGATTTTTGCTTCTGTGTTCATCATGGATATTGGCCTTTAATTTTCTTTCTTTCTTTCTTTCTTTCTTTCTTTCTTTCTTTCTTTCTTTCTTTCTTTCTTTCTTTCTTTCTTTCCTTCCTTCCTTCCTTCCTTCCTTCCTTCCTTCCTTCCTTCCTTCCCTCACTCCCTATTCTTCCATCCTTTCTTCTTCCCTCTCCTTCTTTGTTTCTTTCTTTCCTTTCTTTCTGTCTGTATTGTCCCTGTCTGGTTTTTATAGAAGCCTAATGCTGGCCTCTTTAAATTGAGTTTGAAAGTGTTCCCTCTTCTTCGATTTTTTAGAAGAGTTTGAGAAAGATTGGTTTTAACATTCTTTGAATGTTGGTAGAATTCACGAGTGAAGTTGTTTGGTCCTGGACTTTGTTGGGAGGTTTTTGATTACTGATTCAATTTCCTTATTAGTAATCTGTCTATTTAGATTTTCTAGGGGCACCTGGATGGCTCAGTTAGTTAAGCGTCAGACTTTGGCTCAGGTCGTGATCTCATGATTTGTGAGTTCGAGCCCCACATCTGGCTCTGTGCTGACAGCTCAGAGCCTGAAGCCTGCTTTGGATTCTGTGTCTCCCTCTGTCTCTGCCCCTCACCTGCTCACACTCTGTCTCTCTCTGTCTCTCAAAAATAAATAAATGTTAAATTTTTTTTTCAGATTTTCTATTTTTCTTTTCCTTAAACTTTATTTTTTAGAGAGAGAGAGAGAGCGAGCAAGCAAGCATGTGAGTAGGGAAGGGGCCGAGAGAGAGAGAGAGAGAGAGAGAGAGAGAGAGAGAGAGGATTCTAGGCAGACTCCACGCTGTCAACATGGAGCCAGATGTGGGGCTTGAACCCATAAACCGTGAGACCATGACCTGAGCTGAAATCAAGAATTGGACACTTCACTGACTGAGCCACCTAGGCACCCCTGGATTTTCTACTTCTGATTCACTCTTAGAAGATCATATGATTCTAAGAATTTATCCATCTCTTCTAGGTTGTGGTTTGTTGGCATGTAACTGTTCATAGTAGTCTCTTAACGATTACTTGTGTTTTTGCTGTACCAGTTGTAACTTCTCTTTAAAAAAATTTTTTTTTTAATGTTTGTTTATTTTTGATACAGAGAGAGAGAGAGAGAGCAGATCATGAGTGGGGGAGGGGCAGAGAGAGAGGGAGACACAAAATCGGAAGGAGGCTGCAGGCTCTGAGCTGTCAGCACAGAGCCAGATATGGGGCTCAAACTCACGGACTGCGAGATCATGACGTGAGCTGAAGTCGGATGCTCAACTGACTGAGCCACCCAGGTGCCCTACAGTTGTAAATTCTCTTTTATTATGACTTTATTTGAACCCCCCACCCTTCTTTTTTGGTAAGTCTAGCTAAAGGTTGTTAATCTTGTTTATTTTTTTCAAAGAATCAGCTCTACTTTGGGAATTTTTTTGTTTCTAATTCATTTGTTCCTGTTCTAATCTTTATTATTTTTTTCCTTTTAGTAACTGTGGGCTTCATTTGCTCTATTTCTAGTTCCGTTGGGTATAAAATTAGATTGTTTATTTGAGGCTTTTCTCTTTTTTCGAGGTAGGACTGTATTGCTCTAAACCTCCCTCTTAAAACTACTTTTGCAGTATCCCATAGGTTTTGGTATGTGATATTTACATTTTCATTTGTTTCTGGGATTTTTGACTTATTTTTCATTTTTTGTTGACCCAATGGTTGTTCAGTAGAATGTTGTTAAAATCATATGTGTGCAGGTTTTTTTTTTCCAGTTTTCTTCTTGTAACTGATTTCTATTTCCTTTTTAAAAAATTTTTTTAAATTTACATTCAAGTTATCATATAGAGCAACAATGATTCCAGGAGTAGATTCTTTAATGCCCCTTACCCATTTAGCCCATCCCCCCTCCCACAACCCCTCCAGTAACCCTCTGTTTGTTCTCCATATTTTAGAGTCTCATGTTTTGTCCCCCTCCCTGTTTTTATATTATTTTTGCTTCGCTTCCCCTATGTCCATCTGTTTTGTTTCTTAAAGTCCTCATATGAGTGAAGTCATATGATTTTTGTCTTTCTCTGACTAATTTCACTGAGCATAATACCCTCTTGTCCATCCATATAGTTAGTTGCAAATAGCAAGATTTCATTCTTACATTGCTGAGTAATACTCCATTGTATATATATACACCACATCTTCTTTATCCATTCATCCATCGGTGGACATTTGGACTCTTTCCATACTTTGCCTATTGTTGATAGTGCTGCTATAAACATTGGAGTGCATGTGTCCCTTCGAAACAGCACACCTGTATCCCTTGGATAAATACCTAGTAGTGCAATTGCTGGGTCGTAGGGTAGTTCTATTTTTAATTTTTTGAGGAACCTCCATACTGTTTTCCAGAGTGGCTGCACCAGTTTGCATTCCCACCAGCAGTGCAAAAGAGATCCTCTTTGTCCACATCCTCACCAACATCTGTTGTTGCCTGAGTGGTTAATGTTAGCCATTCTGACAGGTATGAGGTGGTGTCTCATTGTGGTGTTGATTTGTATTTCCCTGATGATGAGTGATGTGGAGCATTTTTTCATGTGTCGGTTGGCCGTCTGGATGTCTTCTTTGGAGAAGTGTCTATTCATGTCTTTTGCCCATTTCTTCACTGGATTATTTGATTTTTGGGTGTTGAGTTTGATAAGTTCTTTCTAGATTTTGGATACTAACCCTTTATCGGATATGTCATTTGCAAATATCTTCTCCCATTCCATCAGTTGCCTTTTAGTTTTGTTGACTGTTTCCTTCGCTGTGCAGAAGCTTGCTATTTTGATGAGGTCCCAAGAGTTCATTTTTGCTTTTGTGTCCCTTGCCTCCAGAGACATGTTGAGTAAAGTTGCTGAGGCGAGGTCAAAGACGGTTTTGCCTGCTTTCTCATCTAGGATTTTGATGGCTTCCTGTCTTACATTTAGGTCTTTCATCCATTTTGAGTTTATTTTTGTGTGTAGTGTAAGAAAGTGGTCCAGGTTCATTCTTCTGCATGTCGCTGTCCAGTTTTCCCAGCACCGCTTGCTGAAGAGACTGTCTTTATTCCAAGAGACTGTCTTTATTCCATTGGATATTCTTTCCTGCTTTGGTCAGAGATTAGTTGGCCATACGTTTATGGGTCCATTTCTGGGTTCTCTATTCTGTTCTATTGATCTGAGTGTCTGTTCTTGTGCCAGTACCATACTGTCTTAATGATTATAGCTTTGTAATACAGCTTGAAGTCTGGGATTGTGATTCCTCCTGCTTTGGTTTTGTTTTTCAAGATTGCTTTGGCTATTCGGGGTCTTTTCTGGTTCCATACACATTTTAGGATTGTTGGTTCTAGCTCTGTGAAGAATGCTGGTATTTTGATCAGTATTGCATTGAATATGTAGATTGCTTTGGGTAGTATTGACATTTTAACAATATTTGTTCTTCCTATCCAGGAGCATGGAATATTTTTCCATTTTTTTGTGTCTTCCAATTTCTTTCATAAGCTTTCTATAGTTTTCAGTGTATAGATTTTTCACCTCTTTGGTTAGATTTATTCTAGGTATTTTATGTTTTTGATGCGTATATAAATGGGATCCATTTCTTGATTTCTCTTTCTTTCTCTTGATTGTGGGTGTATAGGAATGCAACCGATTTCTGTACATTGATTTTACATCCTGCCACGTTACTGAATTCATGAATCAGTTCTAGCAGTTTTTTGGTGGAATCTTTTGGGTGGAATCTATATGGATAGAGTATCATGTCATCTGCGAAGAGTGAAAGTTTGACCTCCTCCTGGCTGATTTGGATACCTTTTCTTTGTGTCGTCTGATGGTTGAGGCTAACAATGCTATGTTGAATAACAGTGGCGAGAGTGGACATCCCTTTTTAGTTCCTGACCTTAGTGGGAGAGCTGTCAGTTTTTCCCCGTTGAGAATGATACTAGCATTGGGTCTTTCATATATGGCTTTTATTCTGGAGGTATGATCCTTCTATTCCTACTTTCTTGAGCGTTTTTATCAACAAAGGATGCTGTATTTTGTCAAATGCTTTCTCTGCATCTATCGAGAGGATCATGTGGTTCTTGTCCTTTTCTTCTATTGACGTGATAAATCACATTGACTGTTTTGTGGATATTGAACCAGCCCTGCTTCCCAGATATAAATCCCACTTGGTCATGGTGAATAATATTTTTTTAATGTTTATTTATTTTTGACAGAGAGAGAGAAAGAGAGAGAGAGAGAGAGAGAGAGAGAGACAGAGAGCGCGCGCGCATGAGTGGGGGAGGGGCAGAGAGAAGGGGAGACACAGAATCCAAAACAGGCTCCAGGCTGTGAGCTGTCAGCACAGAGTCCGACACGGGGCTCGAACTCACAGACCGCGAGATCATGACCTGAACCGAAGTCGGACACTCAACCGACCGAGCCACCCAGGCGCCCTGTGAATAATTTTTTAAGTATGTTGTTGGATCTGGTTTGCTAATATCTTGTTGATGATTTTTGGATCCATGTCCATCAGGGAAATTGGTTTATAGTTCTCCTTTTTAGTGGGGTCTTTGTGTGGTTTTGGAATCAAGGTAATGCTGGCTTCATAGAGTTTGGAAGTTTTCCTTCCATTTCTATTTTTTGGAACAGCTTCAAGAGAATAGGTGTTAACTGTTTCTTAAACGTTTGGTAGAATTCCTCTGGAAAGCCATCTGGCCCTGGACTCTTGTTTTTTGGGGAGATTTTTGATTGCTAATTGGATTTCTTTACTGGCTATGGTTCTGTTCAAATTTTTCTATTTCTTCCTGTTTCAGTTTTGGTAGTATATGTTCTTAGGAATTTGTCCATTTCTTCCAGATTGTCCATTTTATTGGCATATAATTGCTCATAATATTCTCTTATTATTGTTTTTATTTCTGCTGTGTTGGTTGTGATCTCTCCTCTTTCCTTCTTGATTTTATCTATTTGGGTCCTTTCCTTTTTCTTTTTGACCAAACTGGTTGCTGGCCTATCAATTTTGTCACTTTCAAAGAATCAGCTTCTGGTTTTGTTGATCTGTCCTACTGGTGTTTTTTGTTTGTTTGTTTGTTTGTTTTGGTTTTGGTTTTGATAGCATTATTTTCTGCTCTAATCTTTATTATTTCCTGTCTTCTGCTGGTTTTGGGTTTTATTTGCTGTTCTTTTTCCGGCTCTTTAAGGTGTAAGGTTAGGTTGTGTATCTGAGAGCTTTCTTCCTTCTTTAGAAGGGCTTGGATTGCTGTATACGTTCCTCTTAGGACTGCCTTTGCTGCGTTCCAGAGGCTTTGTGCTGTGGTGTTATCATTTTCATTGGCTTCCATGTACTTTTTAATTTCCTCTTTAGCTTCTTGGTTAGCCCATTCATTCTTTAGTAGGATGGTCTTTAGTCTCCAAGTATTTGCTATCTTTGCAAATTTTTTCTTGTGGTTGATTTTGAGTTTCACAGCATTGTGGTCTGAAAATATGCACGGTAAGATCTCTATCTTTTTGTACTTGTTGAGGGCTGATTTGTGTCCCAGTATGTGATCTATTCTAGAGAATGTTCCATGTGCACTCGAGAAGAATGTGTATTCCGCTGCTTAGGATGAAATGTTCTGAATATATCTGTTAAGTCCATCTGGTCCAGTGTGTCATTCAAAGCCATTGTTTCCTTGTTGATTTTCTGTTTTAGATGCTCTGTCCATTGCTGTAAGTGGGGTGTTGAAGTCCCCTACTATTATGATATTATTGTCAATGAGTTTATGTTTGTGATTAATTGATTTATATATTTGGGTGCTTCGACATTAGAGCATAAATGTTTGTAACAGTTAAGTCTTCTTGGTGGATAGATCCCTTAAGTATGATACAATGCCATTCTTCATCTCTTGTTACAGTCTTTATTTTAAAGACTAGATTGTCTGATATAAGTATGACTACTCTGGCTTTCTTCTGTTGACCATTAGCATGATAGATGGTTATCCATCCCCTTACCTTCAATGTGAAGGTGTCTTTAGGTCTAAAGTGGGTCTCTTGTAAACAGCATATAGATGGATCTTGTTTTCTCTCTTTTTTAAAATTTTTAAAAATGTTTATTTATTATTGACAGAAAGCAAGAGAGCACAAGTGGGGGAAGGGCAGAAAAAAGAGGGAGACACAGAATCTGAAGCAGGTTCCAGGCTCTGAGCTGTCAGCACAGAGCCCGATGTGGGGCTCAAACCCACGGGCTGTGAGTTCATGACCTGAGCCAAAGTCGTATGCTTAACTGACTTGAGCCACCCAGGCACCCCAGATCTTGTTTTCTTATCCATTCTGTTGCCCTAGGCCTTTTGATTGGAGCGTTTAGTCCCTTGACGTTTAGAGTGAGTACTGAAAGATAGGAATTTATTGTCATTATGTTTCTTGTAGAGTTGGAGTTTCTGGTGGTGGTCTCTGGTCCTTTCTAGTCTTTGTTGCTTTTGGTCTCCCCCCCGCCCCTATCTTTTCTCCCCTCAGAGAGTCCCCCTTAAAATTTCTTGCAGGGCTGGTTTAGTGGTCACAAACTCCTTTAATTTTTGTTTGTCTGGGAAACTTTTAATCTCTCCTTCTATTTTGAATGACAGCCTTGCTGGATAAAGAATTCTTGGCTGCATATTTTTCCCATTCAGCACATTGAATATATCCTGCCACTCCTTTCTTGCCTGCCAAGTTTCTGTGGATAGGTCTGCTGCAAACCTGATCTGTCTTCCCTTGTAGGTTAAGGACTTTTTGTCCCTTGCTGCTTTCATGATTCTTTCCTTGCCTGAGTATATTGTGAATTTGACTGTGATATGCCTTGTTGTTGGTTGGTTTTGTTGAATCTTATGGGAGTCCTCTGTGCTTCCTGGATTTTGATGTCTGTGTCTTTCCCCAGGTTAAGAAAAGTTTTCTGGTATGATTTGCTCATATAACCCTTCTACTCCTTTTTCTCTCTCTCTCCATCTTCTGGGACACCTATGATTCTGATGTTGTTCCTTTTTAATGAGTCACTGATTTCTCTAATTCTTAAATTGTGCTCTTTTGCTTTAGTCTCCCTCTTTTTTTCTGCTTCATTGTTTGCCATAAGTTTGTCCTCTCTATTGCTGATTCGCCGTTCTGCCTCATCCATCCTAACCGGTGTGGAATCCATTCGAGATTGCAGCTCAGTTACAGCATTTTTTTTTTTTTATTTCATCCTGACTAGTTTTTACTTCTTTTATCTCTGCAGAGAAGGATTCTAATCTCTTTTCGACCCCAGCTAGTATTTTTATTACTGTGACTCTATTAAATTTTGGTTCAGACATCTTGCTTGTATCTGTGTTAAGTCCCTGGCTGTCATTTCTTCTTGCTCTTTCTTTTGGGGGTGAATTCCTTTGTTTTGTCATTTTGAAGGGAGAAAACAAATTGATAAGGTAAAAAACAAAATTAAAAAATTAAAAAAACCGAACATACACACACACAAAATCAAATAAATGATGCTAGATTCTAGGTGTGTTTTGGTTTGGTTGTTGAAAGGAGCTTGATTAGAGAATAAAGGAAAAAAAAAAAGAGGAAAGTGTTTGAAAATTTGAGAAAATGAATACAATGAAATAGAATAAAATGAAACGATGGAAGTAAAATAGAATTTGAAAATTTTCAAAAAAGTTTAGAATATAGTTAAAAAATAAGAATATTTTAATAGTAATGGAAAATAAAAATAGAATTTTTTCTATCTGTATTGGAAAAAGAAAATAAACAACGACAAAAAAGAATTGAATAGATGGATCAGCGAACAGAATGAAATACAGTTGAAATTATATCGGTTTCCCCTAGAAGTCACACTGTGAAGCACTTTATAGTCCGTAAACTAAGCAGGCAGAGAGATTTGTGGTGTTCCTTAAGAGTGAGTTTGGTCCAGTTTGGTGGGGCTTAGAGTAACGGCTCTGTTCTCCAGTAGATGGCGCTGCTTAGCTCACTGGGGTGTATTGTTGTGGCACTTGTAGGCGTGTATGTGCATGCGTGGGAGGGGTGAAAATGGCGTCACCCAGCTACCCAGTCTCTAGTATCGGAACTCTGTGCTCTCCCTGACCAGCAATTGTGCACCCGTCCTTTGTCTCCAGCTTCTGTCCACTCCCCACTTTTACACCCTCTGTGACCAAGCCATCAGGTTTCCAGGTGTCACCTCCCTCCTGAGTTTTATCTCAGATGTGGCTGTGTTTCCCAACTCCTCACTTCTGAGGGACTGTGGCTTTGTCCCGCTCAGACCTTCTGGCAGAGGGTCTCACCAAACACTGCCTGGTGCTGGCCATACCCAGGAGCATTCACGGGACTGTGCTGCTGCTGATGCCCAGAGACTACAACTGGGTGCCAACCCGCCCCAGAAAAAGTTCACACGATCGTGTAGCAGCAGTGTTTCACACATTATGGAAAATCACAACACACATCTGGTTCCAGGCTTCACCATTAGAGTCCTTGTTCCAGCACCAGCAAATGTGGTTGTTTTCCAGTGTCTGCTGGTAGCTTTGCTTGTTGGGGGCCCGCACAGCCTCTATCAAATGTCCTCCCAGCAGGGGAACTGCCTTTCCCCGTACGGCCCGAGGACCACCCAGACCTCACTCTGCTCTTGGGTTTCACCCTTCCCACCAGAGCACCGCCAGTTATTGAACTGTGGAATTTCAGACTGCGCTCCCCCTGTTTATAGAGTCTTAGTGGAATTTAAACCCTCTCCTTTGTCCTTTCTCCCTTTGTAGTTCAGTCACTGTGGCTGTTTCCACCACTCCACTTTCTCTCCAGCTGCTTTGGGGGGGTGCATTTCCTGTACTCTCCCCCTGTCTGTGTCCTCTCTCCGCAAACAAAAACAGATCCCTACCCTCCGCAGCTTTTCTCTCTCCCAGTTCACCTCTTGATGCCGCATACCTCCTGAGTTCTTGGTTTTAGGTAGTGCAGATTGTTGTGTTGATCCTAAAGTCAGTTTTCTAGGTGTGCAGGATGGTTTAATGTTGCTCTGGCTGTATTTCATGGACATGAGATGCAAAAAGAACTTCCATGCTGTTCCACCATCTTGGCTCCTCTCCTGATTTGTATTTTCATACCATTGTGGTGGAAAGATGATTGAAAGTATTTGTCTTCTTAAATGTATTCATACATGTTTTGTGATCTATCCTGGAGAATGTTCCATGTGCAGTTGAGAATAACGTGTATTCTGATGCTTTGGGGTGGAATGTTTTGTACATATCTATTAAGTCCATCTGCTCTAATGTATTGTTTAAGGCCAATGTTTCCTTATTGTTTTTCTGTCTGGTTGATTTACCCATTGATATACATCCGTATCAAAGTTCCCTACTATTATTATATTGTCCTTTTCACCTGTTAGGTCTGTTAATATTTGCTTCATATATTGTAGTGTTCCTATGTTTGCTGTGCATCATTTTAAATATTATAACCTCTTGTTGAGGGGCGCCTGGGTGGCGCAGTCGGTTAAGCGTCTGACTTCAGCCAGGTCACGATCTCGTGGTCCGTGAGTTCGAGCCCCGTGTCGGGCTCTGGGCTGATGCCTCGGAGCCTGGAGCCTGTTTCCGATTCTGTGTCTCCCTCTCTCTCTGCCCCTCCCCCGTTCATGCTCTGTCTCTCTCTGTCCCAAAAATAAATAAAAAACGTTGAAAAAAAAAATAAAAAAAAAAAATAACCTCTTGTTGGATTGACCCCTTTATCATTATGTAATGCCCTTCTTTGCCTTTTATTACCATCTTTGTTTTAAAGTTTATTTTTTCTGATAGAGTATAGCTACAGTAGTTTTCATTTTTATTTGTGTCAAACATCTTTTTTCCATACCTTCACTTTCAGTCTGTGGGTGTCCTTAACATCTGAAGTGAATGTCTTGTAGCAGGATATACATGAGTCTTGGTTTTTAATCCATTTAGTCATAGCATGTGTTTTGATTGGGGAATTTAATCCATTTATACTTAAAATTATTGATAGGTATGCACTTAATGACATTTTGTTAATTATTTTCTGTTTTTGTAATTCCTTGTTTCTTTTTCTGCTCTCTTCCTTTTTGGTTTGATAGCTTTCTCTTTAATGTTATGTTTAGATTCCTTTCTTATTTTCTTTTGTGTATCTATTTTAGGTTTTTGCTTTGTGGTTAACATGAAGTTCAC